>NW_024340360.1:473393-839286 GCF_003473485.1 Medicago truncatula | reverse complement strand
TGATCCCAATAATCGTCCTGTTATACCTCTTATGCTCTGGAAGCCGTATGCACCAATATATCCCAAGCTTGTGAAGAATGTGATTGAAGGTTTAACACATGAGAAAACAAAAGAATTGCGAAACATGGGTTTGAACTCCCATCCTCTGATGAAACTCAGTAAGTAAATATGCGGCTGTAGATTTACAAAAAGAATTACTATTTGTCTTTTTACTATCCCAGTTTAAAGTTGGGATTTTCATGTTTAGCTAGAAATGGTGTTTATGTGAATGTGGTGGAGAGGGTGAGGGAAGCTTTGAAGACTGAAGAGGTTGTGAGACTGGACTGCACTCATGTTGGTACAAGTGACTGCAAAAAGATTGGAGTGAAGCTAAGGGTATGTCTATAGGATTATAAAATTCAACAACGCATTTACTCTTTAGATTGAAAATACACGTGCATGTTTTGCTTATTGTGTTTAACTCTGTTCCTATTAGCACAGGATTTAGTGCCATGTGTCCCTATCTTGTTCAAGGATGAACAAATAGTCCTTTGGAGAGGAATTTTAAATCAAGAACAGCCTTCAGATCTATAATGGAGTATTAAATTATAGGGTCTAATGCTAGAATTTGGAGATGTTTCCAAGCTGGTGTGATACTGACATTTTGATTCAGTCATCTGTACATCTCACATATTTCCCCATACACACAGCAGACCTCGGCAGGAGAATGTTAATTGACTGTATTGTATGGTACCATTTCCTTAACTAATCAATTTGGCTGAGAGTTTGTTAGCCAGCATTTGTTTTCATGGAATCATAATCAGGCAATCTGCTGAAGGGAAGATGTATTGTTCATTATTAAGATCACTCAAATTTGCTTGTTACTGCGCACGAAGGCTGTATGATTTTCATAGTTGGAGTTTTTCTATGAGTTAATTATTCATTTGTTTTTTGTAAGACAAGTCTCAGTCCTTGGTAGTTCTTATTTTGTTAGTATATCATATATTGTGACAATACAACCTAAGAACACATTACAATGTTGTGTAGTAGGCATCCACTGTGTACTCTGCTTTGAGGAAATGTTTACTTTAACAGCTTGGATTAAAGCACTATTTTGTTTTGTATTAAACCAGTGAATCGGAACGTTGTTGAAAGTTTATCTTATGGTCTAGGGTTTAGGACACTGACATTGTGGCACTGAGGCGGAGGACTCTCCCGTTGCTTTTCATTGTCTATATGTAAAATATGTTTTCTTGGTTAGACGGCATCATTTTGGGGCTGAAAGTTTGAAGCACAGAACGAATCAAATTGTACTGCTAGATGCATCGAACGACACAGAAGCAGCATAAGCACTTATACTAAAATGGAAATTTGAAACCTCCCATGATGCCAAAGTAACTTCCCTCTTCTGCAACGACAAATGAACCCTATGAGTTCACTTACATACACGCGAACTAAATTTACGTAGACCTACCCGAACTTGGGTCATGTACTGTACATCCCTGAAATTCAGAAGAAAAACCCATAAACGTAAAAAATGAAAAAACATTATTTTTTTTCAGCTCAAAATCAAACGCATATAATTACATACAATGAGTAAAACAGTTTCAAATCGCCTAAATGGAGGTTGAAAGCACAAAAAAAAAATGCATGAAGAGAAATGAAATTGGAGGGATCTGGTGAGAGGTAATCAGAGAAAAAGACGGATTTTGAAAATTTAAATTTAAAAAAGAGAGGATATTTTAGTCCTTTTTTTTGGATAAAGAAATAGATTGATGACCAAAGAAAAAGAATAGCAACACCTAAGTCTTATTCCACCAAGTGAAGTACATAAATCAAATGACGCTATATTGTTGTATCAAAAAACATGTTTTTCTCCAACTCATTGATCTCTAAACTCAAAGAAAGTAAACTACAAAATCGAACGAGGAGTTTCCACTCCCGTATAGTAATCAACTAACAAATGCCTAAATTGAGTCGGACATTGTTCATATATAATCAAAGATTGAGTCGAACATTGCTCATAAATGATCAAAGACAAGCCTCCTTTGCATCCTTCATTAGTCAAAGCATCAACATAATAATTTAGGGTGTAACTAATTTTTTAGGGTGTGACGAGAAAAAATCTTTGACTAATGCTTTAGTCTAGTATTAGTGAGTGGTTTCTCGAGTTAATTTGACCAGCTTCCATATTCAATCAATAGTTTGTTAAAGAATGTGTCATGTTGTGATATACAACTAGGTCAATTTTAAACATTCAATACTAGGTCATCTCAAATCTGATCTCGAACCATTGCGAAAGAAAGTCAAATTAGTTTCATAATTACCATGTTTACTTACCAAGTCGGTAGCAATATTTTCAAACTCTCATCTATAAAAACATTCTTCTTTCTAAAGTGCCACTCATTAGCAGGGCAAATATCTGTTGCCAATGCTCTACAGCCTACAAATAAGAACAAAGTCTACTCTTTCACCTCTCAAATACCAAAGACATGTAACTTCTAGCTATACCTTGCTATAAATTCAAAAGAATATGTAAAGCCATGCCAAGAGCCGCCATACATGTATTTTATCACTATGCTACAAATCAAATTATTATATATTATAAGTTATATTTTACAAATTCTATTTACAAGAAACAAAATTCTGTCAAAGAACAGTTAATGAAAACAAACATAAATTTTTGGTCACAAGAATGGGTGTTTGAATCTGATGAGTCCAGTTAGCAGTTCCAGAATCAAAAGCACCTATGGACATTAGCCATATCTACAGCCAAAAATATTCAACCAAGCCTTCTCCCTATTTTTTTTTTTTTTTTTTTTTTTAAGAAGCCCACCCAAATTGACATCGGAGAGAATCGAACCTGAGACCTTGAGGAGGAGCACACTCCCAGATCTCAAGCCAATACCACCAAGCCAACCGAAGTGAGTTGAGGCTTCTCCCCTTGGCTTTCCTTGATTGAAGTTTTGGTCCAAAATAAACTCTTTCACTACATACATACATACATTGGCCTTTACAGACGCAAGCTAGAGTGATTAAAATATTCGGAGCTATAATTTTGACTACCAAATGCCATCCTCCGAAACAATCTTATTTCTTCAGATTGTTGTGCAGAGTCAAATGCCTGACTTTCACCAACTCGCATTCCGTTTGTTAGATCTGAAGTTGCTAAGCTTTCGAAAGCTCTAACAACCTATGAAATGAAATGTAATAAAGAAAAACAATATCAGTAGATTGCATGTTTGCCTGTTGATAAACTCTCAGATTTAATGTTTGCTGTTTATTTTCAATATTTACCTGTCCCATGCGAGGTCTCTTAGAAGCTGAATGTCGAACACAAGCAGCAGCAACTTCAATCATGCAAAACATTTCACTATCAATGTAGTTCTTCCCTAGCTTTGGATCTATCAAACTCTCAAATTCCCCAGTTTCAAGTGCATCACTTAGCAATGGTCGAGCCTGAAATAAAAGTAGCATCTTCAATGGCGATTCAAGTAAAGATGATTGATCTTTGGAAATTTATATGATATGACTCTATATTCTCATTTCTCATGTATGGATTAGTGTTGTCATATAACAGCTATAACGTAGCAGAATTTGAACAAATCTCTATTGTTCCACAATATGCCGTTTAGTACATAGTGTTGTCAAATAACAGCTATAACGATGCTATATCACTAAAGTGTAGTGGAATTCGAACAAACCGCTATTTTCTGTGAACCACGTTTGATAATACTGGTATGCATGCATAGTTTGTGGGCATAGCACACTATGATAAGGTCAACACAAATGTTACTAGCCACGAATAAAAAAACAATAGCAAAGTAATATTTAGGTATCTCACTCTTCATCAGTTTTTGTGTTTAAGATGAAAGATGATACGCAATAAATTACAAAGTGCCTCTAAACCTTAATATATGCCTACTAAAATTACTAAAATTAAGGCCAAGACCTGATACTCCTGACCTAAAAGAAATTAAACACTAAAAACATACATCTCAAGTGTGATAAATAGATTCATCGTTTGATCATTAAGAATATTGCCAAACATCAGAGGCATGGAAAACCGAGGAATTTTGGTGTGCCTGTATTAACTAAATTAAGGCTTATATAACTTGGACAACGGAACACAAAAAAAAAAATACAGAGCATGGATTTATTCTATTTGATTCTCTTAGAATGTGTTCACCTCTCAGCTCAGTGATTCAAAAGATTGGGCATTTTGTTGTCCTTTTATATAGGAGATAAATAAAAGATAAAATTTCCAAAGAAAAGAAAAGCACAATCATGAAATAAGTTTCTGATGCTTAGCATTTGTTCAATAGAAACTAATGGTTTATCAGCAATAATAAAGCAACAGTAGTACATAACTTAGGAGAGTAAGAATGATATCTTTATATACCCATTCAACTAGACTCTCATCTCCCATTTGTGATGGATCTACAGGCATCCGTCCGGTAATGAGTTCCAAAAGCACAACTCCAAAAGAATATACATCAGACTTGTCAGTCAATTTTCCACTTGATGCATATTCAGGGGCAACATACCTTTTCAACAGGGAACAAGGGCAATCAATATTGACACTTTTTTTTTTTTAACAAATAGATTCAACAGGGAACAAGGGCAATCAATATTGACACTTTTTTTTTTTTAACAAATAGATTGTTAGTCTAAATGCAATAGTAACTAAATGAATAGTTTGTAGATATAATAATAAACATATACCCACCCAAAAGTTCCCATGACACGCGTTGATACATGTGTATTTGCATCCTGAGCTAATTTGGCTAGGCCGAAATCTGAGACCTATAACAAAAAATTAGGAGTACTTATATTTGGATAAAATAATTAGAGCAAACAATAAAAAACATTGAACAAATAGAATGGCATTTACACGAGCTTCATAGTTGTAATCCAAAAGAATGTTTGATGGCTTGATATCTCTATGAATAATCCGAGGATTGCCTGAAATATGCATAATTCAACAACATCAATCGTGTCAGCTCGATTGACTCAATTCTAATGTAACATTGATCCACATCTGAAAATATCTATCTATATTTAACAATTTTTATATGCATCAAATTGAATCTTCTAGCCAACAAGCCATATCTACTGTCTACACTATTCCGTATCATAGAGTGTCCAACAATTGTGTCAAGAGCAAAGAACAAAATAATGAGGATTGGTAATTACAGTCTTCATGAAGATAAGCTATTCCTCGAGCTGCACCAGCTGCGATTTTAACACGTTTTTCCCATTCCAGTACAGGTTGACCATTTTCTGCAAATTCCAATATTTCATTCAACACAACACAATCAAAACTATTCAAAAAATCTCATGTAAGAAACAATCTGTTAATGTACCAACTGAGAAGGAGTTACATTTACCATGTAGATGAAAATAAAGGGTATTGTTAGGGACGTAGTCATAGACAAGTATTTTTCTGTTATCTTGAATGCAGTATCCAACTAATGAAACCAAATGGCGATGATGTATGCGACTAATAATGTCAACTTCAGCTTTGAATTCTCTCTCCCCTTGACTTCCACCAATTTTGAGTTGCTTCACTGCTATCTCTCTCCCATCAGGTAAAATTCCTTTATACACAGAGCCAAATCCACCTTCTCCCAAAAGATTCAGAGTCGAGAAACCATTTGTTGCCTTGATTAGCTCTTCATATGAAAACCAGTTCCTCGAGTGGCCCATTCCACCGCCAGGATCAGATGGTGTATGCACAACATCACTGCTTACAAGAGGAGTAGAGGCAGCATGTATCTTAAAAAAAGATGAATCTGGACAATAATGTTACAAACCTTAACTGATTCAAATTCAATGGTAAGAAATTGAACTTTCAAAGTATGATCATGATAAAAATAAGAATGTTAACAACTGGTTCAACAAATATGCATCAAAAGTAACTTGAGACTCAAGGCGTGTCTACCGTCTAGTGTCCAACACCTAACACTACCTACACTCACACATGTAGTTACATTCATGTGTCCGATGTCCGCTGTTGCAAATTATAGGAGCAAAGAAATTTACCTGATTCAGTTGAGGAGGAGGGAAGAGTGGAAGGCATGACATAACCATGATTAGAAGAATCCTTTTTGCGTTGTCTTCTGAAGCACCAGATAGCAACTCCAATGAAGCCAAGAAATAGAATTCCACCAAACACGGCAATAGCCAATATAGCACCAGAACTAATTCCTCCAGATTGAGGGCTTGAGTTTTCTGATCCGTTCTGCAGTGGTGGAGGAGGTGGCGACAATTGAATGATTGAGGCGGGTGTTGGAGGAGATAGCCTCGGTGTTGTTGAATTTGATGGTGGAGGTGGAGGTGGTTGTGTAATAGACGTGGCAGGAGGAGGGGTTGATGATGTTGGTGGTGGTGATAGTAATGATGATGGTGGTGGTGATGACCTTGGCGGTGCGGGTTGTACTGGTGATGGTGATGATGATGGTGGTTGTACTGGTGGTGCCGGGGATGGCCTAGGCGGTGTAGGTTGTAATGATGGTGGCGGTGATGATGGTGGTTGTGGCCTAGGAGGTGGAGTTTGAGACGAGTTTTTAGGGGGTGGTGGAGGTGAACGTCTGGGTGGTGTAACAGTAGGAGGAGGGGGTGAATTGTCCGGTGGAGGCGAGGTTCTTGGCGGAACGGGTGATTGTGGTGGCGGTGGCGGAGGCCGTGTTGGCGGGGTTAGAGTAGGAGCTACAGGAGGCGGCGACGGAGTTGAAGCACGGGGAACTGGTGAAGTCGGAGTAGGAGACGGCACGGCTGGAGGAGGAGCTGAAAGAGGTGCAGCTGATGGTTGTTGCGGTGGCGGAGCAGTGGCTGAGGAAGGTGGCTGGGTGGTATTAGAGGATGCCGGAGACGGCGACGCCGCTGACATATTTATCTTTCAACGCTTGAAACTCGCATTTCTTTCACGTGCGTGCAACCAAAGTTTAGATTTTTCTTATTGAAATTGAAAATCAAAAACACATGAAGAAGAATGAATGAATGTTTGTGTCACCAACCCAACCAATATCTTTCTTATTTCTATGAACTATCTTGATGATCACCACTCAGCACCATTGACAGGATCCTCACAACTCAAACTTGTTTTCTTTGAACAATTCTTCAACTTTTACTCAATTCAAGAACAAGCTAATAGTATAATACTCCTACTATTCTTTTTCATTAATTAATTTATTTTTCTTCTCTCCTTATGCTTCACTAACACGGATTGTGGGGTCCAATTCCAAAATTCTTTTTTGTTACAAAATTCAATAGTGCACTCACAATTTTGACACATACTAAAATGGAAACTTCTATATAAACTCACAATTTTGAGGGGATCGGTATTCTTGTTTCACAAAATATATAAATTAAAGATTACTTTAATGAAATAAAAAGGTATTTGTCGATATTTATATTTTAGAAAACATCATTTCATAAAAAAAACCATCATTTCATTGTTTATAAGGATCATATTACAAAATTTACATTTTGTCATTAATAATCAATATTCATTGTTATGAATAATAAAAATTCTTAAAAATTAAATTTTATTTCGTCGAAACTTTTGGTATATAAAATTTAATTATCTTAGTTGTCAATGATAGAAAATAATTATTTTCATCAAAAAAACAACTCATTTATTATTAATTTTACGACTTGGTGTACCAATACACCTAAATTTATTGGATGTACCATAGAATTTGCCAATTAAAATATATTTAATTAAAAAAGGAATTGCTCAAAAAAAATTAAAAAAGAAATAAATTAGTTACATCACTTAATTTTTTTTTTTGAAGGACATCACTTAATATTATTTTTCATTTCCTTTTCTTGACAAAAAAAAAATTACATTTCCTTTCCAAATTACATTTAGACTTAATTACTATTTTAGTCCCTTAACTAATTTTTGAGTATCGGTTTGGTCTCATAACTAAAAAAATGTCCGTTTTGGTAGTTTATCTCCGTTACATGTTTTGTCCTTTCCATCAGTTTAATTCGCAAAATGTTAGGGTTAATAAAAAAAACGTTAATTATTATACACATGTCAGTATGGCATTGGTTCTGGATATTTTTATTCTCTTTTTCCCTCATAGAAAAAAAAGAAGTTAATTTTAGTTAACAAAAAAAAAATACAGCAGAGAAGGAAAAAATCCCAGGTTTTCCATTTTCTCCTTTCCTCGTTCTTCGATATGTTCTTCTTCTCCCTCACACAACATTCATCTTATCACAACCATAATCATTTTCTCAAATAAACATCACTAACATCAAACTTGAATTTTAATAATTCAGACAACAATTGCATGGCTTGCAAATATGAGTTTTGAAGAGTAATCAGATTGGGATCTAAGTGCCCATGTGAAGAACAACGTGTTTGATTTGGGTTTGAATATTCGCACATATTATGGAATGGTAGGTCGCATGAATTAGAAGCAGAAAACGATGGTGGAACCACCTTGGAATCCGACAACACACAAACCCAAATCCGCCGTTGTTTTCACTCTCTTTTTTCTCATGGATTTTTCGTTTCCATTGGAAAGCCAATGTCTTGGCCTCTCTTATTCTTTCCAATTCCAATTTTAACAAAAACCCCATCAGAACCAAGGAAAGGTTGATGTTGATTTTGTTTCCTTTTGTGTTGTAAGGATTGAAAGGGTTCTCATAGATCTGAATAAAGTGTTGCTGGTGGTGATTTTGTTTTCTTTTGTGTTGTGAGAAATTGAGATTTGAGTGAAAGAAGAAGAAAAAAGTGGTTTTTAATAATTTGTGTTGTTTGTTGATGAAAGAGAACCAAGAAGAGAAGAAGCTATGGAAGAACATATAGTTGAGTTTTTATGTTTTTTTTCTTGGATTCAGTTGATGAACATGACGAAGGTTTTGATAAAGATGAGAAAGAGATGATAAAAATTTCCAGAATCAATGATGACATACTGACACGTGTACAACAGTTAACGTTTTTTTATTAACCCTAATATTTTATGAATTAAACTGACGGAAAGGATCAAAACATATCACAGAGATAAACTTAAAATACCAAAACGGACTTTTTTTAGTTATGGGACCAAACCGATATCAAAAAATTAGTTAAGGAACTAAAGTAACAATTAAGCCTTACATTTATTAATGAATGTGAATTTATGAAAACAATTTATAGATTGGAATTGATGAAATACTACTAGTTGTATAAAGAAAAAAGCAATATGAATAAGCAGACGATCCCTATTTTCGTTGTTTCTTGTGTCGTCGTGTTGATTCTGAATTAAAAAGAAAAAGACAAAAAAATGGCGATTAATAATTACGCAAGCAGTCGGTATTATTGTATGTCACCACTGCATCATCATCATCATCATCGGCGGTCGATTCATGTTCTCCGCAACTACGCTCCGCTCGTTTTGGTTCGTTCCCATACTCAGAAACATGAACCCTCTTCTTCTTCTGCTATCGATTTTCTCACTCTCTGCCACACTCTCAAGGTATGCTCTACAAACACACACTAAGATTATCTGGTTGAATTGAATATAAATGAATGTGTATTGTGTTGTATTGTGTAGACCACAAAGAGGAAAGGATGGGTTAATCATGGGATAAAAGGAGCTGAATCCATAGCTGACCATATGTACCGTATGGCTTTGATGTCACTCATTGCTTCTCATGTTCCTGGATTGAGTAGAGAAAGGTTCACTGCTTTCATTTTCATTTTCACTTTCTTTTCTTTCAATTTCTCATCTTCTCTTACTCCTTTGCTTTGCTTTCTTCTGTCTTGTGCAGATGTATTAAAATTGCTCTCGTCCATGATATTGCAGAAGGTATGTTTGCGCGATAATAATCATTACTACATTGCTTATCAATTAAATCATTGAATCTACCTTCAGTGCTTTATTCAAAGTTGTTACCTCTGGTCACTATTATAAGCAAAAATTTCAGATTCATTGAATGATTGATGTATTTTGTATATTTTATAGACTAGATACATTGATTATTCAATGAATCTGAAAAAAAAATGAATTATTGCTTATAAAAGAGATTGGACGGGGTAGTGTTTATAACTTATACAACCAAAGCAAAATTTAGTGACAAAAATGTTGAATTATTTGTATTTCTTCAATAAATTGTTGCATAGTTGTCTGTCATTGTGTGTGACTCAACTCATTGCTATTTTTCTAGAGAATATGTCTACAACAAAGATAAAAGGAATTTGGCTAAGGCCTTATTAATTAAATAGTTTTTTTCGAAATATTTATAATTTATAATATATTGCAATCTGAGTTCAGTATTGTACTCAATAGCTATTGTTGGAGATATAACACCATCTGATGGTGTGCCTAAGGCTGTAAAGAGCCGAATGGAGCAGGAAGCTTTAAACAAAATGTGCCAAGTTCTTGGTGGAGGGATGAGAGGTATTGCAAAACATATTTTTCTTTTAAGTTCCATCGGAGCTTTGAAATTTGGCATCAACTTTATTTGAGATGACATTCTTTTTTGGTATTTGAAGCTGACGAGATCCAAGAACTGTGGTTGGAGTATGAAAACAATTCTTCTTTAGAGGCTAATGTTGTTAAAGATTTTGACAAGGTATGCATATGCTACCTAGTACCTAATACAAAGGAACTGTTGTGTCTTTCTTGCTCCTTCATTAAACCTTTATCTGTTTACTATCTTCGACTCAAAGTAAATTGCACATTTGCACCCTCTTGTAGCATTAGTTATCATCTTTTTTATGAAACCAACGAAAATCTATTATCGTAGATGTATCTGAAATTTGGAACATTAAAAAATTGGTTTGATTTTGAGGATAATATGAAGGTCAAGTTTTCAGTACTATCACCTCTAAAAGGTGTCCTGTCCTCAAGGCAGTAATTAGGATAATGGCCCGATGCTACTTTCCTCTTCCAAAGTGACTTTGTTGGCTAGCCTAAACTTCCCTAGAATCAATCATCTAGTCATTGTTTTCCCATGTTTGCTTTTTATTTTTTTATTTTTTATGTGTAGCCAATAGGGATTCATGTTTAATTCGGACAGAAACTGCCTTCAATCGCAAAACATCGTAGCTCTGTCCAGTAATAAAAGCTTGTCAATGCTTTGCCCAAACACAGTCTTCATGTTGAGGGAAACATCCCTTCCACGCGTATCATCATTTTGTTTCAGTATAACTTGCAGCGATAGTGATCAAATCAGAATACATTTTTATGCTTTTGTAATAACTGATATAGACAAAAATTCATGAAGATAAAATGTAATAATTTCTCCTTTATTATGTTTTTTTCCTCGAAACATGCATCTTTAGAACTGTAATATGGAGATTGGTGACCTTCTGGTTGCTTTCTAAGTGCATTGTTTTACCTTCTGGTTGCTTTCTAATTGCGTTGTTTTGATCAGGTTGAAATGATTCTACAAGCACTGGAATATGAATTGGGTAAGTTATAGACAGACAGACAGATACATTTGCATGTAGCCTTTGAATTTATATTATGAAAGAAGCATAAGTTTAGAATCCTGTAGCTGTTGAACTCGTCAAACATTTTAACGAGTTAATAATTTTCGCAACGCCGTTCTTTATTAATAATACTAAATAACTTGATTATATTGTACCTTGTGGCAGAGCATGGAAAAGTACTAGATGAATTTTTCATTTCAACTGCAGGTAGAATTGAAACTTCTCTTCTACAGATGAAATGCATGAATCCTTATTTGGACCTTAGTCAATCACATAATTTTTTGTTTTGTATTCAGGGAAGTTTCAAACTGAAATAGGTAAAAGTTGGGCAGCCGAAATCATTTCAAGAAGAAAATCTTTATCAGCAAAAAAGTAAAGTTGATAAAATGCCTAAAAGTGGTGCCACATTGCTCATTCTGGTCGGTGAGATTTTGAGAATTATCTTCTTCGCGCATTTAAATTTGACTTGTCCGTTTCATTTTTTTTTTCTTCAACATTGACTGTAAATTATTGTCAAAATACTTGGGCAAATATTGAACTTAATTGCAATTTTTTCTCTGCTAGAGTTGAAAGTTGTGCAATTGTTGGATTTTATATATATCTAGGCAGTCAATTTGAATAGGCATGGTTTTTATAATCAAATTGTTGGCCTTATTTATAATCAATTTATCGTTTATATATATATATATATATATATATATATATATATATATATATATATATATATATATATCATCTAAATGGCTTTTATTTAGATGCTTTTTGAGGCTTTAACTATGCTTGTAATCTTGGCATTTTAGTTGTGTCTATGAAACACTTGATATTTATGAATGATAATATTTTTGGTTTTGTTGTGCGTAATTGTTATTTGTATCAGTAACTAAAATTAAGCAACAAATTAACTTTAACTATGCTTGTAGATTTTTCTTCATTCTAGTGAAATTTGCCCCTTATTTCCATATATTTCTTGCCACATTCGAAACATTGTTGTCAAACACTCTATGTTTGTATTTAATTGTCAAAACGCCGGCTGAAGTAACCACACCCAACTTCATTGTTATTAGGCTAAATACAACTAGAATAAACACAAACTTAGTCACCAACATAAAGGTTTATCCTTCATAAAATCAAAATGTAATCACATACCATCCAGTCTCGAGATCTCCATAATTTTCGACCTCTATTTTGCACCATTTTTTGTTATTGTTAGAAGAACATATTGCTTCTTACACCAATAATTTGGAATCACTTCACCCTCGCTCCTGCCACTTGAAATGCAAAACCCCATACATATTGTTAACTGCAATATTTGAGCGAAAGGAGGCCACGAGTAACTGCAATTCCAGTTCAAAATCATCAAATTGGGAAAATTGGGCAATAATGAAGTTAGATTTTTCAATTTGGGGGAAAATGAGTGAAGGAATGATGGCGACGAAGTCATTACACGTTGGAATGTCAAAAGCGACGTTTTGTGCCAAGTTACCAAATTAATGGACACATTAGTTTTCTTAACAGAGTCACTAAAAGGGTAAAGGGTAATGACGCACACTTGTACATAGATAAATGACCAATGTAGAACTTAAAAAGGACTAAGTACAATCGTAAAACTTAAAGACCTTATGGTGCAATTTCACAATTTTCTAAAGGATTAGCTATTTGTGACAACAAATATAATTGAAATAAGACAAAGTTTATGGTGCATAAGGAAGACAAATCTTGCATCATGTCAAGTTTGTTTTCACCATTGAATCAATAAGTCTCATCATTGGATCAAATAAAATGTGATGCGACTCATTGATCTAATGATAAAAAACAAACTTATATATGCATCATGCAAGATTAATTTACTTGGTCACATTAGACAAAATCTAGAAGCAAATATCATCCACACTTGTTCCACACATGTAATTTTGAATTTTTCATATTTGACCCTCACCCTGTTAAATAAATATTTAGATGAAGTTTGACAATAATTCTTGCAAAAGGTTAAAATGTCTAAAAAATAATCTTGCAAAAGAATTAAAATATGAAGGATCTAAAATTAGACGAGTGAAATCTATGTTTTTTCCTAGAATTATTTTTATACCTCTTCCAAATTACAAGGGTTATTTGAAGTATTAACTACGTAAAATCAACAACAATATATTAAGCGTTTGGGCCAATTTATTATTTTAATTATACTTTTAAACAATTTTTTTTATAATAATAGTGTCAATTATATTTGTTATATTGTTGTGTAATTGAAAAAAATAAACATAAATTGTTATAATAACTCACAAAAATCTATACATATAATATTAATTAATATCTAAATTTCATAAAAAAAATTTCATAATAGAAGAGTTAGCACAATAAAAAAAAGCCGACAAACAACATAGTGTCTGAATGTCCGATCTCGAACATTGGTTAATATAATAAATTAATAATACTACTTGTTTATTTTCGGAAAACATTCCATGTGTGTGGACACATATCATAAGGTCATGGAAAAATAAGGAAGAGAAGAAAAATAAAGATACTACATTACCTGAATGCGAGTGTAATAAAAAAATTCAAAGTAAGATCTAAGAATTTAATTAAAGTGTAAAATGTTAAGCGTAAATCTCATGATTCATGAAACAAAGGCGGTAAAGTAAACTAAGAGCGTTGGTAGCCTGTGACAAACATTAATAAAAAAGAGGTGAGAAAGTGTGAGGTGGAAATTTAATCATCTTTAGGCTCTCTTGGTGTCATTTTCTGTGACCACCAAAACAAGTCAAATATCAACCCCAGCTCCCCCCATATACTATATTATATTACATATACACATAAATCATCACCTTCATAACCCTTTCGATAAAAACACTCATTTCCATCGTCTTCTTCTGATGGTCTACTATAGTGGGGTACATATCCCTGCATGATTCTCTTCTAGACCCCATTTGACTTTCTTTCACCTTCCAACTTCTCTTACTCCAAACAGGTTTCTTCTTATATATCTTTTTATTTAGTTGTGTTTAGGTATTTTTTTAGGGGTAACCTTGGCACAATTGATAAAGTTGTTGTCAAGTGACTGTAAGGTCACGGGTTCAAGTCCTGGAAACAGCCGGGTAAGACTGCGTATAATACACCAAATAGTGGACCCCCTTTCCAGACCCTGCGTATACGGGAGCTTCAGTGCACCTGATTGCCCTTTTTTTTTTTATTTTTTTTTATTTTTTATGTTTAGGTATTTTTTTTGTACATCACGTAAAAAAGGTCTTAATTTTGTAGTCACATATATAATTGTGTCATGATATTTGATAGATTTAGTAGCAGTTTTCGTCCCCTAACTTTTACGAAGTTACGATTTTGGTCCCATATGAAGAAAAAAAACTACAAAACCGTTTCCTAAGTTTAACGACAGTAGAAGTTTTGGCCTCACAAGACCAATTTTTGATAAAAAAAAAAAAAAACACATGGCACCTCACTTAGAGTGCCACGTCAGCGAAGATCGAGTCAAAATTGGTTTTGGGGCCAAAACTACCGCATATGCAAAACTTAGGGGGCGGTTTTGTAGTTTTTTAGGGGGCTAAAATCACAACTTTAGAAAAGTTAGAAGGCTAAAACTGCTATTATGCCTATTTGATTTATAAAAATCAAGTTCAAAGTATAGTGATTCAAATATTGGAGATCCAAATTTAATCTAGTAAATTACATAACAATTGCGAAGTGATAAAAAATTCTTGATTATTTTCACAGTTTGACTTTGTTCTTGATTATTTTAACATATATGTAACTTTTGTGTTCTTCTATACAATGGATTTAACAAAACTTCAGGTGGAGGGCCCTCAAGAAACATATTGGTGGGGCATTTTGTCTTGCATGAAGTGAGGTTGTTTTAGGGTTTCTTTCGAATAAAGTCATCTTCTAAATAATGGAGAAAGATAATGACTATTCGGTACTATAATTTATCTCTCTTCTCTCTTGCCGTGCCTTTTTTTATGTCTTTGTTTCCACTCAAATATTTTGTATATATCTTTTCATCTCATCGTAGAGACTATAACCTCATATATCTATTACCATGTTGTTTTGCTCAAATTTTGAATCTTTTCAGGCACCACCCATGCCATCAAGTTTTAACACACTTGATTACTCTCTTGATCATCATCATCATCAACAACAGCAACAATACGAACAGCTTTTGAAGTATCGAGTTGGCGAAACATCGGGTGAAAACAACAACGGAATGGTGGATAATTACATGCCTCAGACACAAACTTCAGGAGGATTTTATGGTGCAAATTCTTTTGATAAAATGAGTTTTGCAGATGTGATGCAGTTTGCAGATTTTGGACCTAAATTAGCCTTAAACCGCGAAGAATCAGGTATCGAAGACCCGGTTTATTTTCTCAAGTTTCCTGTCTTAAACAATAAGATAGAAGACCAAAACTTGATGTTAAGTGGTGATGATGGGTTAGGAGAAAATGACGAGAGGTTCAAATTAACAAGCGTGGAGGATAAATCAAGAGATCAACAAGATCACGAAGAAGCTCGAGTTTCTGACGAGAACAACTCGGTGCAAGAGAAGAATTGTGCAGTAGTGCAAGAGAACAACAAGAAGAGGAAGAGACCAAGAACTGTTAAGACAAGTGAAGAAGTTGAGAGTCAACGTATGACTCACATAGCTGTTGAAAGGAATCGAAGGAAACAAATGAATGAACATCTTCGTGTTCTTAGATCCCTCATGCCTGGTTCATACGTGCAAAGGGTAATTTTAATTTATTTATTTTCTTCAAGAAAAATTGTATGTTCTAGCTCACTATATTGCACCAAAGTTTTAAACAATGGTTAGAGTTAGACACAAACTAGGAAAGAAGTTGTAATAATAAAAAAAGGTCAACCCAGTACACTAAAGCTTCCGCATACGCAGGATCTGAGATTGATTTATTATATAATTCTGTTTTTGATTTTACAATATAGGGTGATCAAGCTTCTATAATTGGAGGGGCTATAGAGTTTGTGAGGGAATTGGAACAACTTCTTCAGTGTCTAGAATCACAAAAGAGAAGAAGACTGCTAGGAGAAGCACAATCAAAACAAGTTGGGGATTCATCTCTTGCATCAACACAACAACAGCCTCCATTTTTTCCAGCTACTTTACCAAATGACCAGATGAAGTTAGTTGAGATGGAAACTGGACTTCAAGAAGAAACTGCAGAGAGTAAGTCATGTTTGGCTGATGTAGAAGTGAAACTTCTAGGATTTGATGCAATGATTAAAATTCTCTCAAGGAGAAGGCCTGGACAGTTGATCAAGACCATTGCTGCTCTTGAAGATATGCAGCTCATTATCCTTCACACAAACATCACCACTATTGAACAAACAGTTCTTTATTCATTCAATGTCAAGGTATATTCATTAAGTGATTGCTTAAATGTTATGCGTTCATATAATATTACTTTTTTTATACATGTACCCATTCACATCTTATGAGATAGGGAAATGATAGATACAGTGACAAAATTTATCAAGAAAATTTCAAGACAGTGTATTTGTTAACACCTTTCCTTAATTACACTCTATTATCTCCCTTGATTTCCGCCAAATAACAGATATATATGCTTCATGATATTGTATTTTTTGTGATGTGTCCAGGTAGCTAGTGATACAAGGTTCACGGCTGAAGATATAGCAAGCTCTGTTCAGCAGATACTAAGTTTTATTCATGCAAACACTAGCATGTGATCATTATTATATGTAGATAATATATATTTTATATATATGTTGTGTGGTGTATACTATAGTACTCTTGTCATTTGCATTTCCATACTGGAAGCCTCTTTCTACAAATGAATTGTGGAATCTATCAAAGGATTTTCCTCTCTTAAATAAATCTCATTCAATGAATTTTCGATCTCTCCATTTGACCTTGTAATATCAAGAATAATGTTCAAATCTTATATAAGTTGACCTATTTGCCACTAATTAAGTGTTGGTTTATTCTATTATATTTCAAAATATAACCAATGATTACGGGGGCAAAAGTTATGGTGCATAAGGAAAAACTTATGTACCGTGCATAAACACTTCACAACTATAAGATCTAGTGTACACGTGTAATAATTCTAGGCTTCTCAAACTACACCAAATCAAACTTCATTTGCTTCAAACATTTCTCTCACTAAAACATAAATCTCTCCCTCTTTCTCTACAATTTTCAACATTCTGGAAAAGAAAACGAAGAACTCAGATGAGTCTTCATCTCTTCCGGCCACACATGATGATTCCGGCGCGGTGGTCGCCAGCCAGAGGCAGCGGTGTGCCGGAGAACCAAACTCACCCTTTTTAAAAACTAAAGCCATTTTTCAACATCCATTTTCGTTTTAAAGCCAAATCCAAACTCGGATCACGCAAAAACACAACGAGAAGGAGTAGATCTAAAGATTAAAACACAAACGAAATTTTCTTTGCTTCACTTGCTGTTGAGCCGGTTCGCTCCTCTTCTTCCCTCGCGTTTTCTTCTTCTTCTTCTTCGATCCAGTGGCGTTGTGTTGATTGCTATATGTTACTGTTTCGTCACTGTTTGTGTTCACGGTTTCAGATCTGAAGTTGTTACTAGATTCAAAATCTTTGTGATGTTAGAGGGATTTATGACTGGGAAACTGGTGGAAACCATTAAGTACATCTAATGGTTTTGGAGTACTACTGTTGGAAACCATTAAGTACATCTAATGGTTTTGGAGTACAACTCAGAGAAACCATTTCTTTCCTCCTCCTCCAATTGTATTAGTCCAAAACTGAATGATGGCAATGACTCTAGGTCCTTAGTTTTTTTCACCTGCTGGAAACCATTAAGTACATATAATGGTTTTGGAGTACAACTCACAGAAACCATTTCCACAGCAAAATGGTTTTGGCATAATTTTATACAAAACATACCATAATGAGGACATTTGTGACTGTCATTGAACCAAATCAACACTCTGAAATCATCATTGAACTAAAATGATGATTTTCGCGATTGTAGTGTTGTTTCGTTTTGTTTCGTTTGGTTTCGCTTGGGGGTGTAGGAAGCAATTATGTTGGGCTACCAATCAATGGGCTGGGATTTAAGCACGGTGCAAAAGGATTTCCTTATGCACCATAACCGCTCCCGATTACGGGTACATCTAACATGACCTCTCATAGTTGTTTTTTTTTTCTTTTAATAAAAAATAATAAAAAACAAATATAAAATTAAAAATAATAAAGGCTATCTTTAAAATAGATCCATATAATAAAAAACAAATATATACTAGCGTTAAGATTATCACTAACAAGCACATCTTTTCACCTTGATCGATAAAAATATGGTGATACGATGACACAATGCATGGGATTAGTTGACAAAATAAACTCTTAGCCTTAAGATTAATTTGAAAACCCCTGCGATTTAAATTTGATGATTAGAAAAAATGCATATTTTTAGCAAATGAATCATAATTAATTTTTTTAAAACTAAAATTGTTTGAAAGCAAGTTAGACATATAAAAAACAGACAACACTAAAAATATTATGTATCACCTTACTAGTATAGATGATTTTCGATCCATCATGCATATGGACCTATTTATTAAATTTTTTTAACCATCATATACATTGCATTGGCCATGTTTGATATTTATCTTATTTTCATGCACTCACTCGCTCTCCATCACTCGTGGGAAATAAGGCCAATGGTAGAATGTATAAGAGACAAAATCTTCAATTTGTTTCCATCAGATTCAGAACATAAATTAGTTTACAAGTACATATGACTTTGATGCTCAAAGTCAACGTGTCCCGTACCATCGTTGGTGTGCCCTTTGTGCCTTGACTTGTCAGAAGGGACAATATATCTTGGAGGTATTAGTCTGGCTGGATTTAGATATGTTTCATCCTTTGTAGGGTAGGGTAGTCTCTCTCTTTATAGTTGAAAATTCGATTCGAGTCGATGTTTCGTGGCTTATGAATAGTCACTGCATTTATGTGACCATTGAGGTTTGAGAGTTACGTATTTTCGATCACCAAATGTTAAAATGTCAACACTCTTTCATTTTTCTTCTTCTCTTTTCAACAGTGATATGTAATGTGTACATCCATTAGTGTTTGACTAGTGATGTATATATAATCATTTGGGACAACTTTGATGACAACTTTCATTTTCTCTCTTTTCATTGGTCCAAAACAATGTGAGCATGAGAAAGAAAGTTGTCAAAAAGTGGTTGTATAAATATCATTTCTCTTAGTGTTTCAACACCAGATCCGTTCCTTATATTTTATTTGTATTAGGCTAAGTTCGAGAAAAAAGTCCTCTTTTATGATATATCAAATTTATTTTTTGAAAATTTTGGAAAATGGCGAATGAGATATGTATTAATCATAGCGGTCAATATAATACAATGTGTTGAAATCTTAGTATGCTGACACTCTAAAATATCGTGTATCAAATGCATATCGTCCATAATAGTATAAAATACACTCCCCTCATACCTAGTAACATGAAAACCTTTTATCATTTGTCATTAGAATATAATATGTTACTTGTCAAAAATCACACAAGATCAAATTTGACATCTCAAATATGAAACTTTCATGATGAAAGTCATATTATATTATGAAGTTTAAATATAAATTTAAATATAAATCATCCTCAAAATAAAAAACAAATTTGGTCTCAAGGAAGGACCATGTTGTTGCTAGCCACAAGATCAGAGACTTTCTTTTGTTTCTTGTCTTTACATAAATTATCATAATGAGAAAAAATTCTTTATCATTTTAATATAAAGCCATCCATTTGTACTCCCATCCAATATCAACATCCACAACTTCATTTTTAAACTTTTTCAAAACCGTTAAAATTTTCAAACGGCGCGTGCGAACACAAATATTTTACATTTGTAGACTCATACGAGCGATCAGCAACACATTAACAAAGTAACATTTATGACAACACATGAAAAACGACACCCCCTTCTAAATTAGGGTGTGGCCGCAGAAATAAAGAGAAAATGGAGGAGATTACCTTTCCGATTGATGAAAAATCATATGTTGGTGACTGAAATTTTGAGAGGGCTTCAATCCGGTATCTCGTTCTTGTGATTCAGACACAAAACGTGAACATATGGTGGGGAGAGAGAGAGAGAGAGAGAGAGAGAGAGAGAGAGTTTTGTGTTTGTGAGGGGAAGTGCCAATGCTTTCTATTTATTGAGTTTTAAAATCGAACTCGAATCTTCTGGTTTAACGCACACATATAGCCGCTAAAGTTTATCCTGAACTAGAAGGGTATTTTAATCATTTTTAGATTAAGGGGTATTTTAGTAATTTATTAAGTAAGAATATTTTCATAACCTTAGAATTGAGATTATTTAAGTATTTTGAGGTGAATAGTTATTTTTATAAAATTAGGGGTAATTAGCGGTAATTATTTAAGACGATAATAATTAGACGTTTATGTGAGTAGAAACATTTCTAATTAGATGGTGAGTGTGTTAGGCCCAATATGAGGAGGTTTAACCTAACCCAGTTAAGAGGTGACTATATAAGCTTAACTCTTAAGAGAAAACTAGGTTTTCCCATTCATTTTTCATTTTCATAACTTTAGCTCTTTGAGTATCTTGATTCCTCCTTTCAATTTCCTTTTTTTAATTTTCCTTTATTTTATAACTAATTCTTTTCATTTTTTTAATTCAGCAAATAATACGTGTATCATTTTTTTTTAAATAAATAATTACACGTGTGGCATACCACTCAGCGTGCACTCAGTTAAATTGGGAAAAAGGATTACTATTGCAAAGGGGGCAAAACATGGGGACTACAATTGTTTTTTGTTTGTTCATAGGGGTCAAAATCACAACATTTAGAAATTTAGGGGGCCAAAGTACACTTAAGCCTAAAATTTAAAATAGTAATGACACAATATTCTATGTAGTTTTAAACTATGGATCTTACTATTTGCCTGTGATTTTGACAAACAGGGGCTAGTTATGATTATTACAAGCGAGATCGAGCTAGAAATCTCAAGACCGTTGTGCAAAGCTTTTATCGGAAAAGAGTTTGAAAAAAGGCCACGAAATGCACTCAGGTTTCTTAGAGAGCAGGATGTAACACCCCGTTTTCCCAACATAAAAATTCAACAATAATCAGAGTAACACGTCACAAACGGGATATCACATTTCTCAAAAATCATAAATAGATGGATAACAAATTATCCTTCGACAAAATTCTTCGAACATCGCAGCGGAATTAGTTTCATCATCAAAAATAGTTTTGGCACGCAGGCCTCATCAAGACGTCTCATATATCAGTTAAACAACTTAATCATAAAAGCATAGTCAAATACGTAAAGGAATAGAAGCATGCAATTCAAGAGACCCCATCCCGTTACTTATCAGAGCAACCTAATCGACTCAGTGAGGAATAAATCACTCACGACAGCAACACAACACTCTAAGCTCGATCACCTGCAAGTTACTCATACGAAGAGCAACATTTCCAAGCAGAAGGGGTGAGATTTCACAAAACAATAATATTAATCAATATAATTCAACAATCGTATTTAACAACATAAATCTTCAACATAAGCATCATAAACATCATAGCATCATAGATAATAATATATCATGTAATCACTTCATTAAAGCATCATAAATTTCATAGCATCTTAACATCTTTCATCATTGACTCGACTATGCGACTATGCAACTTAGACCTCTTATATGCATGTGGTACCAATTCAGGGCATGAGCCCCCATCGCTAATTGAGTATTAATATACTTCCAGGGCATAAGCCCCCATCGCTATTTGAGCTAAAGCTCCATCGTGTTGAGTACAAAGCTCCAGGGCATGAGCCCCCAACAAATGTATGCTAATGCATGGACTCGATCTCTTAAACATCACAATCATCATCTCTTATTTATCCAATAATTTGGAGGTTCAACATCATCTTGATCAACTTAGACCGACTCATGCAGCTTGGTTAAATAACAATAGCAGCATAGGCAGATTACAACAACAGTATGACATCATATAACGATATCAAATAAAAACAAGCAACATCTCAATCATTCATTCATAATTCAAGTAATGCAATTAAACATTATATCACATCATATTCAACACTAACATCTCATAACAGCTTCACAGATTGCAGTTAACTTCTTATATAGGTCTCAATACTACCCAAGGGTCCATCTCTAATCAAATCATGCGACACAGATCGCATTTTCCTCACTTGCACTCAGTTCTAGAAGTCCTCGCGAGGCGAGAGCATCTGCTCGCCATGGCGAGTACAAGCCAGATTCCCAACAATGGTTGTTCTAGGTTAAACCAGGTTCAATCTCATTCTAAGTTATCATTTAATCTTTAATAAGCATCTTCAGGCACTCAACAACATCTAAGGTTCAACTCAAAAGTCAAAATTACGAAATCAAGGTTGCTCACTGGTTGGGCTCGTTAGGCGAGTACATCTGCTTGCTGTGGCGAGCTGCAACTGTAACACCCCGTTTTCCCAACATAAAAATTTCATTTAATAATCAAAGTTATTCACGTAAACGGAATGCTACACTTTTCATAAAATCATAAACTGTATAAATAACTATTTATCCTTTAAAATTCAATAACTAAAAAAAGTCTTTAATACTTCGCAGCGGAAATTATTCAATAATCAAAACAGTCTTTGGCACGAAGGCCTCTTCATAAATTTCTCATATAATCCAATCTAAAACCAAAGTCATAATTCTTCTTAAAACAATACGTAAGGAATAGAAAGACAACAATAAAATTCCCATCCCATTACGTATCAGAGCACCTAAGACACTTGAGCCACCACTCCTACTAATCAGTAATACCTGCAAGTTACTCATACGAAGAGCAACATTTTCAAGCAGAAGGGGTGAGATTTCACAAAACAATAATATCAAGCATATAATTCAATAATTATATTTAACAACACAAATAACTTCATCTATTAGCAATAATACTTCTTAATGTATAATTCTTAATAATCCAACTAACCTCTAATTATCATTTACTTTATATTCATCACATTATATATAACACATATTAACCAAATCGTAACAAACACAGATCATCACATCATAGTCATAGTTCATATATAGCATAACAAAATCTTAATCCTAATTCATATACAACATAACAACATCATTAATTCATAATAATAATTATTCATCAAACATCTCATTATCAATTCATTAATAAAAGACAACTTATCAATTTAACATAAACATCATCAAGTACACTTAACAACTCATAGATATCATCATGTAATCATCATCACTAATAACTTTAAAACAACACAATATAATCATCTCTTATTAATAGTAATAATTATCTACATCATAACATAAACATCTTCTTATAATAATATAACAACAACGTAACATGATATTCACTTAATAATAATAATAATAATTATATATACATCATCTCGTCATAATATAATAATATAACAACAACATAGCATGATATTCACTTAATAATAATAATAATTATATATACATCATCTCGTCATAATATAATAATATAACAACAACATAGCATGATATTCACTTAATAATAATAATAATTATATATACATCATCTCTTCATAATATAATAATATAACAACAACATATTCATCTTCTTGTATTAATATAACAACAACGTATTCATCATCTTATGAAAATATAATCAACACATACTAACACCAAAATCAACATCATAAATCTTCAACATAAACATCTTAAACAATATCATCTTAAACATCATAGCATCTTTGATAAACAATTACCAAGTAATCACAATATTCGATCATCATCAATAACATAACATAATATTCACTTAATAATATTAATCATATATAGAACAACATATTCATCACTTAATAGTAACAATTATACACAACATCATAACAACTTAACAATATCATAATCATTATCTTAAACAACATAGCAACGTAACAATATCATAATCAATATCTTAAACAACGTAGCAACATAACAGTATCATAATCAACATGTTAAACAACATAGCAACATAACAATATCATAATCAATATCTTAAACAAAGTAGCAACATAACAATATCATAATCAACATGTTAAACAACATAGCAATATTTTAGTCAACATCATATAATTCACATCGTATAATCTTCGTAGGTACTTCTTTAACAACACATGGGTAGAAGACAACTCGACAACTCATAGATGATAATTCATCGACAACTTAACAACTCATGGATGATAATTCATCAACAACGACTTTGACTCGACAAATGCGACAATGCAACTTAGACACTTATATGCATGTGGTACCAATCGTCATCATAAGTATTAATATACTTTAATCGTGCGGAGGACAAAGCTCCTAATCGTGCGGAGGACAAAGCTCCTAATCGTGGTGAGGACAAAGCTCAATGAATGCTAATGCATGGACTCTATCGACAAGACACCTTAATCAACTTATCACTTATACATCCAATAATTTGGAGTTCATCATCAACTTATTCATACTAATAATCGTGCGGAGGACAAAGCTCCTAATATAATTCAATAATATTTCGAGTAATGCATTTAATCATTAAATCACATTATAAACAACTTAGCAGTTCATAAAAGCAACAGAAACAGCACAAGCAATTCACAACATAACAATATTAATATAAAGTATCAACAACTTAAACATCATACATCTTCCACATAAGTCATATAAATATTTCACATAACCAACAACAACAACATAGGCGACACGTAAACATCTCAAGATATAACAATATCAAATGATAATCAACAACAACTCATGCAACATAGTTTAACAACAATTGCAGCATAATCAATTCATATCAAGCTTAATAACAATTTATTTCAACATCTTGATCATTCAATAATATTTCAAGTAATGCATTTAATCATTAATTCACAATATATAATATTCTCTCATTAATCATATCATCAAAGTAAATCATATCCATCACAACAACAAAATAGCATCAATCAATAATGATAATTACAACAATTACAAATGCACGTCATCAACATCTCAATCATCATATATAACAATTACAAATGCACGTCATCAACATCTCAATCATCAAACATAATTCATGCAATATATATCTAATTATATAACATTATAAATATCATCAAATCATCTTAATCATTATCTAAGGTCTAAGGACAGTTTCTACATCTTTTTAACAAGTTTCCACCGTTTATTCATTAATTCTACAATTTTAACCTACTTTTCAATTCCTCAAAAACTCATCCTACATCATGTTAAACCTAACCATTGATTCACATACTTAATAGAATTGCAAAGTTAGTCTCACCCTTACCTTTGGATTGATCGACGAAGGACTCTACTGCTTTCTCTTATCTAAAAGGATATTAAACCGAAGAGGGATTATAGTCTTAAGAACACTTTTAATTCCGAAGGGACAGAAAGGAGTAGAAAAAGAAGAAAGACTCGTCAACACAAGTCAAAAGAGGGAGAAGAGAAGAAAAGCACAGGAAGTATAAACTGTGAATTTCGGTGTGTAGAATGCACTGTGTGAGTTCTCTATTTATAGAGATAATTTACAACTAATAAGTGAGAAACAAGTAATGCACCTATTAGATCTAGTAATTAAATATATCAATTGAGTACCAAAATATATCATATTAAGTACAAAAATATATTATTCAGTACAAAAATATATTAGATTGCCTACCAAAATCTCAATATTCTATTCTAATATATATATAAAATATTTATACAACAAATAACAATTATATCTCTATAACAAATATATTTCTATAACATATATATATTTCTACACCAAATAAGAAATATATTTCTACACCAGATAACATATATTTCTACACAAAATAACATATATCTCTACACAAATTAACATATATTTCTACAACAAATCATGTGTATTTCTACACCAAATAACATTTATTTCTATAACAAATCATGTGTATTTCTACAACAAATAACATTTATTTCTATAACAAATCACATTTATTTCTGCAACAAATCATATGTATTTCTATAACAAATAACATTTATATTTTTAAATCAAATAACATTTATATTTCTAAACCAAATAACATATATATATTTCTAAATCAAATAACATATATATTTCTAAATCAAATAACATTTATATTTTTAAATCAAATAACATTTATATTTCTAAAACAAATAACATATATGTTATACTAATAAATACCAACATATATCATAACAAAATATCACTCATCAAAATAAATCATATAAATTATACAAATCATATAAGTGTATTCTAAACTCATTAAAAATATTCGAATAATTAGAGAGGGCGTTACAGCAACGTTCAACTCGTGAGGCGAGGGAAGGTTGCTCGCGAGGCGAGCGATGAAGTTCATCACTCGCCGTGGCGAGGATCATTGCTCGGGAGGCGAGCGATGAATGGTGGTACGGGCAGAAGTATAGTTTCACCTAAAAATCATCAACTCTCATGGTTTTAAGCCTAATTTCGATCCCAGAATTCATCTTAATCATTATCTAGGGTCTAAGGACGGTTTATACATCAATTTAACAACTTATCATCATTGGATCATCAATTTCATCTATTAACCTTAATTTCATAAACTTCTTAATTCAATCCTAACTTGTTAATTTGATTATCAGAATTACATGGATTAATAAAACTGAATCGTTAGTCTCACCCTTACCTTAATTTGAAGAAATCGCAGCCCTCCTCTTGTCTTCTCCCTTCTTTGGCTTTTTCTCCCTTTTTCCAAAATTTGATCGTACGTATGTTATGTTCTTTTCTAACTAGGTCTTTCCTATTTATATCCCCTCCAACCATCTTATCTTATTTCACTTTCTCCCCCAAAACTCTCTAAAATCTCAAAACAGCCCCTAACTAAATATTTTATTTTATTTTCAAATCTTATTTTATTAAACAACAAAATAAGTCTCATCTCCTCATAAAAATCGTCATATCACATAAATCATCTAAAATCATCATAAATCATCTAAATCATCATAAATCACACATATATTATATAAATATAATATAACTCATCTAGCCTCAATTAAATAATTAATTAATTAAAAGTGAGCGTTACAACTCTCCCCAACTTAAAAGATTTTCGTCCTCGAAAATTTACCTCATACAAACAACTCTGGATAAGACTCCAGCATCTTACTCTCAAGCTCCCACGTCAAGCTTTCACCAGTCGCTCCGTCCCAAACGATCCTCTAAAGAGGTATCTCCTTGCCTCTCAACGTCTTCACTTTCCGATCATCAATCCTCACCGGTAAAGTCTCTACCGTAAGGTTGTCTCGAACTTGCACATCATCACTCTGGATCACATGAGATGGATCCGGAACATACTTCCGAAGTTGTGACACATGAAAGACATCATGCAGATTCGAAAGATGCGGTGGTAAACCAACTCGATACGCCACTGTTCCAACTCTTTCTGATATCCGATACGGACCAATAAATCTCGGAGTCAACTTCTTTGACTTCAAAGCACTTCCAACACCAGTCACCGGAGTGACTCTCAAAAACACATGATCACCCTCTTGAAACTCAAGATCCTTTCTACGCTTATCATGATAACTCTTTTGTCGACTCTACGACGCTTTCATCTTCTCTTGAATCATCTTAACTTTCTCAGTAGTCTGCTGAACAATATCTGGTCCTAAGACCACTCTTTCTCCCGACTCAAACCAACACAGCGGAGTTCTGCATCTCCGACCATATAAAGCCTGAAAAGGTGCCATTCCAATACTAGAATGATAACTGTTATTGTACGTGAACTCTATCAACAGAAGATGACTATCCCAAGTTCCTCCTTGCTCAAGTACACAAACTTTCAACAAATCCTCTAGCGGCTGAATCGTCCTCTCCGACTGACCATCTGTCTGCGGATGATACGCCGAACTCAATCTCAACTTAGAACCAAAAGCCTCTTGCAAACTCTTCCAAAATCTAGAAGTAAATCTTGGATCTCTATCTGATACAATGCTCGAAGGAACACCATGCAACTTCACAATCTCCTTAATATAAATCTCTGCCAACTGAGCAACGGGAAAACTGATATTAATCGGTAGAAAATGAGCCGACTTCGTCAATCTATCAACAATCACCCAAATCGCGTCATTCCCTCTAGGAGTATTCGGCAAACTCGTCACAAAATCCATGGATATACTATCCCATTTCCACTCTGGCACATCTAAAGATACCATCATACCAGCAGGTTTCTGATGTTCAATCGTCGACTTCTGACAAACCAAACAGGAATACACAAACTGTGCCACATCGCGTTTCAATCCAGACCACCAGAATATCTTCTTTAGATCATGATACATCTTCGTAGCTCCCAGGTGAATACTCAAGCTACTTCTATGACTCTCTTCAAGAATCATTTTCTTCATCTCTTCATCATCAGGAATACAAATTTAGCCTCGGAATCTCAACACACCATGGTCATCGACCTTAAAGTCACCATCTTCAGTCTGATTACTGGCAACCAACAAGTCTACAAACTTGACATCAACTTTCTGTGCTTCCTTGATAGTTTTCAGAAATTTACTATCAATCTTCAGCATTCCCAGTTTCACACTCTGAGATGACAACTCACAAACTAAGCTCAAATCTCTAAACTGTTCAAGCAACTCGAACTCTTTAACCATCATAGCGGACATATGCAACGTCTTCCTACTCGAGGCATCTGTAACAACATTAGCTTTACCTGGATGATAATTCAAACCAAAGTCATAATATTTCAACAATTCAAGCCACCTTCGCTGCCTCATATTCAATTCTTTCTGATCGAACAAATATTTCAAGCTCTTGTGATCACTAAACACCTCAAATCTCGAACCATATAAGTAATGTCTCCAAATCTTCAACACAAAAACCACGGCGGCTAATTCTAAATCATGCGTCGGGTAATTCTTCTCATGAACTCTCAACTGTCTTGAAGCATAAGCTACCACTTTACCATCTTGCATAAGTACACCACCTAAACCCAACTTGGACGCATCACAATATACCACAAAAGGTTCATCGGACTTTGGCAAAATCAAAACCGGAGCCGTCGTCAAACGCTTCTTCAATTCATTGAAACTGTTCTCACATTGAACATCCCACACAAAAGCTTTACCTTTGCAAGTCAACTGTGTTAGCGGAAGAGCTAACTTGAAAAATCCTTCAATAAATCTTCTGTAGTAACCAGCTAAACCCAAGAAGCTTATAATCTCTGTAACTGACTTAGGCGTCTCCCATTGCGACACTGCATCAACTTTAGAGGGATCTACAGCAATACCATCACCAAAAATAACATGGCCAAGAAAACTTACCTCTTTCAACCAGAACTCACACTTAGATAGTTTAGCATAAAGTTTCTTCTCTTTCAACACTTGCAAGACAATCTTCAGATGCTCAGCATGTTCTTCTTCATTCTTGAAGTAAATCAGAATATCATCAATAAAAACAACCACAAAGCCATCCAAAAATGCATGGAAGATACGATTCATATACTCCATAAACACTCCAAGTGCATTGGTAACACCAAAAGGCATAACTTTATATTCATAGTGACCATAACGCGTTTTGAAAGCTGTCTTCTGCATATCTTCATCTTTTACCTTAATCTGGTGATAACCCGATCTCAAATCAATCTTGCTGAAAACACGTGCACCCACTAACTGATCCATCAAATCATCAATTCTCGGAAGTGGATACCTATTCTTGATAGTTACTTTGTTCAACTGACGATAATCGATACATAATCTCATACTACCATCTTTCTTCTTCACTAACAAAACCGGTGCTCCCCAAGGTGAAACACTTGGTCTAACAAACTTCTTCTCAACCAAATCATCTAACTGTTTCTTCAACTCAGCTAACTCGGAAGCTGACATACGATAAGGTTCCATAGACACAAGTTTCGTTCCAGGAACAAGATCAATAGAAAACTCAACTTCTCTCTCTGGAGGCACATCAGGAATTTCATCTGGAAAAACTTCAGGAAAATCGCATACCACTTGTAGCTTATCAATCACTGCTTGATTTTCAATAGATAAGGTAGCCATCAAGGAAAACATCAAAATACCATCGCGTTCTAGTTGCTTCTGCTGCTTGGTAGACAAGAACTCTGCACCACTTTCCTCTTTGACGGAGGAGAAATACACTGACTTGCTAAAACAATTAATATGAACATGGTTGTACTCTAACCAATTCAGACCAAGAATGACGTCCATACCACTCAAAGGCAAGCAAACCATATCAATCTCAAAATCACGACCAAACATAGACAAAGGACATTTCAAACATACGAGAGAAGTAGTCACCGAACCCTTAGCTGGAGTTTCGACAACCATCTCTCCATTCATATCAGACATAACAAGACCCAAAGTAGAAGCACAATCGAAAGCAATAAAACAATGCGTAGCACCAGTATCAATAATAGCAACTAAAGGAGTATTATCAATATAACATGTACCTCTGATCAAGCGATCCTCGTTCTCGGTCTGAGTACCAGTCAAAGCGAAAACTCTACCAGTAGTCGGCACCTTCTTAGGCTTCGTACACTGTGAACTAATATGACCTTCCTCTTCGCAGTTAAGACACACAATGTCTTTATGCTTACACTCAGCTAGTGCATGACCCTTCTTACCACAGCGAAAACATCTCTTTACCTCTCCCAGACAAGCATTGCTCTTGTGGCCTTTCTCACCACAATTAAAGCAGACAATCTCAGCAGGAACATCCTTCTTCTTAGGCCGTCTATCCTCGACCATTCTCTGTTTGCCCTTATCAGCAGGGGCACTGTACGGCTTAGGACGACTCTATTGTCCCCTGGTCTTCCGCTCATTCACAATCTTGTAATGAGCCTTAGTGTCATCCTCATAAATCCTGCAACTACTCACCAACTCGGAGAAAACTCGGATCTTTTGGTAACCAATCGCCCTTTTGATCTCAGCCCGCAATCCATTCTCGAACTTGATACAATTCGAAAACTCGGCAGTCTCTGCAGTGTAATGCGGATAAAACTTAACCAATTCCACAAACTTGGCGGCATACTCAGGAACTCCCTCCTAAACACAGCCCAAGTAACCACAACACCGTCTTGCTCTAAAGTAGGTAGAAGACTAATCCACCAATCATCAGCTTCCTCAGCCAATTGATGTGTACCAAATCGCACCTTCTGAACTTCAGTGCACTGCATAACACGGAAAACTCTTTCTATCTCCTTAAGCCACGTCTGGGATCCATCGGGGTCATATCTTCCCTTGAAAGTAGGAGGATGATTCCTCAGAAAGGTCTCAAGCATCCTCGACTCAGCATTCGCACCAGCATTTGCATTAGGCTGTTGTCCCACAACTTGAGCTACGGCTTGTAGTGCAACAGCTAACGCAGCGTCGTTTCTTCCAGCCATCTCTTAGTTTCTACACATCAAGCAATAACAACATAAGATAGTAATACAAATATTACTAAAACTTGACACGACTCTTCTAATTGGCCGGACGGACCGACCTGCTCTAATACCAATTGAAACACCCCGTTTTCCCAACATAAAAATTTCAACAATAATCAGAGTAACACGTCACAAACGGGATATCACATTTCTCAAAAATCATAAATAGATAGATAACAAATTATCCTTCAACAAAATTCTTCGAATATCGCAGCGGAATTAGTTTCATCATCAAAAATAGTTTTGGCACGCAGGCCTCATCAAGATCTCTCATAAATCAGTTAAACAACTTAATCATAAAAGCATAGTCAAATACGTAAAGGAATAAAAGCATGCAATTCAAGAGACCCCATCCCGTTACGTATCAGAGCAACCTAATCGACACAGTGAGGAATAAATCACTCACGACAGCAACACAACACTCTAAGCTCGATCACCTGCAAGTTACTCATACGAAGAGCAACATTTCCAAGCAGAAGGGGTGAGATTTCACAAAACAATAATATTAATCAATATAATTCAACAATCGTATTTAACAACATAAATCTTCAACATAAGCATCATAAACATCATAGCATCATAGATAATAATATATCATGTAATCACTTCATTAAAGCATCATAAATTTCATAGCATCTTAACATCTTTCATCATTGACTCGACTATGCGACTATGCAACTTAGACCTCTTATATGCATGTGGTACCAATTCAGGGCATGAGCCCCCATCGCTAATTGAGTATTAATATACTTCCAGGGCATAAGCCCCCATCGCTATTTGAGCTAAAGCTCCATCGTGTTGAGTACAAAGCTCCAGGGCATGAGCCCTCAACACTAACATCTCATAACAGCTTCACAGATTGCAGTTAACTTCTTATATAGGTCTCAATACTACCCAAGGGTCCATCTCTAATCAAATCATGCGAGATAGATCGCATTTTCCTCACTTGCACTCAGTTCTAGAAGTGCTCGCGAGGCGAGAGCATCTGCTCGCCATGGCGAGTACAAGCCAGATTCCCAACAATGGTTGTTCTAGGTTAAACCAGGTTCAATCTCATTCTAAGTTATCATTTAATCTTCAATAAGCATCTTCAGGCACTCAACAACATCTAAGGTTCAACTCAAAATTCAAAATTACGAAATCAAGGTTGCTCACTGGTTGGGCTCGCTAGGCGAGTACATCTGCTCGATGTGGCGAGCTGCAACGTGCAAGTCGCGAGGCGAGGGAAGGTTGCTCGCGAGGCGAGCGATGAAGTTCATCACTCCCCGTGGCGAGGATCATTGCTCGGGAGGCGAGCGATGAATGGCGCTACGGGCAGAAGTGCAGTTTCACCTAAAAATCATCAACTCTCATGGTTTTAAGCCTAATTTCGATCCCATAATTCATCTTAATCATTATCTAGGGTCTAAGGACGGTTTATACATCAATCTAACAACTTATCATCATTGGATCATCAATTTCATCTATTAACCCTAATTTCATAAACTTCTTAATTCAATCCTAACTTGTTAATTTGATTATCAGAATTACATGGATTAATAAAACTGAATCGTTAGTCTCACCCTTACCTTAATTTGAAGAAATCGCAGCCCTCCTCTTGTCTTCTCCCTTCTTTGGCTTTTTCTCCTTTTTTCCAAAATTTGATCGTACGTATGTTATGTTCTTTTCTAACTAGGTCTTTCCTATTTATATCCCCTCCAACCATCTTATCTTATTTCACTTTCTCCCCCAAAACTCTCTAAAATCTCAAAACAGCCCCTAACTAAATATTTTATTTTATTTTCAAATCTTATTTTATTAAAAAACAAAATAAGTCTCATCTCCTCATAAAAATCGTCACATCACATAAATCATCTAAAATCATCGTAAATCATCTAAATCATCATAAATCACACATATATTATATAAATATAATATAACTCGTCTAGCCTCAATTAAATAATTAATTACTTAAAAGTGGGCGTTACACAGGACAGGTTTGATAATAAAAGGCATTGTCTCTCGACAGGTTTGAGATTGCAATTAAAAGCTTTAAACAAAGTAGATAAAACGAAGATAAAAGTAAGTTTACACACGTAAACTCAAAAAAACGGTAAAATGCATTGCATTAAAATAAAAGGGGTGGTCTGCAAATCAGTTTACATACATTCTATATAACTCGTTTCCCTAGACGTCGGTAGTTTAAGTGTTGTAGAGTTCTGTATATGATTTGCGACCCACTTTCCGGCTTGGAAACTCTTATTTATACTAAAACCTAGATGGTGAACCACTAACTCCATGATCAGCACTTCCTCCGTCTTGGACAACTGCCTGTCCCACGTCTCCACTACATGTAAATCGTTTCAATGCTTGAAATCGTGCTTTCCTGCCTTTTGATTGACTTAGATGCGAGATTACTCTTTCAGCCTTGCTTCGTCGAAATTCTGATTATGCGCTTAGGCTTAATGTTTCATCGAGATTCTCTAATTGAAATGTGAAAGCTCTTCGATTTCTACAAAGTAAAAGGTCAAACAAATGGCGACTATATTAAATGAGCCTGTTAAATTTACAGGCTAACACTTACGCTACTACTTGGTAGCACTGAAAACACTATTATATTTTCTAAGTCTTATTAGTGCAAACATACACTGTCTCAAGTGTTAGTATAAAAAGATCAAACCTATAAGGATTAGGATAACGGTTAATTGAAAGTAACAACAATCAATAAAAGGCTAGAAATCAGTATAACGATTAAAGGATATCAAATGATAAAGCATGGTTAAGAACTACGAATCAGCTACAACATATATTTGCAAAGATGTCGAGAGTTGCAACTTTGTACAACTTCTTGAAGATCAAGTGGTCTTGTGGGTTTTTCAACAAACACTCTCGGTAAACGTGTGGGGTACTTCTCTTCATAGATTCATAACTACCAGGTTTACGATGCAACATTATTAAGGTCGGATCTCAAGCATTTTACTTCTTGAAAATGTTGAGTCTTTTTCCTATGACAATAATTCTAGATAGACTTTTAAACAGATTTCCAAGGTCTTTATCTTTTCCAAGCATAAAACGTAATTCATATTAAACAAACAATTATATTTCCATCCTCTTACGAGCTCAAGGAATTTGGAATTAAAGATAAAAGTGATCAAGTTTTACTTTAAAGATTAGAGTTTACAAGGTTCGTTTAAAAGAAGCAATTAATTGTGCAACAAACTAAACTTGTACAAACATAATCATAGTCTCATCATGTCTTAACGACGAAAGGGTTTAGCTCATGATGATCTTAAATACAAAATTGGAAAATGGGAAGAAATGAATGAAAATGTAATTGCAATAATTAATAGAAGAGTTTAGTGTAACGACCTGATTTTAGAATTTTATTTTTTTAATTTCTTTATTTAATTACTTAATTTTTTGGTGTGTTATATTTGTTGGTGAATTGAGTTTTAGATAAATTAAAGGTATTTTGGTAAATTGAGAAGTAAAGGTAATTTGGTCATTTTAGTGGGAATAGTATTTTAGTACTTTTGGGTATGAAGAGTTATTTAATGAAAACAGTAGTAACTTGGGATAATTAATAGAATAATGGTGTATGAGAATAGTGGAGGTTTTAATGAAGTAGTTGTGTAGTGATATTTTACGAGTTATAGAAAGTTACTAAGCTCATTAGTGAGTGTGACTAAGCTCAAGAGTATATAAGAGAATAGTCTTAGCACTACTATAAAATACCCCCTTTAATAGCATTAATTTTTGCATTTAATGGCGCTTTTGAAGCGCTAAGAAAGCCCCCGCTATTATAGGTCAGAACCCTATAATAGCGTTTTTAAAATGCTATTAAATAGCAGTTTTTCAATAGCGCTTTCAGAAAAGCGCTAATATAGCCTGTTATTTTGCTTTTTTAAATGAGCAGTGTTATTTGAACAACCATATGAGACAACTTTTGTGACAACTTATTTTCTCTCTCTTTTCATTGGTCAAAAACAATGGAGAGAGAAAAAGGAAGAGGGAGAATAAGAGAATAATGTGAATATGAGAGAGAACAATGGATGTTTCTTAGCGTTTTTCGGAAAGCGCTAATAAAAGTCCTAATTTTTTTTTATTTAAAAAATTAAATCTACAACCAAAAGCGTCATAATAATGTACTGACTTAACAAAAAAAAAAATATACAGATCAGAAACACTAGTAATCCATTAATAGACATAAACAACTATAATGTGTTGATCAAAAACTTAATTACAAATGACATCTAATGCACACTTGCATAATAATGCAAAGTCTATGCACAATATGTATATATGAACAATGAGAAACCTAAAGTAACTTACAAAACCTTGACGTTTTTTCTCCAATTTTTCATACTAATTGGAACCTCTCGACGAACGATGACTCCAATATAATTGACAAAACCTTAACTTTCTTTCCCAACTGGTTGACCTTGAGCATTCCAAAGAACCTGAAGTAAGATTCATGGTATACAAAATGAATTCAGCAATGCATTAACAAGTCCGAAAAATCTCCACAAAGGACATGACATAGTAAACAAATTCCATAAAGAATACATATTCCGAAGCGTTTAATCATGATTACTTTTTTGTGATATTTTGTATTACTTAATCTCAAAGAAAAGATTACCTAGTAACTTTACTATTTCTAAAACATTCTACTATTGCCAACGCATAAACCCAAAGCCTAGACATATGATGTGTTTTCATCTCTTCATTGTATGTTAGTCAGCATACATTAAAAGTATATTATTTTTATCCTTATCTACACAAGGTGTTTTCCCTTATATAAATACCATAACATCACAAAGTCTTTCTATTACTGTTTGTTTAAATTTAATTATTTATACATTAAGCTTAGTTATTTGACACCCACTACAAGAAACAATGAAGTTAGTTAGGAAACATTTCCTAGGAATAGAAGCCAAATTCCTGGGTCTGCAGGCTTTCCTAGAAAGTTTCCGAGGAAACACTACCTAGGTATATTTAAAGTTGTGCCTCGGATTCTCCGAGGAAGTTGTTAGCTAGGAAAACACCTAGGAAAATTTCTTAGGAAACGTTCCTGCAAAAACCTGCCACCACTGTCATTGTTCAGTCGATGTGACAATTAAAAATAAAAAACAAAATTTAAAATATTTTGAAACAATTAAAAATAAAATTCAAAATTCAATTTAAAATAATTTAAAATATTTTGAAATTCAAAATATTGCGCCAAAAATTTAAAAATTTAGCCAATTTTTTTTTTATTTGAACCAAAAATTTTTGACAAATTCAAGATATTTAATTTTTGTTTCCTAGGAAATATTCCTCGGAAAATTACTAAAAAATAAAAAAAAACCAAAAAAAAATATACAAATTTTCCTCTAAAATTATGTTAATTAAATAATAATTTTAAATATTATTTTACATTCCAAATACCCAAATAAACGGAAAATATATTCATCGACGAGAGGGTGTAAGACACACCCGCAACTCGTGGAAGAAAGTACAAAAAGGACCGTATATAAGCGGTACACCAAAACCCAAAAAACAAGACTCAATAATGATGCGAGGTGTAACGCTCCTATTTCTATTAAAGCAATTAAACATGCGAATAATACATTTATTCAAGAAATAGTGATTACGTCTTATTCAAAATTCAAAAACCGATAGACATGTATGTAAACCTCGACAGTTACAGCGGAATATAAATCAGAGTGATCAAATATATACATGCCATGAGCAAATAAATCATATCCAAAAGATAAATCTCAAAACCCAAACATCGGGTAGTCATCAACAAAATAATAATCCCAACGAAAATATAAATAACCTAATCTAGACCGACACGACAAGCCTAGATCAGAGCCGACACGACACCGATATCGGAGGAAGCTCCCGATATCCCAAGCAAAGACTCACCGAGACTACTCCTGCACAACGTCTACTCACCCATACAGGCAAGTAGGCGGTTAAAACCACTGGGGGTAAGCATTACATTATCATAATCCAGATAATAATCAAATCAAATAATATCATGTACTTGAATAATAATAGTCATGCATAAATACTTATATCACAACGTGATAGTTCATATCCACATATATCAATCACATGAATAATTATCCAATCATAAATATTCATTCACAACATCAATCACAAACAATCATTATCAACTTTCATTCTTCTCCATTCATCACCAATCACATATTTCACATAGGACTCATGCTATGATATGCACTTATTGACACATAAATGCATGTGGTACCAAATCTCAACAAGGTCGTCACCTCCGATGGACAAGTCAACATCGCATGTAAGGCTCACCTCTGCCTTACAATAATCTCGAAGTAAAAGATTCATCCCTTTTACAGCAACAACGACTATGATGCATGGACATGTGTAAGGACTCGATAATGCGACAACAAATCACAATCTCAACTCAATATATAGGACAACACCCAATTATATTGATTATCTCCACAACATTGCATTATCAAGAAAACATGCCCACACAAATAAATCATAGTATTCATCATCACACATCAACATATTAGCAATAATCAACAATGTCACTCAACATCAACTATATCATATAGTTTCACCAATTCAAGCATTCTCATATTCCAAGTAAGATAGCAAAATATATCTCATGATCATTATCACATCCAATTACACATTTACATACTCAATTATTCCCTCTAAATACTTCATTAAGCCCAATATCAAGTTTGGAAAAGTTTCACGACTTATAGAAAAAGTTATGCTAAGTTTTCACAAAAATTCACATGACCCATGTGTAGTAATTTGATCATAACTCGAGTTCTAAAAATCATTTGGACCTGAAACCAACGCCATTAGAAAGCTAACAAAATTATCTAAAACTTTCATGTTTACACAAAAGGCCAATTCGAAACAGAAATAGGTGAAAAAGACGCAAGAACGCGAAACAGGAGATGCTGGAACTGGCCTGCTTCTGAAGTGTGCTTCTGAAGTATGCTTCTGAAGTGTGCTTCTGAAGTTTGCTTCTGAAGTTTGCTTCTGAAGTATGCTTCTGAAGTGTGCTTCTGAAGTGTTCGCTTACAGCTTTTCCAAAAAGTGCGTTTTTCACTATTTCGCGCGTAAAATGCAAACCGTTAATCGGATTTTGATGCCGTTTTCACCTACACGATCCTGACACTTGACTCTAACATAATCTATAAAAAATTTCATGTTTCAACCATCCCAAAAGTCATTTTCCAAAACCTCACATAATCACTTATTGGCGAAAACGCTTAAACATCGACATTTCACACGAAAAACCCGTTTTCTCCCAAACGACTCAACTAACATAACCACAACATGAAAACAGAAATTCTCATAGGTTCAATTCATCCAAAAATAACAAAATTTCAGTCAACAACCATATATATATCAAAAAGTTCATTTTGGTCCTTCACATGAACACTTAACTCAACTTCACTAATTTCACAAAACCATCAACAACAATTTATTTCTCATCATCAATCCACAATTAAGTATACCCAAATCATAATTCACTTACAATAGCATCAGTTAACAATAACCACATTAATGGAATATGAATCACATCTCTTTTCAATCAAAGCATATCAAATTTCATCAATTAAGCATAATTTCATAACTTAACATTTATACATACTTTGAAACATGTAATTTCACCCATAAACATACCATAATCATCAATTCAAGCACAAGAAAATAGCATCACAGCAAGAGCACGAATTTAACAACAATTGTTCACCAACCCATTTTCATACGACATGAGAAAATGCAAAGATTGTACATGATTATGATAATAACTAACCCCCTTACCTTTGAAGTTGATTATCTCTAACCCTTGCTTCAATTCAGCTCCTAGGTCACCCAAATTGATTCCCCAAGCTTTCCCTTCAACACTCTTGTTCTTCTCTTCACCTCTTTCTCTCTCTATCTCCCTCTCTCTCTAGGAAAGTGTTTTGTGAAGTGAATGAAAGATATTTTCCCATGACAACCCTAATGTTATCTCCCTTAATGGGCTCAATTCCAAATTCTAATGGGCCTAACTCATCCTAACATAATTCCAAAAAGTTTCTATCCACTCAACGGTAATTACTAACAACGGTAAAATATAACGAACGGTCACTAACGATAAAAACTAATCATTACACTAGTAACTTGGTAAAATAAGGGTTCTCATTAAATATTAAAATGATTCTCACCAAAATTACCATTTTACCCTTACCCGTCAAATGACTAAAATACTCTTCTAATACGGTAATCCACGTAAATGCACCCGACGACAATTAAATACACACAAGCACAATTAATCACACACAAACACAATTAAAAGTAATTAAAATAAATCTAGCTAAAAATTGGGCTGTTACAACTCTCCCCCCCTAAAAAGAATTTTCGCCCTCGAAAATTTACCTGAAGGAAACAACTCCGGATACGAAACTCTCATCCTACTCTCCGGTTCCCAAGTGGCACTCTCTCCAGTTGGTCCAACCCAAATCACCTTGACCAAAGCAATCTCCTTGCCACGCAAACGCTTCAACTCGCGATCCTCAATCCTAATCGGCAAAGTCTCAACCGTCAAATTATCTCTTACTTCCAACTCATCCACTTGAATCACATGAGACGCATCATGCACATACTTCCTCAACTGAGACACATGAAACACATTATGAAGATTCGACAAAGACAGTGGCAACGCAATCCGGTACGCTACAACCCCAACCTTCTCAATGACATCAAACGGCCCAACAAAACGAGGAGTCAACTTCCTACACTTCAAAGCACGACCAACTCCGGTCACAGGATTCACCCTTAAAAACACGTGATCACCAACTTGAAACTCAATATCCTTTCTCCTCTTATCATGATAACTCTTCTGTCTACTCTGAGACGCCTTCATCTTCTCCTGAATTATCTTAACCTTTTCCGTAGTTTCTTGCACAACTTCCGGCCCAAACAAAGCACTTTCTCCGGATTCAAACCAACACAACGGTGTCCTACACCTCCGACCATACAAAGCCTCAAACGGTGCCATACCGATACTAGCATGAAAACTGTTGTTGTAAGTAAACTCAATCAACGGTAAACATTCGTCCCAACTGACACCTTGCTCCAAAACACAAGCTCTCAACAAATCCTCCAAACTCTGAATAGTCCTTTCTGTCTGCCCATCGGTCTGAGGATGGTAAGCAGAACTCAATCTCAACTTAGTTCCCAAAGCAGCTTGCAAACTCTCCCAAAACTTAGAAGTAAACCTCGGATCCCGATCCGACACAATACTAGAAGGAATACCATGCAATCTAACAATCTGCTCAATGTAGATCTCAGCCAACTTCGCTACCGACATACCAGTCTTGATAGGAACAAAATGCGCTGACTTCGTCAACCGATCAACAATCACCCAAATCGAATCGAAACCCTTACTAGTCTTAGGCAACGCTCCAACAAAATCCATAGAAATGCTATCCCACTTCCACTCTGGCACAAACAGTGGTTGCATCAAACCCGACGGTCTCTGATGTTCAATCTTCGATTTCTGACAAACCAAACAAGCATAAACAAACTCAGCAATCTCCTTCTTCATTCCAGGCCACCAAAACAACCTTTTCAAATCCTGATACATCTTAGTTGCTCCTGGGTGAATACTCAAACTACTTCTATGACCTTCGTCCAAAATTTGCCTCTTGAGCTCAAACACATCCGGCACACAAACTCGATCACGAAACATCAAAACACCAGTCTCCCCCAATCTAAAGTCTCCACCTTTTCCTTGATTAACCAATGTCACTCGATTCACGAGTTCCAAATCTTCCTTCTGACCATTCTTGATCTCTTCCAAAATATTGCTTGTCAACTTCAACATACCCAACCTCACACCATCAGGTGTCAACTCACTAACCAAACTCAAGTCTCGAAACTGCTCAATCAATTCCAACTCTTTAACCATCAAAGCAGACATATGCAAAGTCTTTCTACTCAAAGCATCCGCAACAACATTAGCCTTTCCGGGATGATAACTCAACTGAAAATCAAAATCCTTAAGATATTCCAACCATCTTCTCTGCCTCATATTCAACTCTTTCTGATCAAACAAATACTTCAAACTCTTGTGGTCACTGAACACCTCAAACTTAGAACCATACAGATAATGTCTCCAAATCTTCAATGTATACACAACGGCTGCCAATTCCAAATCATGAGTCGGATAATTCTTCTCATGCACCTTCAATTGCCTCGAAGCATAAGCTACAACCTGACGATTCTGCATAAGCACACCACCAAGACCCATCTTAGAAGCATCACAATACACAACAAACGATTCCTTCGGATTCGGCAAAATCAACACCGGAGCTGAAGTCAACCTCTTCTTCAACTCTTGGAAACTCTTCTCACACTTGGCATCCCAAACATAAGCTTGTCCTTTCCGAGTCAACTGCGTCAATGGCAACGCCAACTTAGAGAATCCCTCAATGAACCTCCGATAATAACCGGCCAAACCAAGAAAGCTTCTAATCTCAAAAACAGACTTAGGAGACTCCCACTGCAACACTGCATCAACCTTGGAAGGATCCACAGAAATACCACCCTTAGAAATCATATGACCAAGGAAACTCACTTCCTTCAACCAAAACTCACACTTAGACAACTTGGCACACAACTGGTTCTCTTTCAAGACTTGCAACACAATCCTCAAATGCTCAGCATGCTCTTCCTCAGACTTTGAATACACCAAAATATCATCTATGAACACCACCACAAAACGGTCCAGATAAGGATGAAATATTCTATTCATGTATTCCATAAAGACACCTGGTGCATTAGATACTCCAAATGGCATCACAGAATACTCATAGTGTCCATACCTCGTTCGGAACGCAGTTTTGGATATATCTTCCGCCTTTACTCTAATCTGATGATATCCTGATCTCAAATCAATCTTACTAAACACCTCTGCACCCACTAGCTGATCCATCAAATCATCAATCCTTGGAAGTGGATACCGATTCTTAATCGTCACCTTGTTCAACTGCCGATAATCCACACACAACCTCATGCTTCCATCTTTCTTCTTAACCAACAACACTGGAGCACCCCACGGTGAAACACTCGGTCTAATAAACTGCTTCTCAAGCAACTCTTCCAACTGATTCTTCAATTCACCCAACTCCGATGCAGACATCCGATACGGCGCAATCGAAATAGGACTCGTGCCTGGTACCAAATCAATTGCAAACTCAACTTCCCTCTCCGGCGGTAACTCGGTAATATCCTCTGGAAAAACCTCAGGAAACTCTTGCACTACCGGCAAATCACTAACCCCTTTCTCACCACCAACCTTCAAAGATGCAAACATCATAAACACACAAGCCTCACCATCTAAAGACTTCTTCACTTGCTCCGCGGTTAAAAACTTCCTATCTAACTCTTCTACCGGCTTAGAAAAAGTCACACTCCTAGTCAAACAATTAATGCTAACCCCAAAAGCTAACAACCAATCCATACCAAAAATCACATCCATATGCTTCAACGGAAGACAAACAAGATCCAACTCAAAATCAACATCACCAAAATTAACAGGACACTTAGCACACATAAAAGAATTAGTCACCGAACCGCTAGCCGGGGTGTCAATAACCATTCCACGCAACAAAGGAGTTACAACCAAATCCAAACGTTCAACACAACTAGCCGAGATAAAAGAATGAGTAGCACCAGTATCAATAATTGCAATCAAAGGAGTACTATTGATAAAACACATACCTCGGATAAGATTATCCGGCTGCTCCACCTCCTCGGCGTTCAAAGCAAACACCTTTCCCGCCGCCTTCTTTGGCTTGGTACACTTGGTACTAATATGACCCTTCTCTCCACAATTGTAACAAGTAATCTCTCTTGCAACACCTCTGCAATCGACCGCCTTGTGACCCGCTTTCCCACACTTGTGACAAGTAAAATCATTCTTGCAATCACTAGCATAATGACCCATAGCTCCACACTTAAAGCACTTGACTTCCGCCAAACTTGGCCTAGAGCCTCCACCAGCTTCTCTCTTCTTTCCTTTGTCCTTGCTGTAAGGTTTTCCAGCCCCATGTCCTCTTCCTCTCTTTTCACCCTGAGCCTTGTAGTAATTAGACTTAGCCTTCCCAGCATCATCAAACATACGACACTTATGCACCAAAGTATCAAAGTCTCGGATCTCCTGAACACACATGTACTGATAGATGTCCGGCCTAAGCCCACTTTCAAACTTCACACACTTGGAAACCATAGCATCCTCCGCATTGATGTAGGGACAAAACCTTGCAAGCTCCTCAAACTTCGCCGCATACTCGGCCACAGACATACTCCCTTGCTTCAAATTCAGGAACTCCACTTCCTTCCTAGTCCTCAAATCCTCTGGAAAGTACTTCCTCAAAAACTCAGCCTTGAACCTTGTCCAAGTCATAACCTCTCCACCAATCTCAAGTCTTCCCTTAGCATTGGTCCACCAATACTCAGCCTCCTCAGCAAGCATGTGAGTAGCCAACCTCACCTTCTGATCATCGCTAGTCACCATAGCACGAAAGATCCTCTCCATGCCTTGCAACCATGTTTGAGCTCCATCCGGGTCGAACCTTCCCTTGAACGTAGGTGGATTGTTTCGCAAGAAACGATCAAGCCTCCGCTCCTCAGCTTCTCCCTCATTCCGACGACCAATCGCCGCTTGCTCATTCGATTGAGCCAAAACCTGAGCCATCGCTGCCAAGGCTTGTGCAATCGCCGCATCATCACGACCTCCTGCCATGTTCGCACTACACAACCATCTAACCGATAAGAAACATCACAACAAAAATTAATCTAAACGCGACTGACCATGGCTCTGATACCAACTTGTAACGCTCCTATTTCTATTAAAGCAATTAAACATGCGAATAATACATTTATTCAAGAAATAGAGATTACGTCTTATTCAAAATTCAAAAACCGATAGACATGTATGTAAACCTCGACAGTTACAGCGGAATATAAATCAGAGTGATCAAATATATACATGCCATGAGCAAATAAATCATATCCAAAAGATAAATCTCAAAACCCAAACATCGGGTAGTCATCAACAAAATAATAATCCCAACGAAAATATAAATAACCTAATCTAGACCGACACGACAAGCCTAGATCAGAGCCGACACGACACCGATATCGGAGGAAGCTCCCGATATCCCAAGCAAAGACTCACCGAGACTACTCCTGCACAACGTCTACTCACCCATACAGGCAAGTAGGCGGTTAAAACCACTGGGGGTAACCATTACATTATCATAATCCAGATAATAATCAAATCAAATAATATCATGTACTTGAATAATAATAGTCATGCATAAATACTTATATCACAACGTGATAGTTCATATCCACATATATCAATCACATGAATAATTATCCAATCATAAATATTCATTCACAACATCAATCACAAACAATCATTATCAACTTTCATTCTTCTCCATTCATCACCAATCACATATTTCACATAGGACTCATGCTATGATATGCACTTATTGACACATAAATGCATGTGGTACCAAATCTCAACAAGGTCGTCACCTCCGATGGACAAGTCAACATCGCATGTAAGGCTCACCTCTGCCTTACAATAATCTCGAAGTAAAAGATTCATCCCTTTTACAGCAACAACGACTATGATGCATGGACATGTGTAAGGACTCGATAATGCGACAACAAATCACAATCTCAACTCAATATATAGGACAACACCCAATTATATTGATTATCTCCACAACATTGCATTATCAAGAAAACATGCCCACACAAATAAATCATAGTATTCATCATCACACATCAACATATTAGCAATAATCAACAATGTCACTCAACATCAACTATATCATATAGTTTCACCAATTCAAGCATTCTCATATTCCAAGTAAGATAGCAAAATATATCTCATGATCATTATCACATCCAATTACACATTTACATACTCAATTATTCCCTCTAAATACTTCATTAAGCCCAATATCAAGTTTGGAAAAGTTTCACGACTTATAGAAAAAGTTATGCTAAGTTTTCACAAAAATTCACATGACCCATGTGTAGTAATTTGATCATAACTCGAGTTCTAAAAATCATTTGGACCTGAAACCAACGCCATTAGAAAGCTAACAAAATTATCTAAAACTTTCATGTTTACAAAAAAGGCCAATTCGAAACAGAAATAGCTGAAAAAGACGCAAGAACGCGAAACAGGAGATGCTGGAACTGGCCTGCTTCTGAAGTGTGCTTCTGAAGTATGCTTCTGAAGTGTGCTTCTGAAGTGTGCTTCTGAAGTTTGCTTCTGAAGTTTGCTTCTGAAGTATGCTTCTGAAGTATGCTTCTGAAGTGTGCTTCTGAAGTGTTCGCTTACAGCTTTTCCAAAAAGTGCGTTTTTCACTATTTCGCGCGTAAAATGCAAACCGTTAATCGGATTTTGATGCCGTTTTCACCTACACGATCCTGACACTTGACTCTAACATAATCTATAAAAAATTTCATGTTTCAACCATCCCAAAAGTCATTTTCCAAAACCTCACATAATCACTTATTGGCGAAAACGCTTAAACATCGACATTTCACACGAAAAACCCGTTTTCTCCCAAACGACTCAACTAACATAACCACAACATGAAAACAGAAATTCTCATAGGTTCAATTCATCCAAAAATAACAAAATTTCAGTCAACAACCATATATATATCAAAAAGTTCATTTTGGTCCTTCACATGAACACTTAACTCAACTTCACTAATTTCACAAAACCATCAACAACAATTTATTTCTCATCATCAATCCACAATTAAGTATACCCAAATCATAATTCACTTACAATAGCATCAGTTAACAATAACCACATTAATGGAATATGAATCACATCTCTTTTCAATCAAAGCATATCAAATTTCATCAATTAAGCATAATTTCATAACTTAACATTTATACATACTTTGAAACATGTAATTTCACCCATAAACATACCATAATCATCAATTCAAGCACAAGAAAATAGCATCACAGCAAGAGCACGAATTTAACAACAATTGTTCACCAACCCATTTTCATACGACATGAGAAAATGCAAAGATTGTACATGATTATGATAATAACTAACCCCCTTACCTTTGAAGTTGATTATCTCTAACCCTTGCTTCAATTCAGCTCCTAGGTCACCCAAATTGATTCCCCAAGCTTTCCCTTCAACACTCTTGTTCTTCTCTTCACCTCTTTCTCTCTCTATCTCCCTCTCTCTCTAGGAAAGTGTTTTGTGAAGTGAATGAAAGATATTTTCCCATGACAACCCTAATGTTATCTCCCTTAATGGGCTCAATTCCAAATTCTAATGGGCCTAACTCATCCTAACATAATTCCAAAAAGTTTCTATCCACTCAACGGTAATTACTAACAACGGTAAAATATAACGAACGGTCACTAACGATAAAAACTAATCATTACACTAGTAACTTGGTAAAATAAGGGTTCTCATTAAATATTAAAATGATTCTCACCAAAATTACCATTTTACCCTTACCCGTCAAATGACTAAAATACTCTTCTAATACGGTAATCCACGTAAATGCACCCGACGACAATTAAATACACACAAGCACAATTAATCACACACAAACACAATTAAAAGTAATTAAAATAAATCTAGCTAAAAATTGGGCTGTTACACGAGGAATATACACAAAGGGCCACAATAGCATATCCCTGCATCAAAATCGAACACAAAGGGCCACCAGCCAAAACAGAACCTAATAACTGCCACTGCAGCATCAACAACAGCCAAAACAGAAGAACATAGCTGCTGCAATATCAAACTGCAACATTCACATAGTCCACAAAACTAGCCTAAAACTATCTGAAGCATCATATTTAATTGGTGTCATCACTTTCATCCTCTTCAATGTTGGGATTGTATGACTCATCTGAACCATTTTCTTCAACACCAACTCGCCTTGATGTGCTTGCGATCAATTCCTCAAACCGTCGATCAACGCTTTCTTGAAATGCTCTATATTGCTCAGCGTCCCGTTCCATCTTGTCCCGCAACTCTTGCTCCATTAGCTTACGAGCCTGCAACTCCTGTGTCAAATGTTCTATCTGGGCAATCACATGAGGAGGCAACGTTTCCGGGTTACTTGAAGACCCTTCTCCAAAGGAAGGCTCATTGATTACAGATCCATGCTCCATGAGGGAAGCATACCGACCAAGACCATACCACTTATGCTTTGTCCCGGGTCCTGATACCTTCCTCCAAAGTTCCAGCTTGATCGCATTAGGCAATTCTTCATAGGTCGAATATTCTCACGACTCTTCCAAGAATAGTCGTACCTCCTCCCGAAAAGCTACCTGTATACATAAATAATAAACGGAAATTGCTTAATAACTCTTAACTGCAAAACCAAACAGCACAAACACTCAAAACCAGAACAGCCACAATACACAACAGTACTAGAATTCCAAATCAGAAAATAACGCCATATTGATGACAGATACAGAGAATGGCAAAATTGCTTCCTATTTATATTATCTCCCTTTTTTTTTGTCAAGAGAACATATCCTTTTTAATCAAAAGAAATGAGACTAAATTAAATAAAAAATTCAACACAATGATAATTTGATGCTCTGCAGAGCTTAAATATTCAACACAAAGCTTAAAAAGAAAATCCAGCAAAGTAGTATCATTAAAAGTAGGTAGTGACAGTCGACGTTAATGACGACAACGACATCTGTTACAGTAACGACTATGAAGAAAACTGCACCAATAACGACAGAGTCACTAACAGCGACATATATAGGTTATTTGGAATTAAGATGTTTGTGGCAGTACCCACAATGTGATGCAGTGCAAAAGAAACTTGCCATGTTTGCATATAGTAACAAACATTGCAGAATTTAATGTATTACATATAGTATCAAAGTATAAATTCACCTGTGTATTATAGGAGCGATCATCAACGTAGACATCTGTACCATGTATAATATGGTTTTCTCGATGAAGCTCGTCTACATAGGGATCTCTTCCAAGATCTTTTGCCTAATTTATCACAAAAAGTTAATTAATTACATAACCTGAATAATTGAATAATTAAATATATACGTATAAAAACATGTACAAAGTTAATATATTTTTACCATATGTCTCGCGTGGGTTGCACTAGTAACAGAACCTTGTGTGTGGCGAGCTTGTCTTGAACTTGCTCTATTCCTTTTATTAATCGTGGAGTGCTTTTTATATCTGTCATTTGTAGCCCAATAGGACAGCAAGGCACGCCAATGGTCTTCGGCCAACCAATGAGGGCGATAAGAACGGTCTTCAGCAATATTCTTCCGTTCATCATATAGCATATCTGACAGACATGAACTTGCTAAACGATGAAAAATGCGCTCAACATCATATTCATATTGAGGATCCCACACACAGTGTCTCTGCAAAAAAATAAATCAACCATATATAAATAAAATATAATGATTAAAGATTTAGTTATTAAGAATTTCATTTTTTTAAAATCAACCCCATAGAAAATAAAAGATTTAAATATTTCTTTTTACCTTAAACTCTTTAAAAACTTTATCCCCAATTTCTTTCTTAAGATCCTTATACACGGGCCACGGCTTTTTATACACTGCTTGGATTGCCTCCCTTATGTATTTTGCAGAGATTTTCGATGGCTCCAACTTGAATATTTAAATGGATAATTAATATATGACTTAAAAAAAAAAAAGTATGAAATGAAAGTAAGTAGCAAATTAATTTGTTAAAATACTTACGAGTCACCCTTAATTTCAAGTATATAATGAGTTTTGTACTTTGGTACCACTTCATAGTAGCGACGTCTCACTCGTCTTTGTTGTGCCGCTTCCCTTTCTTGTTGTTGGCTTTGATGTTCTTGCTCACAATCTTGTTGTTGCTCTTGCTCTTGCTCTTGTTCTTGTTCTTGTTGCACCTCGGGTACTGGCATAAATCCTCCATTAATACCAAGCAATTCTAAAAAACGGACATCTGGTAAAAGATCTGATGATAATGTAGGAGGTCTTGCAGAGAAATGAGTATTATTATATTCTGGTGAGTGTGTATGTAGTGGAGGAGTAACACTAGACACAGTGCCTCTAGGGAATGAAACTCCATTTATACTAGGAGATGGAGTAGGAGGCCTTGCAGAGATGGGGGTGGTAGTATGTCTTAGTGAGTGTGTGTAGAGTGGAGGATTAACACCTGACATGGTAACTCCATGTATACTAGGAGATGGAGCAGGAGACCTTGCAGAGATTGGAGTGGTAGTATGTCTTGGTGAGTGTGTATAGAGTGGAGGATTAACACCAGACATAGTAACTCAAGTGAAAGAAACTCCAGGTATACTAGGAGAAACTCCAGGTATAGTAGGAGATGGAGTAGTATCACGATGGGCAGGTGGACATGCCGTGGAATGAGCAGTGTGTGGAGGTGGATATGTCGGCGAAGGAGATCTGTGTGGAGGTCGACCATCATTACTAGGCTCACGAATAACAATGCTCTGTGACCTTCTTGCCCAAATTGGCTCAACTTCCTCTGCAATTGTATACTTTGATTTTTTTTAATAGGCTCTGATGAAGCAACCTTCTTGCCCTTATCTTCTTTCCTAGACATAGCTGTCATAGTACAATGAAGGAGTTTATAGTATCAATTATGGACTAAAATATTTTCAAGTCATCAATCATTTTCTCATGAATTCAAAAGCATCATTACTCTAATTTAAGAATTCCAACATGTAACGCCCTCTTTGAATTATTTGATTTATTTGATTGTTTTAATAGATTTAGAGTATATTTATATGATTTATATGATTAAAATGATTATGTGGTGTGTGGTTATTTATTAAGTGATGTTATTTTATTTTAATATTTAATAGGATAAGATTTGAAGATAAAATAATATTGAGATGAGGGACTGTTTTGGAATGTAGAAGAGTTTAGTGGAATAAGTGGAAATAAGATAAAGAGGGTTGAGGAAATAAATAGGAGAAACATAGGTCAGAAAAACATTTCACGTGAAAACAAGCCTTTGGGGGAGAAAAAGGGAGAAGAGCCAAGTGAAGAACCGGAGAGATCGTAGAGCTTCGTTCGTCAGAATTAAGGTAAGGGTGGGACTAACATTCAATCTTCTTAAGCCTATGATTCTGATAATTAGATTTAACATGTTGGAGGTTTAGTTTGAGAATTGGGAATTAGGTTTTCCATTGTTGAGTTTGATTAGAAAAGTGTAGAAACCATGGTAATTGTGTTAAGAATTGATGTTCAGGTTGTAGAATAATTATAGGTTAAGTTTCCTAACAAATTTGAGAGTTTGTGTTTGAGTCTAGTGAATTAAGAGTGATTCTTAAGTGAAAAACGCATTGTTAAACTGATTTTTGAACTGCTATGAAGCTCAAAATCAGCCACCGAGTTTCCAAAATCGGCCACCGATTTCTGAGCTGATTTTCTAGCTTTGGTTCGACGAAAATCGGCCCCCGATTTTCTGGCAGGCAAATCTGGAAAATATTCGTAATTTTCACCCTTTTCTGTTTTGAATTTGCTTTCGTTGTAAACATGAAAGTTGTAGATAATTGAGTTAGCTTTCCAGTGGCTTTGGTTTGACTTGAAAATGATTTTTAATTTTTGAGATATGGTGAAAATAGTCCAAGGAGGTCTTAGTGAAATCTTAGGAAAATTCAGTATGACCTTTTCTAAGTTAATCCAAAACTTATGGAATAATTCCAACCCTCAAAACTATAACTACTATGAATTCAATTAAGGTGTTTAAGAGTATTTAACTCATGTTGTGAGTTGATCCTTGGGGTAGGAATGGAGGTTGAATATAACATTACTGATGATATGTGAAGCTGTTATAATATGATTTAATGTTGATAGTAATGTAATATATTTGTATATGCATTATGTGAATTATATAAGATGTTTAAGTTGATGTTGATTATCATTTGATGTTGTTATATCTCAAGATGTTTACGTGATGTCTATGTTGCTGTTGTTGGTTATGTGAAATATTTATATGCCTTATGTGGAAAATGTATGATGTTTAAGTTGTTGGTGCTTTTCATTAATATTGTTATGTTGTAAAAGAGCGAATGAACCAAAGTAGTTAAAGAACTTGAGATGAGTGTTAGATAGTAACATTTAAGGTGTAAAAAAATGAATAAAGAATATGATTGTAAACGATGAGAAGATCGTTAAGACGAAATGTAAGAGAAGGTAAGGAGTTGTATATTAAGGACTGAAAACATAACAGGAATGATGATAACGATGAATAAGAAGTGGATCGATTAGCAGGGAGCAAGATGCATAGGAAAGAGGATAAGAGCTAGTAGTTGTAATGAGTGACGAATATAATAACGACCGGTATCAAGAGAATGGAACCTCGAATTATAATGAAGTATTAGGTTAGATAATAACATTAAAATTAAAATGAAGTTAAGATTAGGGGACAGACGATGTATAGATGACGACGAACGTGAGAACAAGTAATAAAATATAAAGTCGTTTTATTGAGCAGAATAAGTAGGAAAGAGTTACTAACAATTGTGAGGAAAAACCTAGATATATAGAGCGGAGACTTTGCATGTAATGATAGCGAATAAGAAAACAACTTGAGACCAAGAATGAGGAATAGGGTATGATATTAGGAATAAAGTTTATAGAGTCTAGAATAGATGAGAGAATAATGTATGTTTGTAAAATGAATACTAAAATAAAATATAGGGAAGTTGACGTAGAATTGATTTACGCGTAAGGGTTGGATTAGGGAAGAGATACAATGGTGATATAAACGGTTGATAGAGATGAATAATGAGGAATCCATAATGTGACGAAGAGTGATGACGAAGATATTATATATATGTAATTAAATAAATACGATGAGAAATGATAATGTTTATATGTTAGTGATGATGAGGATGACGATAACCATATCAGTATGATGATGAGAGTAATGATGTTTATCTATGATGATGATGAGGGTGGTGTGTAAATATATAAATATATATATATATATATATATATATATATATATATATAGACTATGAGAATGACGACGTATAATTATGATGATGACTTGAATGATGGTGTCTAATATACATTGATGATGAGAATGACGATATTGACTTATGATGATGATGTGTCTGTCTTAATGTCGTGCATAATAGGCAGAGTCCGAATTTATGATTCTGATTTGTTGATGATGTTATGATCTTTTAATACTTGAAGAGTCTGTCTCATGCATGCATATAGAGTCGTGTCTAGGAATCATGATGACGAAATGACGATGAAAGTCCAGTAACATATCTCTGGCAAATTATGACGATGAAAGTCCAGTAACATACCTCTGGAAAATTATGGCGATAGGTGTGGTACCACAATCATATATGTCATTAGGAGAGTCTATATGCATATATATGATGATGTTGTATTGGGTGTTTGAGTGTGAATATGATGTGCTGCTGTGACTTGTAAAATGAAGAGATTATTCATAGTAACTGTTGAGACTGATGAGATAGTGGAGACTATATTCTTTTGATATTTATTTAATGTGCATGCTTTTCCCTATTATTTTATTATGGCAGGATTTCTCACCTCTGATTATGTTGTGTTGTTTATCTGATTATGAGGAGATGATTATGTTGTGTTGTTTATATTATTATGAGAAAATGTTTATGATATGATGAATTATGATGTTATATGTTGTGTTGTTTATGTTATTATGAGGAGATGATTATGTTGTTGTTTATATCATTATGAGATGATGATTATGTTGTTGTTTATATTATTATAAGATGATGAATATGTTGTTGCTTATGTTATTATAAGATGATGATTTTGTTGTTGTTTATGTTATTATGAGATGATGATTATGTTGTGTTGTATATGATTATTATTATTAAGTGATGATTATGTTGTGTTGTATATGATTATTATTATTAAGTGATGATTATGTTGTGTTGTATATAATTATTATTATTAAGTGATGATTATGTTGTATTGTTTAAGTTATTATGAGATGATGATTATATTGTGTTGTTTATGTTATTGTGAGATGATGATTATGTTGTGTGTTAAAAGATGTTATTTATGAAGTGATGATCTATGTTGGTTATGATTTGGTTATTATGTGCTATATGATGATGTTTATAATGTGATGAATATGAAGTTAATAATGATTAGAAGTTGGTTGAGTTATTAAGAAGTATTACATTAAGAATTATTATTACCAATAGATGAAGTTTAAGTTATTAAATGCATTTGATGAATTATATGCTTAATATTATTGTTTGTGAAATCTCACCCCTTCTGCTTGGAAATGTTGCTCTTCGTATGAGTAACTTGCAGGTGATCGAGTTTAAGTTGCTGTTAGATTGCTGTCATGAGTGGATTATCTCTCACGTGTGTCTTTAGGTGCTCTGATACGTAACAGGATTGGGAACAAACCTTCGTGCCAAAGACTATTTTTAGATGTTTGAATAAATTCCGCTGCGAAGTATTAAATATTATGTTATTGAATTTTGAAAGATAATTAGTTAATTATTCCGTTTATGATTTTAAGAAAAGAAGTGTGACATTCCGTTTGTGATGATTACTCTGATTATTTAAATGAAATTTTTATGTTGAGAAAACGGGGTGTTACACAACACATTTCAACAAACATGATTTTAACATTAATCACTCATCCAATAGGTAAAATATCAATTCTATCAACAACTACCTCCCCTGCCAAAAGAAATGAAAAACAGATACTGGCTAAAATCTATATAAATTCCTACATTAAAGAAACAAGACACTTAATTTGGTTCTCCAAAAATATACATGCCTCAAATTTCTTCTCCACTTAACAGTGATATCAAAATAGTCCTTCAATGATTAGTATTATTAATAACGCTGCCAGTTTCATCCTTCCAACACCAATTTGTGTTAAACACAGAAACTGTTTTAGAAGGGAAAAATGAGTGTTTCTCTTATTCAATGAAAACTGAAAAAGGCCAAGTTTATAGACTTAGCACTACAACTAACTGGCTACAAAATAGGAACTAAGTAACACACTAACAGCACATCCTAAACGTGTGCAAGAGGATAGGAACAAACAAAAAAAAAATCAGAAACATAAATAAGATAAAACAGTGACTCATTCAACAATAAAGTGACTCATTCAACAATTTAATCCTATTTTAATGATAAATTTTATAGCAATTTATGTCATTAATCTCAAACAAACAGTGGACATAGCATAAAACTCATTTAACAAATTAATTATTAATCTCATTTAGCATTGAACTTACCAAGTTTTTTGGGTAAAGAATAATAATTATTTTCATGAACATCTCAGTTGCTAAGTTCTAAACATCTAGAAGCATATTAGTCCTATTAATCTCAAACAATTAGTGGACATAGCATAAAACTCATTTAGCAAATCCCCAATTAAAACAATGGCTTTGCTTGAGATTCATTACAATAAAACAAAGGATTGAGATAAAGGCTTTGCTTGAGATTCATTTATGGTACGTATAACCAGATTCATTACAATAAAACAAAATAAAAATAAAATCCCCAAATATTAATAAGTGAAAATGTTAACCCATTACCAAAAATGACTTTAACCCTAAATAATAAGTACATAATATGTATCAGTAAACCAAATGATTGAGCAAGATTGAACTCACCGATTGACTCAGCAAAGACTTTTCTTCAGAACGAGAACGAGAACGAGAGAACGAGCAAAGGCTTTGAACGAAATTACCAAAATGAGATGAACGATTAACCCTTTCGATCCTTTGAACAGTAAAGGATTGAAAAACCCATATGCATGTCTTTCTAGTTTTCCTCTTCTTCTGTGTTTTTCTTCCTGAGTTTGTGTGTAAACCCCAAATGCGTGACTTCTAGTATCCTCTTATTTTAACCTTTCTTATTTTATTTTTGTTTTTTTATTTATTATAAACTGATTAAAATAATTGGTTTCTTCATTTCAGCGGGAGAGTTCCTGGCCAAAATTGCTCTTTGTTTTCTAATTTTTTTTCCTTTTTTTATTATAATAAAAATGGATAACAGTCACTTTAGTCCTTGAGTGTATAGCAAGTAGTCACAATAGTCCTTCGACGTATCAAAATTCCAAAATAATTCTTGATTGTCCACTTTGTTAGTCATAATAGTCCATAAAGCTTAAATAATGCCTTAATACTCACAATAACTATTTTGATATAAAGACTAAAATGACAATAAGTAAGTACGTATAAGGACTAATATGACAATAACTAAGTCTATTGAAGAACTAACATGACAATATTAACGAAATATTTTAATATCAAAGACTATTTTGACTAAAAAAGTGAACAACCAAGGACTATTGTGACTACTCGTCAGTCATTCAGGGACCAAAGTGACTATTTCCCCAATAAAAAATTATAAATAATTTTCTTATTTTCTTTTTTGTTTTTTATTACTAATTATAAATAGTTTCGTTAAATGATAAAATAGTTATAATATGTATCATTAAAAAACTTAAAATGATAAAATAGTTTCATTAAACATTAAACACTTAAAATGATAAAATAGTTACATTACATTAAATAGTCTTCAGGGTTATTTGCTTCTTCCAAATTGTCTTCAGAGCTGCTTGACTCTTCAGTGTCATTAAACAACATGTGAGCGTCAATTTCCTGAACATTAACTTCTCTGTCGACCAAATTTGTAATTGGGTCGAATTCAATCACCTCTGGAACATGTGTCATTTCATTGTCTTGGTAAGCTACTTCAATATTTGAAATTATGTCATCTGTTTCAATTTGACCCCGTGGTTTTGTCTTGATAGCAGCACACCATCCCTGTATATGCCGGTGATGAGAAGGATATGGGACATAATACACTTGAGTAACTTTGCTTGCCAAGATGAACGGGTCAAATGCATTATATCTTTTGTCCATTCTTATGTCAACGGTTTTGTACTTTGGATCAATTTTTGTCCCATTCCTCGGGAAAAAACCACTCACAATAAAATAACACAACTTTGTTGTCTTGTTCAACATATGCGTAAGTCAATTCAAAAATGTGTTTAATCACACAATAGAAGTCATCTTCACCTCCTGATAAAGGATTTTTACCTCTCACAAAACTATTTACACGTAAGTATAATAGGATCGTGTCCACAGGGAGTTGCGTATTTCATAAGCATTTTCACAATATTTGTCACGTTAAGTGTTTGGGTATAAATTGTTTGTTTGTGTAAAACTATTTTCCTAATCGACATAAAAGTAAAACGAGAAGAGATAGGGCTATTCCGCTTGCGGTCAGAGACATCAACCAAGCGTAACAGCTGCAATCTCTCGATCGATTAACGGATTCTAGCTTTTTAAACTATATTGTCACAATCACTCGACAATATCATTCGTGTCCAAATGATATCGTTATTTCTAAGGGATCGTTTAAACATCGTTTTCCCAAACATTTAAACGATCACAAAGTCGTTTGGGTAGTTTAATCGACGATTTCCCAACCGATTAAATTACCCAAAAGCATTAAGTTCTAGATTAAAAGTGATTATCAAATATTAACATCCATGTCTAGAGTGATAACTTAAGATAGATTGTTATTCTATTTCTAGATTCAAAAGTATGTGTCCATATCATTTTGAATCTCAATAAAACAATAAAAGCAAGAATAACAACAATATTGAATAAATAAGCAAGAACCATATATTAAAAGATCAAAAGATTACATAATAGCTTGTTTGAATACCTCAAAACTACAAGAGTAGATGTAGCAACATATGTCTATGATAGCTTTGCAAAGGATGAAGAAAGGGTGAAGATTCCATGACAAGATCCATGATGTCTCAACAAATCTTGGCTTGAATCTACTCCTAACTACCTTGCTTTGTGTTTCTCTCTCTAGAAAAGCCCTAGTCTCTCTCTAAAACCAGAAAAATATGAATAAAAATGTAATAGAATAATTTGGAAAGAGAAAAGAAAACTATTTATATGGGCTGACTGCGTGCCAGTTCGCTTAAGTGAAGCATAGTTCGCTTAAGCGAACATCCAGGAAATCTAATGTTGACCATTGAGGAGCTGCCATGTCGTCCTTATCTTCTGAAGTTGGATGAACTTCGCTTAAGCGAAACGCAAACGAACGTGTGAGCGAACTTTCCTGGAGCTGTCTGTAACTGGTTCGCTTAAGCGAACCGTAGGTCGCTTAAGCGAAATGACCTTTTCTTCATGAGCGAACTGGAAGCGTGCTAGTAAGCGAAGAATCCTGGTGCTCTCTGGAACTGGTTCGCTTAAGCGAACCATAGGTCGCTTAAGCGAACTAAGCTTTTTCATGAGCGAACTGAAGGCGTGCTTGTAAGCGAATAGAACGGTTGCTCTCTGTAACTGGTTCGCTTAAGCGAACAGGGGTTCGCTTAAGCGAACAGACCTTGGTTCAGGAGCTTCCTTCTTTTGGTCCTTGCTTGTCATTTCCTGCATAAATTGGGTAGAATCAGGCATGTAAAGCATAAATGGTAATATTACACTCAAATGGTAGCTTTTCCTTAGATAACTTGCAAAACAAGTCACTAATTTGCCTAAGTTAACACATGAAATATGTTACTTTTGAGCACTTATCAAACACTCCCCAACTTAGCTTTTTGTTTGTCCTTAAACAAAAGAATCAAAAAGGAAACTTACAAGGCTTTGGAAATTTTTTTAGCACGGTGTCATTCAGTTCAAACACAAAAATGCGGTGATTCAATTGTAATTGCGCGGGCAAGCATGAAGCCTTCCACTAATCTAAGCACAAACTATGAATGTGAAACCAGTCCTAAGCACAAAATTTACATCATAAAGTTCAAAACAAAAACATGATCGTCTATGAACCACACCTAACACACTTCTTTGCAAGTAGATGAGACAACGCAATAATCAACAAATGAGGGTAATAACACACATCCAACAATCAAGCAAACGTCCTGATTAAGTTAGGTTTCCATCCAAATATTATCTCAAAAAGCACAGAAGCATGGATCAAAAGGTCTTTATAGGGTTATAACTTGGCCGGGCTACAAGAAAAATGTCATATGTGGGAAAATTGAGATCAAAAAGCCTATCATAGAGGAACATTCCTTGTATCAACAATTACAATCCAAAGCTCCCCTTACCAATCATTACAAGCCCTTGGTGATTAACAGTCTATCCAATAACCTTGACAGCTTATTCTATTTTTGACTTTTCTTTCTTTTTCTTCTTTTTCTTTTTCTTTTCTTTTCAAATCTACAAACTTTGAAACTTATAAATCTATACAATTCAATGTTGTCAGGTTACTTTAACAATTCACCATGATACTTGACATAAAATACCTCCCTTTCTCCCCAACTTAAACACAACAAAACTCTAATTGAATGTTCCCCTATTCTAAGGCAAGGGACAAAGTGCAAGACGGTTTCGGGTTCAACAAAGTGAAAATATCAAAGTCCTAAAGTGGATCAAGCATGAACTGGATTTTTAACAATTTTAGGCAATTTCAATGAGCATTGTGCTCATGAATATTGACAGTTCATGTTTGAGGACTTGATTCATTTGGCTCAAATTTGGGTATCAGATACTCGCTCTTCTCATGGGTAGGCTTTATGTGGTCAAATATCTTGCTCAATTTCAAAAAAGTGCCTTGATCCTTTCCATGCTTTCATACAATTCAAGACAATTATCGGATTTAACATAACAAAAACGAGTTAAACATTGATTGTCAGTCTCCAGCATATAGTATAACAGTTTGAAGCTACCTCACATTTAGGCTAAGTACTACATGGTTCAAGAATAAACATGTCTCTGAGAAGAACTAAATGAAATAAATTTTGTGCAAAGTACTAGTTTCAAAATTTTTAGTGAATGCCTAGAAAAACAGGAAACCAATACCTTGGCTTTGCGCTTTCTCACAAATCATATCATTATCACTCACCTGATTATTGCTCAATCTTTGGCTCTTACTAGCACTTTAAACTTTGGTGCTCATGATCAATTTTCTTTTGAGAAACACAAGCAAGATTAAACAAAATTTATCCAAAGCACAACAGTTAAAAACAACAACAAGCTAATTTATTTAACCAAAGTAAATGAAACTAAAAATACCGAAACAAAGTACCAAAATGACAATATAAATTGTTCCAACATGAAAATAAAAGTCGTAAGTAAAAATGTCAAAGCAAAACAATAAGCATCAATAAAAACTCAAAACTACGATCCATGGTTCGCCGCATCATCCTCCATGTCATCCACTCCATGAACACTAGCAGTCCTATCATCATCTTCCGCTGCACCATAGTGTTCACCCCCTCCATAGAAAGTAGGCCTGTCCCCAGGCCACATGCAAGACTCTACGAATGACTCAGGTGTGAACATCTGGTATGCGGGGTCTAGGCGAGCATCATAGAGAGACTGATAGATGCCTCGGTGGCTCCTGAAAAGCGCAGCATTCTGGTCCATTAAAAAATGATCTCGCTGCTCCTGTCTCTGATATCTCTGCTCTTGCCTCAGATCTCTCTGTTCTTGCTGAGCAAAATAAGTGGAAAATGAAGAGAAATCAAATGACCCAGGCTCTGTGTGCTGAATCTTCCCTATCAACGAATGAGGGAACAATCTACAGAACACAGCCTCTTCTTCCTCCACACTAGCTCCCACTGAACCGGCTAGCTCATAAAAAGTTGTGAGATGCTGGTATGGGTTCTCATGATCAAGACCGGAAAAAGGATGATTAGTGATCAAGTTGATAGTACTTGATTTCATCTCAACTTGCCTTGTAGTTTGCCCTCCAAGACGAGCAAGTCTTCTTGGATTAGTCCAACTTGGTAGTGCATTTTCAACTTCCTGATTTCCAGGTGGAGGTAATTGTTGTTGTTCCTCCATGCCGATGATGTCTTCCTCGTCCACACTACTCGGAGATGGTGGTGGAGAAGGTTGTGGAGATCCCCTAGGAGATTCCCTAGGAATAGAACTAGAAGTAGTCGGAATAGAACCGGAAGATCCCGATTGTTGGGCCAGCCTAGCTAGTCTCTTTACTTCCTTTGTTTTAGCGTTGTTCCTTCGAGCTGTTTTCTCAATTTCTGGATCAAATTGTAGTTGTTCTTTGGAAATGGTACCTCGCATAAACAAAGTTCAAAAGACTATACCAAGTGGTTAGCAACAAAAAGGATAATAAATGATATATGTGTATGTATGTATGTACAGAAAGAATTTTATGCAAAATTGCTTAAAATAACAAAATTGTTTCGATACTTATGACATTATTTCGCTACTCCCCGGCAGCGGCGCCATTTTGTAAGCGAATAGAACGGTTGCTCTCTGTAACTGGTTCGCTTAAGCGAACAGGGGTTCGCTTAAGCGAACAGACCTTGGTTCAGGAGCTTCCTTCTTTTGGTCCTTGCTTGTCATTTCCTGCATAAATTGGGTAGAATCAGGCATGTAAAGCATAAATGGTAATATTACACTCAAATGGTAGCTTTTCCTTAGATAACTTGCAAAACAAGTCACTAATTTGTCTAAGTTAACACATGAAATATGTTACTTTTGAGCACTTATCACCTCCTTCACTGACTCCTTTAACGTAAACACCACTATTAATTGTTTTTTTACCTACCGTCCATGATTCGGTATGAAATTTAAATCCATTGACAAAGTAAGTGTGCCATTTTTTTACACGTCTATGCGGACCATCAAAAAAAAAATATCCTGAAATCTAAGCACTTTAAATAATTTCAGGCACTCTCAATGTTCTGCAAAATTTAATTTTCAAAATTGCAAGCTCAAACACAAATTCTTTCTTTTCCCCATTAATTAATTCATAACAAAAGTTTAAAGTAACAAGAAAAAGAATTATCCTGATTAATCTGTAAATATTATTTTATTATTTTTCAGATAAATTTCTATTAAAATGTTAACTTTTAAATTGGGCACATAATGATCATATAAGTCAACAGAGAAAATACACAGCTCTATGTCAAAGAAAACGCAAGACACTTATAAAGAAAAGGAGAAAAATAACATCAAATTCAAAATAGACAACAATAAGTAATAACAAGCATTGATGTACAAGATATTCTATTCTACATATACTCCCTCCGTCTCTAATTATAGGACCATTTTGAAAAAATAACGGAAATTAAGATAGTGGATATTTGTATTAAATATGTTTGTTATTACTATTGTTTTTACAATTTTATCCTTTAAGAGAGAATTGGTTTATGTTTTCAACATGATATTTATTGCTGATTGAGGAAAATTATGTATAATAAATAGGGGCAAGTATGTAAAGAAATAATTAATGTAGTTGAAAATAGCAAAGGGGTCTTATAAAAAGGGACAAAAAAAATTCTCAAAAGGGTCTTATAATTAGTTAAAGTTTTCAAAAGGGTCTTATAATTAGGGACGGAGGGAGTATAAAAGAATAATAAAGATACTTTTGAATACATTCTACTGCACTAGCTTATCTGACAATAAAATTGTAATTAACTAATGACACTATTTTTTTTTTCATCTCCCAAGTTAGTGTAAGTACTACAAATTCATTTCCAAAACTAGGCTAATTCAAAAGGACAAAAATGAGTCTAACTAGGCAGGAACTTCTACCGAATAGAAATCGGACCTTTTTACAAAAATGAATGTTTTCCATGATTAAAGTAAAGTGGTCTTTAAATTGTTTTTAATTGAATTGAAGGCTCATTTCCTTTTCAGAAAATTTGAAATCAGTGAATAATTTCAGATCTCAAGATAATAATAAAAGTTATATTCTCACAATCAATCAACTTTAATTCACTTCCACAAATTTCAGTCGATTAATCTTTATATTTAATTAATGGTTATTACAACTCGTCAAAATATAATCAAGACATTTTCTCAATAAAAAAAGAAATAAAAAGAAATAAATAAAGAATGTAATCAAGGCATATTGACTATAACTCACAAAAATTTATCATAAACTTTGATATAAAACTAAGCAAATATAGAATCAATCAAATCACACTTATTTCACAATTAAATCAGATTTAATTCACTAAAAAAAACAAAAAAATCAAGCATGCTTCATACAAATCATCCCACCCCAAAAGAAAAATATTGTCCGAGGATCATTGCTCTGATACCATAATGTAACGCCCCGGATTTTCATCCAAGACATTACTTAAAATATTCATTTTCTTTAGAAAATATGAGATTATATTTTGTTTTTCCAAACAATTTGAACAAAACTAATTCAAAAGATAAACTATTTTCCAGCGGAAGAAATAATAGAGTTCAAATATATTTTAAAAGTTACAATTACAAATTAATAAGACTAATTTTCTTTTTCATTGAAAAACCCAATTTGACCCCGTAAGCGTTTCATCACACATCAAGCTTCATAATTCATCTTTGGTACCTACAACAGTTTATTAATGTAAGGGTCAATTTCCTTATTCAAATTGGTTCATACTCAAAGCACAAGAAACAATGCTCTAAAATAGATAGTATAAAATCTTCTCGATCAAAAAGAAATAAAAATATACAAGCCATCTTTTAAAAGAACTCAAATGAAATTATGCATGTGATGCATGCTCTTAATCACTACATGATCCGGATATAAACAAGCCACACAGGCTAAAAACGAGCCACACAGGCTATGCAAATGTCATGATAATGAAACAAGCCACACAGGCTATGCATATGTCATGCCATGATATTTATTTCAAAGAAAATATATTCTAGCCACTTAGGCAAATGCAAAATATAATCCAGCCACTAAGGCTACCACACAATTAAATCTTAAACAAATTACATCTTTTTATTCTCAATCATCACAAAGCATATAAACATAATCAAAATCAATATCACATTCTTATATATAAATTTCATAAGTAAATCCAAACTTTAATAAATATATATTTTAATTATTATTGTTATTTTTATCTTCTTTCAAACGACAAGAATTTCTACCACTACTTCAAAACACGGTCCTAGCACTTAGTAAGAACGTATGGGGAAAAAATCCTTACCTTAGACGCTTTACTTCCAAGAGCAAGACTTTGGCACGAAATTCTAACGTCTCCTGAGGATGTTGCACCGAAAATGAATTCAAACCTTCGGGCCTTACTACTTAGATTTTCGATAGGCAATGTAGTGATTAGAATGACTATATGGTGTGAGGGTGTATGAACGAAGGAGGACAATAGTTACATAAAGTTTTGGACTCACCGGATTTTGACGTGCTCGGTTCGGTATAGGAAACGAGACTTTAACTAAGAGTGCTATGTTTCCAAAAAGTAATGTAATTAAGGTGTCAATGAAGGTTAATTACTACTATTATTATTATATTATTATAGACTACAATTGTTACAATATCAACTTGATCAAATCATGTTGACATTCACTAGTCAAACCTCTTAAATTTGGTAACCACACACAAGGGAAAAGGGAAATGATGGCGTGGCATTTAAAGGAATATGATCTTCTTAAATTCAATTCAATTTAAACAAAATAGTAAGACATGAGTCTGAAATCTCCGGTTTAAAACGCACGGAATGAATTAAACATGGAGGGTAAAAAAAAATCAAGGAGATACAAGCTAACAAAAGAAAAATAGTTATTTCTAGTTAATTAAAATAAAACCAGATAAACATAATAAGGCCACACACAAAATAGATCAAACAATTCAATCCCCATACATTACTAGAAGAAACTTAGGACCTTACTACATTAGAAAAAAAAAGAGGATGTTACAATATGCATATTGGGCTCAACATTTAACACTTGATCTTTAAACCATCTTAAAAAACTAGTGTATATCTCCCCAACATTTAACACTTGAAAGTAATGAAGGTATGGTCCAACTTCATGACAATTAATCAACACATGAACTTCGGCCGACTGCAACTCTGCATCGTTCATCCAGTACTCTTTCCCTGACCCAGAAGGACTACCGAGAAGACGAAAGATTGATAAGGTTGACGGACTCCATTCATTTTCAGCAATAACTTCATTTCTAACACTTATTGGTGTCAACATCAAGTGATTTAAGCAACGAGAACAAAAATTCAAAGCTTCGCGAGCACAACAAGCTGCAACTATTGATCCTTCAACCCTTGAATTGTTCTTCACCATTCGTTTTGAATAGCCCATGAACCTTTCAAAAGGATACATCCACCTGTATTGAACAGGTCCACTGAGCCAAGCTTCGTACGCGAGATGTACCACTAGATGCTCCATAGAATCAAAGAAACCTGGGGGAAAAACTTGCTCCAATTTACAGAGAATGATAGGAATATTATGATCCATTTTAATAAGTTCATCCTTCCTCAATGTTGAAGCACACAAGTCTCTAAAAAATTGACTAATTTCAGTCAACGGATTTATAACATGTTTAGGAAATGAAGAAAACACAATTGGAAGTAAGCGTTCCAAGAAAACATGATCATCATGACTTTTCATCCCGCGCAATCTTCCATTTTCTACGTCGGCACACCTTGACAAGTTAGAAGAATATTCATCTGGCATCCTCAATTCTTTTAACCACTGACAAACAGATTTCGCTTCAGCACTGGTTAAACTATAAACAACCTTGGGTTTCAGATATTTTCCATTTGGAAGAAGTTTTAACTCCATATCTGGTCTCTTACAATACTCTGGCAAATCCATTCTAGCTTTCTCGTTATCTTTTGTTTTACCAGAGACATTCATCACTGTGTTAACTATATTGTCACAAAAATTCTTTTCAATGTGCATAACATCCATATTATGTCTTAGTAAATTGTCTTTCCAGTAAGGGAGATCCCAAAAAATACTTCTTTTGGTCCAATTGTGTTCTACATCGTATCCTTCGTATCTGACTCTTTGGCCAACATCTGGAAATCTCCATAGAGCGCTGACTCTACAGAATATTTCATTTGATGTTATCTTAGGAGGTGGACCATCTTTTTCAATTGTGTCTTTCCTAAACCGATTCCTCTTCCTTCGGAATTCATGATCGTCTGGTGTGAAGCAACGATGACAGTCAAACCACGAATTCTTTCGTCCATTTTTCAAGTAAAATGCCTTTGTATCTTTCATGCAATGAGGACAAGCTAATCTACCATGAGTCGACCATCCAGACAACATGCCATACGCAGGAAAGTCGTTAATAGTCCACATTAAAGCTGCCCTCAATGTGAAATTCTCCTTCTTTGCAATATCGTATGTCACTTCACCAACCCACAACCTTCTCAAATCATCAACTAAGGGTTCTAAAAACACATCAATACCGTCAGTTGGGTTCGACGGTCCTTGTACAATACAACTCAAGAACATGTAAGGTTTTGTCATGCACATCTCAGGAGGAAGATTATCTGGGGTAACAATTATTGGCCAACAAGAATAAGGCCTAGCCGACGCTGTGTTATACGCAGTAAATCCATCAGAGCATAATCCAAGTCTCACATTACGTGGATCGTTTGCAAAATCAGGATGTACCTTATCAAAGTGCTGCCACGCTACTCCGTCACAAGGATGTCGCATCACTTCTGAATCAATTTTATTGTAATAATGCCACGTCATATGACCAACCGTGTGCATTGATGCAAACAATCTCTTCAGTCTTGGTATTATTGGCAGGTAAAACATTGACTCGACTGCGACTCGTTTCTTTTTACGATCAACATCATCGCCACTCACTCCATACCTTGGTGAATTGCAAAATTTACACTCCTCCAACGCGCCATCATTCTTACCAAATTCATTGTCGTAAAACAACATGCACCCGTTAACACAACAATCAATCTTTTTTTCTTCCAATCCTAACTTCATCACCAATTGCTTAGCTTCATAATAGCTTAATGGTAAATTTTCTGGTACAGGAGTCGAATCCCTCATCATTTTCGTGTAGTACTCCGCACATTCTTCGGGTACATTCCAATTTGACTTTCCAGCTAAAAGCCTCACACACATGGATAACTTAGACTGAGACGACCCTTCAAACAACGGTTCATTTACTTTTTTATCATTGAGTAAAACTTCAACGCCTTCTCATTCGGGATTATTTCCTCCTCAATGCCCTCATTGTAAGACAAATTCACCCCGAGAGCGTCACCGACCATATCTTCCATGAGGCCAAAGTTTTCACACTGTTTATACACTCCACTGCTTGAAGCCTGCATATTAACATCAAACTCATCCGGCTCTTGTTCACCATGATGTCTCCACACATAATAATCCTCCATAAAACCAACATCCTCTAAATGTTTTATGACATCTTTTGGGCTCTGAATCAACCTACACATACATTTAAGACACGGACATCTAATCCCTCCCTCACTTATAAAAATATCTTACGACATGGTGAAAGCAACAAATTCACGAATTCCTTCCTTAAATTGAGCTTTAAGTGTCCTTTTCCCCTGTCTTTTTCTATCGTACATCCAACTTCGATGAAGAATATACTGATCCATCTTCTGCATCATTGACATTAATTCAAATTAATTTATATTTTCTATAAGAATATATTTCTTTTTAATTAACAACCTAATTCCTAAGAAATTAGCTTTTTTACTGACCAACATTTCTATATTGTTCTAGCTACGATGACTCACCTAATATGACCATTATTTGTTTTTTATAAAGATTATTTTGGAGGACCAAAAATATCTATTTTTTGTAAAAAGTTTTCAAAATAATGACTATTATTAAAAATTATAATCTTCTGCATCATTCACATTGTCGCGTCATTTTTCGGAGATCAAGGCTATTTGATTAGCTTTTGACTCACTTTATTATTTCATGACTGAACATTTAATTTTTAAGAGAAAGGGGAAAAAAGTTCAAACTACCCCATTGAAAAGATTTTGGATTCGGGGGTTAGTTACATAAAGGGAAGGTGTTAGCACCCTTTATGTCCGTAGTACTCTACGAGAACCTCTTGGTTTTATTTAATTTAATGTGCTATAACTTGCTTGCTAAAAAAGGGGAAATTAGAGTGATGATTAACAGAAAAAAGAAAGTGAGACCTAATTTATCTACATTTTTATTGTTTGGAAGGACAATGTCCCTTGCCTCCGTACCCGTGAGGGATCAAAACCTCGAAGTTCTGGGTAAAAATTGACGTTTGATTGGTTGTGTGATTGGTTGTGTGCTTTTTATTAGTTTTGAAAAAGGTTTTAAAAGGAAAAGCCAAATGGCAAAATAAAAATTGATTTGTGTTTTTTATTAAAAAGAAAGATGACTCGAAGTATGATTAAATTGATTGATATTTGATTAAGAAAATAAAATGAAAAAGACCATCACTTGATTTAGAGGATCAAAGTTTATTATGAAAAATGTTTTTTGTGATTTTTTTTGTTATTTGCATGTTTTTGTGGTTTTGAATAATTGGACTAAAATTAAACTAACGGAGCATAAAAATAAAAACGTAGGTACCTTATGGTGGCGTTGGACCACCACAAGCACCTTTGACCTAAACTACAAAGCAGATAAGAGGCATACACACACGCACGCACACATGCACCTACGACTATTACATAAAGCCTTAGATATATTCTAAAATCTGCGGAAAAATAAATATGCATGATTTACATTAAGCCTAAATATACATTCTAAATCCATGTAATATGTGGAATAAATATGTAATATGTGGAATAATAAAGATGCATGAGCATTAAAAAAATAAAATGCTAAAGAAAAGAAAACATGCATGAAGAAAAATTAAAAAGAAATGCAAAGGGGCCACCGGTTCTCTTTATGATGGAATCTTTTAACTTTGGAGAGCAGCCACGGCCACGGCAAACACCTGTTAATGATGGAAGCTTTAACTAGAAAGAATAGCTGCCGTTAGAAATCAATTCTAAGCAAATTGAATTTGAAATAGAACAACCTTGCAGCCATAATAATGAGAATAAAGTAAGCAACACATCTAACATGTAGCAACGAAAATCATCGCACAACCGCATGTAGCAGCACACAAATAGAGATACAATAGCAACCAAAAACACTCAATTGGAATACTATAGAATATGTGTAACAGACTTGGAATTGAACATAATGAAAATAAATGTGTAGTAGCAATAGAATTTAAATGGAATAACAAAACATGAAATTGAAATTGGACTCATGGATTGAATTGCAGCAACACAACCGAACTCAATCAGCGATTAATAATATAACAAATAATATGTAAAAGCACGGCTGCAATGAATTTAATGGGATTGGGAATGAATTAACATGGCAATCAAAACTAACAAGAATTGGAATTAAATAAATGTAAAACAATAATTCTCAAGGTTCTAAATGATGCAATAGCTATCGTGAATTAAATGTTAAAAACAAATGAGATTAGAAACGTGAATGAGTAATAGCAACGTGAATGAGCAATGACAATGGCAGCATAAATGCAAAGAATAAAGAGACAATTAAACTGTGAATTAAATTGAAAATAGTTTGGAGAACCTAAATAAAAAAAGAATTACGGCAGACTAAGATTTTTCTAATAAAACTGAAATTGAAATAAGACTCGGTTCCCCCTTTTTCTTGATGAACTGGCTCTTCTTTTATAACATCTTGGGTAGGGTTAGGGTTTGTTAAAGAGAAGCAACAAAATTGCCTTGGCGTGGGGAGGAATAAACTCTGCAGATTGAGTGTGATGCGTGATAGGCTGTTTGGATTTGAACTTGGACCATTTGGATATTATCATTGGACAAAATAATAAAAAAAAGAAGGGATAAAGACTAAAAAATAAAATAATAGAAGAAGGGATAAAGACTAAAAAAAGGATGAGATTAAAATAGAAATAAAGAGAAGAGGAGAGAAGAGGGCCCGACTCGGAACAAAAAATGAGGTAGTTTAAAATACCTCTCTGCCGAATTTTTCACTGAAAAGTCTGAGATTGGTCGGGGTCAAACGACACATGAATGTAGGACCTTAGGTCAAAAATTGGGGTATGACACACATTAATTCAAATTAATTTATACTTTCCATAAGAATATATTTCTTTTTAATTAACAACCAAATTCCTTAGAAATTAGCTTTTTTACTAACCAACATTTCTAGACTGTTATAGCTTTGATGACTCACCTAATATGACCACTGTTTGCTTTTTATAAGGATTACTTTGGAGGACTAACAATATCTATTTTTTGTAAAAAGTTCTAAAAATAAGGATTATTATTAAAAATTATAATTTTTTGGAGAACTAAAATTATCATTAAAATTTTATAGGAACTAAACATAAAATATTAATTATTTTTATAGGGACTAACTGTTCTAACATTAAATAAAAAATACTAGAAGAAAAGAAACACCAGCAAAAATAACTAAAATAATTACTAACCTAACATTATTTTTACTAACTAATATTTTTATCTTTGCTAAAAAAAACTAATATTTTTATCAATAACTAAGACAACAATTTAACTTCCTTAAAAAAAAACAACAATTTTACTAACATCTTTTAATAGATATTAACAAACAGTTTAAATGTTAATCACAACATTTTCTTACTTATAATTTTAAATAAATAAGAAAAACTAACCTCAAATAATATAATTTGATGACAATGCAGATCGAAAAAGTAGTAGCCAGCAGCAACAACAACTTGTAATAGGAAATGGAACTAAATATTAACTGCAAAAAATAATATAACATATATTTCATTAACATTTTATTTATAAATATAAAAGTTGAAATCAATTAAGAAAATAGTTACCTTATACTCCCTCTATTCCTTTTCTTTTGATGTTTTAGCTCTTGACACAAGTTTTAAGGAGTAACTAAGGTATATAAACATTTGTGTGTTTTTTACTTAAATGTCCTTATTTATCATTAAATTCACATGTGATAAACCAAAGGTCACAACTACTTTAATAGTTTATTGTGTTTTTCAACAAGGGTAAACTTGAGAAAACAATAATAAATTCACTAAAACATCAAAAGTTTTGGAATATAGTTGAAGTTCTAAAACATCAAAAGAAAAGGAATGGAGGGAGTATGAAGAAAAAACACATGCAAGAGCAATTGTTGAATAGTAGAGATGAAAAATAAAATTGTAGTGAGAAGTGTCAAAAATATGGAATGGAAAATGTAATAGAGAAGTGTTCAAAGACATATATATTCACATGAAGCCAATTAAATAACCTAACAGTGCATTTCAACGTTCACCTGCTAATATCAATTGCATCTACCAGGCTTTTTCACTCCAACGTGAAAATACAGCTGCCATGTTACCTTTACCTGTAAAAAGCTGTTGCATTCTGTACCATGTGATTACCTAGGAAATATTTCCTCGGTAACACCTCTATTTCCTCGCTAACACACATGCTGACAGCTTTAAAGTGGTCAAACGGTCAAAGAAGCTTACCTAGGAAATTTTCCTCGGTATGCAATGTCACTAGCTAGGAAACTTAATTCCTCGGTATAATTCCTAGCTAACTTCAATGTTTCTTGTAGTGACCTAATGTTTAAGATTTTTAAACAAAAGTCATAGAGACAATAGATATTTTGACAACTTGTTCTTTAACTAGCCAAACCATTAAGTAAAATTCTTGGTCTACCTGTAGAGTTGTGCCACGTATATTATACATGCATTAATTTTTTTATAGACTAAGTAAAGTCTATATATAGTTCAAGACACCTCATATCTTCTAGTAATTTTATAGTTCAATACCTTTGTCTTATTTAATTACCCCATTCACCTATATTTACCATGTTTTCATGAACACCGAAGAAAAATAAAAGTTAGGATTCATAAGTATAATAAATACTCAAAATGAAGACCATAAAAAGGGCATGTTCATATCTACAAAACACTAAACACATGTTAACTATATAGTTAAAGGGAATACTCAACATGGAGTCCTCTAGATGACAAAATCATCAACTACTTTAAAAAAAAAGTATATAGAGCCCTTTTTGAATTCATTGCTTCATAAAAAGTATATAGAGCCCTCAAAGTAGATTTCCTCTACCACTAGCATGACTTCGTATAGAGCCCTCAAAGTAGATTACCTTTGCAACCACATCTATATTTTCAATAGGATTCATTGATCCCGTTGAATAAATCATTCTTCCACCAATTTTGAGTAAAAAGATAAACCTGACAAAATCAATAAGTTGTTGAGATTGCTGCAATATAAGTCCCACTGATTCATTGAAGTACACTTAACAGGCTGTAGTCTTTTATCTTCTTTGGATTATTCATTAATTAATTAACAATTATGCATCATATGTTTAATTCACAAAACCAATACATTAATAATATAAATTACCACCACCAAAACAATTCAAAATGTATGATCTGATCAACATTTTGAAATTCATTCACTCGTTTAAATTATATCATCATATCATCTATAACTCATATGTCTAGAAAGACCCTTTGTGGTAAGGTTTAACATTTTAAGAATAACAACATGAATAAAGATACTATATGGATTTCGAAATGCGTTTTCCCTTCTTTGCTTGTACAACTGATGTATCATTCACCCTAGTTAGTTGTTCCAATCCTTTCATTAAAGGACATTGAAAACATTTTTTTTTATCTTCAGCTTAACAAATCTTTCCATTTGTACAACTGATGTAATCTTCAGCAAACAATCCCAAATCAACATAAAAGCCAAAATAGATACAATAAACTAGAAGCTGACCAAAAGTCTTTCAAATCTCATCTGAAATCCCCAAATCAAGAACAAAATTCTTCGATTTAATTTAGGAACAAGCCAAAAAAACCCAAAATTTGCACAAATTTCATATTACCCCAAAACAATGGATTTAATAACAACAGTGGAAACCCCTAACCCTTATTTGGGAATTGTTTAAGTTCTGGAAAATTAAAAATCTCATCTCCCTATTCTTTTAACAAATTAACACACTCAAATAAACTAAATCCAAGTGAGATTTTGAATTGTGTATCGATAGACAACAAACCCTTAGAACATACCTTGGTTCCTGATGCTGTGAGGGCTTGTCGTCGTCAATCACGTTTGAAGGCAAATAGCTCCATGTGTGGTGGTTAGACGGGTTGGAGTTGAGAACAAGAAGAGGTTCGACGAGATCGAGGTCGGAACAATGACGAGAGGATTTGACGAGATAGAGCTTTGGTTGAGAGAAAGGACCACGTGTTGGGAGAAATATATTGATATAAATGGTGTATCTTATTTTCCTTTATTTATCTATTTCCATGCTTTCAGATAGCGTTTCTGTTAAAGCGCTAACAAAGGAGTTCTGAAATATAGCGTTTTCGATAAAGCGCTAACAAAGGGGATGCCAGTTATAGCGTTTTCACTAAAGTGCTATTATACATTTTCATATTTATGCCTTACAATAGCGCCCGATAAAAAACGCTAATAAAGGCCTTAGTCTCAATTTTTTAATAGCATTTTACTAAAAGCGCTATTATATAGGTGCTATTAAAACTCAAAATTGTAGTAGTGTAGAGGAAATTAGGTCAAGAGCTCATTTGTTCATTTTAGAGAAAAGATGCAAAGAGAGAAGTAGAGAGAAAGAGGAAGAAAGAAGATATCAAGAGAAAGAGAGATTTAGCTTGGGGGAAAGCTCAAGAGGGAGATTAGATTGAAGGTTAAAGTAGCTTTTGGAAGGTTAAGGTAAGAGGAAAGTTTATATTCACAATTTAAAGATTCTGAGTGATAGAGTGATTATGGATCATGTTTGTTTTGATGATTTTCTTAAAATTGGTGTTATGTTAAGTTGATTTTCGTGCTAATTAATTATGCTAATTATGGTTACGATGAACTTTGTGAAATTAAGTTGTTTATGTGCTTAAACTCATGTTTGATGATATAACATAAGTTGTTCTTGAGATTTTAGCTTACTTATGTGAATTTCATGATATTGTTGATAATTATTGCTCAAACCATTTTCTAATTGTTTGCCATGTTATTGGGTATGTTTGTATGTGGAAATTCATGCAAGTGATTATGTTAAATGTGATGTTTGGATTAAGTTGTGGTTAATTTGTGAATTTGTGATAAATGGGTCATAATCATGAAAGTGGTGTTTTTTATGAATGGGGTTATGTAATTGTGTTGGTGAAGTTATTGTTACGATGGGATGATTATGATATTGGGTTGTTGTTTTTAACTTGCTTGATGTGGAATTGAATTAGTGAAAAGGGAGTTTAAGCTAAAAGTTGTTTTATGAGATTAATTATGTTAAAAAGATGTTTTGGTGTGTGTTAAGTGTTTATGATGGGGTGTTTGACCTATGTAATTGTTTTTGAAAGGTTAAAAAGTGTTGGGGTTGAATTAGGGTTTTTGAAAGTGATTATTTGGTGAAATTCGCATTTGTAAAACTGTTTTCTGCATAGTTTGATGCTGCCAAAATCATGAGGCGATTTTGACAGCAGCAACTAAATATCATTCTGGACATAAAACCATGCCATGATTAAGTGAAACCATTTTCTTCATATTTCACTATTTTCTAACTCTCTTGGCCATGTAGAATTGTGTAGGCTTGTTATAACATCAAAGTAAGACTTGTAGGATTAATAACTATGTGTAGAGGAATGTAAGGATTAGTAACGAACTTGTGATTTAATCATAGTTGGATTATGAATTGATTATGATCTTGATAAATTATTAATCAGGAATACTTGATGATGTAACATGATAGCTTGCAAATGACCTTACGTTCAAGATAATATGATGAATAAAGACTGATTAGTGAATGATTTTCACTTGATGAATTGATTAACTTGGTGAAAATGCTTAATCGTCTTTAATTGCAAATTATGATAAATGTCGTAATATTGTTGCTTGATGTGATAAATGCTTTGTGATGATTATGATGTTGATGATTTATTTATGGTAATAATTCTTGATGATGTGTCTATGTGTGTGCATATGGTGAGTGGATACATGTATATGAAGCGGTGACGTTGATTTTAAGGAGATGATTTCGATGATGAATATACATAGATGAATTGATGATGAAAGGTGATGATGTTGAAAAGTGACGATGAACATACAATTGTTGATAAATGTTGTTGATGAACATTGGTGATGAAAATTGTTGATGGTTGTGATGTCTTGTGCCGTAGTGTATGAATATATGTGGTGTCGAGTCTTATGTTCATGCATACATGGTCAAGTCATATTGGTGATGATTAGGATATTTCAATATCAAGTGGTTGATTAGGATATCTCAGTATCCAGTGGTGATGAAACCAATCTGTAAAATAACTTCGACGTCAAAAAATAGTACCACATGCATATAGACGTGTCAAAAGCATTGCATGCATATGTGTCTATATGATATGTCTTATACTTGACTATGTGGAATATGTGAATGTTTGTGGAGAGTTGTACATGACTATGTTTGTTTTTAGTGATACAAGTACATTTGTGGTGATGATTATTTTGGTGATGGTGATAAAATGTGGATTATATGTACTTGACTTGGCGATTCTTTCGATAATGATGACTTTCTTGTCTATACTCTTAAGATGTTGATTGTGTTCATATGAGATAATTAAATGAGAATATCTGTGAATATTGTATGTTGTGATGAACATGTGTACTTGAAGATGTATATGCGGTGATGATATGTTATTTGATGAGAAAAGACGTGATGGTGTATTTATGTAGTAATATGTCTAATTGAAGTGGTAATGTTTGAAAATGAGTTTTATTGAGTTATGAGGTGAATGATGTGAATTATGTGATTTATATCCATTATATGGATTATGTGCTTTTTGTGAATATAAGCAGAGATGAGTATATGATTATATTTTAAAAATGATGATGTAGATGTAATTTGATGATTATGATAAATAGAGAGTGAGGTAAGAAACTCTTGTATGATAATGTTGTTGATTTATGAAAGTATGTATATGTGATATTTGAAATCCTATTATACTATATTTAATTCGTAGTTTTGTTAATGTTGAATGTAAACTTATGCTCCAGTGGTTGTTTGGTTGGCCATTTCGCCATTGTAAAATGGTGTAGACGTGCAGCCCAAGGACGCTTGAGACGATGTGAGTAATGAGGATTAGCTTGAGGCTTCCCCATTTTATTTGATTTTGGAGTCTAGTCTAGGGCTCTGATTTAGGGTTTTTGGGAGTTGTCTTATTTACATTCTGTTGGATCTATATGGAGAAACATATTGTTTTATTTTGATGTATCCGAGATTTGAATTATGTTGTTGAGACATTGATACGATTTTGGAGACGTTATTTATTTCAGTTGCGAAACTTTGGTTAAAAATATAATATACATGTTTTGAGTTTTAATGACGTAGCTCCTTGATCATAATATGAATTAATTGTTGTATTTATATTAAATATTAATCGTGGGGTTCAAGGGTGTTACATTTAGAGTTTACAAAGGAATATTACAATCCGTTGATGAATGAGGTCTTTGAACTACTCACTCAAAATGATTATAAAACTCTAGCTCTATAAGAACTAGCTTTCATGCTAATCAATAGAATGGATGAAGAGTGAGAATCCTCAAGTGGTTGCTAATCCTAGCTAGGAACGACTTTTATGACAAATTTTGAACCCTTGGCACAACATCGGCGTTGTCATTTTATAGTATCATGACATACCATCTTACATTATTTTTAGCATGTTTTTCAGTCATTTTTATTTAGTTTTGATCCAAGTTTGAAGCGTTTTAGAACAATAGCTAATGGTTTTCGAAACATTTGCAATGTTTTCATTTCAAGTCATATTACCTCCGTTCCTTCTTAATTGTCACTTTTGAAGAAATTTTTTTGTTTCTAGTTAAGTGTGACTTTCAAAGTTCAATACAACATTAAATGTTGTTTTGTCATTATTACCCTTGGTTATTTATTGCAGAGAGAAATATATGAAATGAAATATTAAATGATAAAAGTTATTATAGGAAAAAGATAAACTGTTGTATCAAAAGTAGTAAAATGTATTTGTTGTCTTGATTTGTATCAAAAGTTGTAAAATGTTTTTTTGCCTTAAAAGTACTTCTAATGCCATCAACCTTTCTTCATCCACATCAACCAACTCATCCAACATCATATTTAAATATTGATCTACTGGAATTTGTATTTGCACTCTGGTTGATTCTACGTAAATTGTCACTGCTATAACTGCATCGTGCCCAATAACTAAACGAAATGGTGTATGTAACACCCCGTTACCCAAAAACAATTTAATAATAAATAAACATACATCAGAATAAATCCCAAACGGGCATGTCACACTACTAATTCAAATTTTCTTAAATAGCATATAAAACTATTTAATTAAACATCTTTCAAAACATCATTAATTTTGCAGCGGAATATTTGCATTAAAAGCAACAACGACAACGGTTTAATTCTTCATAAAATCATCCTGGCATAAAAGCCTCATCAAAATAAATTCAAACAACAATAGGGCTACATCAGCAATTTCCAAAATTTGATACATAGGAATGAAAGTAAGCATTAAAATCCCATCCCGTACGCATCAGAGCCCTAGACACTTGAGCCACCACCTACTACTCAGGATCACCTGCAAGTTACCCATAGGAAGGGCAACATTTTCAAGCAGAAGGGGTGAGATTCACAACAATAATATAGATAATAAATTAATAAATTGAATCTAACACCCTAACAGAAAATAATTCATCAACATATAATCAATATATCACCATTATCAACATCAACAATAAATAGAAATCATAACCAACAACATCAACTCATGCAATACTCAACAACTCACATGCATGTGGTACCATATTCAGGGCCGGAGCCCTCACCGCTAATTGAATGGTTAAAGCATTCATTTCAGGACATAAGTCCTCACCACTTTGAACAACAAAGTGTTCCACCGCTTTGAACGACAAGGCGTTCCAGGGCCAGAGCCCTCCCGCTTTTGTGCTTATGCAACTGACACCACTTGTGTATATCTACATACAACTTTACAATGCATATATGTACATATGACTTAAAACTTCGCTAATTAAACACCATGTATGACTTAATTAATGTAACATACATCACATACATCAACAGGTCATTATAATCAATCCAATCATTCCAGAAAAATGCACAATTAATCATAATCATGCTTAAACATCAATATCATTCAACATTATACAATTAAAATAACAAACAGCTCTGAAAACTGGGCAACTCGCCTCGCGAGTACTTCTACTCGCTATGGCGAGCACAAGAAAAAGGCTGCTCGCCGTGGCGAACTCAAAACAGGTGCTCTCGAAAGTTTTGACATTTTTCTCACTAAATCTTCATTTTTAAGTTCCCTATTCATCTTTTTAATCTGAAAATTGTCACAGACCTCTCTAAAATCATCTAGGCACTTAAAACTATCCATTTTACAGCTTATAACAACACTTCAAAAATCATGATCTCTCAGGCACTTGTTCGCCGTGGCGAGTGGTTCTGCTCGCGAGGCGAGCCATGAAGTTGCTCACTCGCGAGGCGGGAAGGTCTACTCGCCTAGGCGAGCGATGAATATCAGCACGACCAAAATGCAGGTTTTTCCCCAAAAATCCAATTTTCTCAGTCTCACTCCCCAAATTGGTTTACAGATGTGAAATAACTTGTTGTATGCACTCAGAACCTATTTCTAACATCAGAACAACAATTCCTACACTCAATTCATCCAAAAACCTAGAATTCAACATAAACCCCAAAATTCCCAATTCTCACATAAACTTGTTAAAATCAAAATCAGAATTTATCAACTACATTATTGAAGTAAACCTCACCCTTACCTTAGTTTTGCAGAAAAAATGCACAGCAAATCGGTTCCTTGGCTCTACTTGCTCTTCTCTCCCTTTTCTCCCAAAAGCTTGGTTTCACGTAAAAACGGTTCTGAATCTTTCTTTTCTTAACTCGCCAAATGTAACTTCCCTTTAATTCATTAAACTCCCCTTAATTCTATTAAATACTAATTAACTCCCCAAACTCCAAAATTATATTAATTTCCCGCTTATTCTAATTATTAATAAAATAAACTATATAATAAAATAATACACACCACATAAATCACAAATATTATTTAAAATCACATAAAAGACTCTAAATAAATCCAAAATAAATAAAATAACGACTAGGGCGTTACAGTGTATAGTTTGTCGACTCCTTTGGAGAAGTTCAACAAGCCCAGAGAACTCGGTTTAAAGTCTTATGCCAATTATTTGGTCTGGCATGTACATGCTTCTTGATCAAAGTAATGACAATTTTATTGGTAGTTTTGACTTGGCCATTTGTTTGAGCATAATATAGTGTCGAAGTGAGCAACTTAAAACTTGTTAGGTTGGCAAAATCAACCATCTTTTGACTAATAAAGACTGAACCTTGATCTGTAGTGATAGTTTCAGGAACTCCAAATCTATAAAGAATATGAGTTTGAATAAAAGTAATCACGGTCTCTTAATCAACCTTAGAAATCTATGTACAATCAGCCATAGTACAAAGACAATTGGAAATTCCAACAAATTAGCATTGGAAGATGATGTTGGATAAATTGGTTGATTTAGATGAAGAAAGGCCGACTGCATTGGACATACGTTTGAGACAAAAAGAACGTGGTGCAAAAACCTATAATAAAAAGGTAAAATCAAAATCATTCAATATTGGAGATTTGGTTTTAAAAGTACTTTTTCCTATGGACAAAAAAGACAAAGTCTTAGGTAAGTGGTCACTGAATTGGGAAGGACCATTTGAAGTTATACAAGTATTTTCAATTGGTGTTTATGAAATTGAAGAATTGGCTTCCGAAAAAAGAATATTCAGAATGAAAGGTAAGTATTTGAAAAAATACAGACCTATTTTACAGGAAGTCAAAATAACACAAGAGTAGTTCTGACAAGAAACGGAAAATTTGGCATTACGATTGAATTACAATTAAATTCCAAGAGGAAAAGTTAAATCTTAGATATTGTCGAAGGTTGCAAAGAAAGCATAGGAAATTAAAATGGCATTTTATTTAAGTTAAAAGTCAACCAATGGGCCGGAAAACAATATTGAAATATGAATGAAACCTTTTGAAGACAGATTCATCAATTCAGTTGTCAAGAAACTATGTTTGGTCCTAAATATGCGTTACCATAAAAAGTTGAAATCCCAAAAATCGAAATGCTCAAGGAACCAGACAAGTTGGAGATCGAGGTGACATCAGAGACAAAAGTTGGTCCCATGATAGTCCTCATATGCACCTTGGAGGGGCGAGTTGGTGTGTCGAATTCTTCTGATCCCTTCATAAGCCCTATTGGTAGGACAAGAGAATTGATATTTCAAACCTCAAAGCATAGGCCTAAAGAAGAGAACATTCAATATGAAAAATGTGGACCCACCGTATTCAAGATAGTATCCCTGCAGTTGGCGAGTTGACGTCGTTCAAAGAGGTCCCGAAAGGCGGAAATAACCTCGTTCTCAGAAAACCCTTCGCTAGCGTATACTTCCAGAATGAGATTAATGTATTTGGCCCTATTGGAACCATGTTTCATCCCTTTTTCCAGAATCAGTTTGATCTCTTCCAGGTTAGGCCGAATTTGTTGAAGCATAAATGTAGCCAACGCCACAGTATGGATGCATGACCAATTTGGGACAACCTCTACATAAACCGGCTTTTTGATGCGCACGGTAGGGGATCAACAATGTACCATAGAAAGTCTCGACTTAGCGCTCTAAACACCACCTTCTTATTGGAAAATTGGCGATGACATTTGGACGTCATGCTGAAGTTCAAAAGATCTTGGACTTTGAAAGCAGCAACTTTTTCAGTAATGGTGATGAGGAGTTCATTTGTGAGTTTATCCATTTCACAGAGAGGCTTGTTTTCTATTACATGAATAAAAGAGGGAAAATTAATGGAAGGAACGAAAGAAGGGGTTTTATAGAGGCAAAAGGTAACTGCCATGATAAAATCAGTTCCTATAGGCTGTAAGCACCCTGCGTGGGGAGGAGAATTTAATCTTCTTGGAGATAGTGGGAAGTTTGAGCAATTTCTCAAAGAATTTCCTGAAATGACTACTCTTGAAAGTCATGATTAACATGACATCATGCTTTGAAATACTTAGAGTTTTTCAAAAATGACAATTCTCTTCTTCAAAAAATTTAAGTCGAAAATGGCTTTTTTGGGGGGCAATTTGTTAGTTGGTTATTTTACCAACCTCATTTAATGTGGTCAACATTAGTTGACTTTTATCTCTAGGAATCAAAGTCTTTTTCTTCAAACTTGAGGAGTTCGACGAGATGTGGACTTGGCGTGAAAAGTCCTAAAAGTCTTAGCGTTCGACAAGACGTGAGTCAAGGATGCAGTACTATCGAACCCAATAAATTCCTGTTGAGGCGGGAAGATTTCGAATTTTAAAGAGAAGCGGTTTCCTCAATGGAAACGTGGGAGACAAGCGGTTGTCTACATGGAAGAAGTGCTGATCGTGAGATTTTGCTTTTTTCAGTTATTTTGCTATGTATAAATAGTAGTTTTCCATAGGGAAAACGGTCGCAAATCACTTATAGAAATGCTACAACACTCAAAGTACAGGCGCGAGAGAAAAGAGTATACAAAATGTATGTAAAGTATTTGTCGAACCACCTTTATTTTTAATGCAATGCAATTTATCTTTCCTTTAGTTTTTGCAATTTTAACTTTTAGCACTTTTATCTTGCATTTACTGTGTTTTAAAATCTTGGCTAAAATATGATTTTGATCCCTGCAAATATAGCGAGTTTGGGTTTTGGTCCCTTGTAATTTTTTTTTTTGAAATCCATCCCTGCAAATTTTTTTGTTTTTTAAAATAGTCCTTGGTCCCACTTTACTGATGATTTGGCTAGTTTTTGCTTAGGTGGCAGTTCTGATTGTACCAACTTGAACACATGGCGCACACGTGGCTTTTAACTAATTTAACATATTTTATAAATCATTTTAATAAAAATAAAATTGGTTTTTCAAAATAAAAAAACTTTAATTAATTAAATTAAGGAAAAATAAACACATTGATGAAGGACAAAAATGGTTGTAATTTTGAATTTTGTATTTTTGTGAATGTTGGATAAAATACAATAATAAAAAGTGAAGAATGGTGGAAATAGACAGAAATGATAACCAAACAAATTCCCAATCCAAGGAAGATGTTTAATTTGGTAGAGGATCGCCACAAGAAACGTGGTTTCTTGATAAGATCAATGCATGGTTCAATCCAGAACCAAAAGGAAGCAAAGCTTCACAACACACAAAGTGTATTTTTTTTTTATCAAAATTCTACTTGTTATTCATTATTTTCGCCCTCTTTATATAGGTAATAGGCTAGAATGCTGAAAAGCTTACAATTATATCAAGATTAATGAAATAACTTTTATGTGGCTAATTATTGCAAGGAAATGTTACAAATTTATTGGTTTTGATTTAGGTGGCTGTTACTTTTGGACAATTTTCAGCGTCCTCTCTCATCCACTTTATGCTCTTCAACTAAATTAATTGTGTTTCATCTCTTTCGCTTCAGCTCCTTCATTTAATCACGTCCTCCAGTTTAATCCCATTTTACACCATGATATATGCCGATTTTGCTTCTGAGTCCAACATATGAAATGTAATTTGTACCCTTTCCAACGCTTCAAAGATCACCTCAATCAGAGTTCCAGAGCTCTAGATATGAGGAATACAAGACAGATACATAATGACCTACAAAAATAACAATTTGAACCAAAAATAATTTGATTCTTTTATTCCATAATGAATTTATTATTCTTGTAAAGGGAGAACATCTTAGGATCACATCACACATGTTGCTGAAAAACATTCATCTTTAACACATACCCTCTCTATTTCATTCTTACACCATCATAGCATGCTTCATAGAAGGGATGCAACATCAATAACAACAACAACATTATCATCCATGGAAGCTCCAACACTAACAACATCATTTCAAGCTCCAATAAAAATAGTCCAAAACAACAACAACAACCCAGAAAATTAATATCATCACCATCTATAATCTCATGATTTCCAAGCTCCAAAACATCAACCGAAATTCATTCTTCGAATTTAAAGTTAGAACAAATCGAAACTGTAAAATAAGTTTGAAGAAATTGGAACAGTGTGAGAAAAAAATTAATCTAACCAAAACCCCTTCACACACTCTTCACCTTCGCTCCATTTTTCTTTCCTTTCAATTTCCTCGGTTTTTTTTTCTCTCTGTTTCATTTTCCATGGCTGAAAACTTGGATGACGGTGTGTTCAGGTTTCCGCTGTAGATTCACTCCGATGATGACGATGATGACTCAACCACCGTGTTGCTTTCATAAAAAATGAGTTTGCAAAATTGGAACAATGTGAGAAAAAAAATTAAAAAGGAAAGGGATTGTATTTGGGTTTCTGTTTGGTGGTTGGTGGAGGAATTCAAGCCTACAAATTGAAGAAGGTCAAATGAAGAAGATGAAGAATGATGGGGGAAATTGAAACCCTACAAATTTTCTTCCTTTTCTAATTCTATTTATTGAATTAAATTAAATGTTTTCTTAATTTTGAAAAACAATTTAATTATTATTAATTAATTTATAAATGTTTAAGAAAATAGAATTGCCATGTTTTTGCCATGTGGAAGAGTTGGTACTCTCAGCACTTGCCACATAAGCAAAAATGAACCAAATCAAAAAGAAAGTGGATCCAGGGACTATTTTAAAAAACAAAAAATTTTGCAGGCATGAATTTCAATTTTTTTTTTTATGAGGGAATAAAACCCAAACTCGCTATATTTGCAGGGACCAAAAGCATATTTTAGCCTAAAATCTTTTTAGAAACAAATTCACAACATGTCCTAGGATTTCTGGTTTGATCCTCCTTGTAATAATCAAAACCAGCCCCTTATTGTTTACCAAAAACACTGGTAAACAGCTGGTAGCACTCTTCTGTGTCATGGCCCGGCTCCGATAGTAGCGGAAATATGTGGTTTTGTCGGTTCTCGCTGACTTTTTCAACAACTATGGCACTTTGATGACTGCTTCCTTAGATTATGTGGTGAAACATTCTCGAAGGATAGTTTATCGCGATGCATTCAATGGGGTGTAGTCTTTAGGATGGGGGCAAGAGCCTCTTGTTTTCTCGTTGTCGTTACGGCGCCTGTCATTGTCGACCTTGTTCGTCTGTTTGTTTATAAGTGCTTCCTCTGCTAATTTCTTCTCATCATAGTTAATGTATAGTTGGGTGCGCGTTAGTAGGTTGTTCATGTCTTTGGCCGCCCGAAATCCTAACTCTTCTTTGAATTTGCAGTCGTCACGGAGGTCGCTCTCAAATATAAAACATTTTGAACCATCATGGGCACCCTGTACCTCCACGCCCGCCCGAGTGAAACTTTCAATGTACTCCCTCGAAGTTTCTTTCTTGTCCTGGACGACAGCATTCAAGGCCACCATGGTCTTCGGCTGCTTTCGCCTCGCGGTGAAGTGAGAGGTAAATTCGCTGCAAAGCTCTCCCCATGAATCGATAGAGTTGTTATGTAGGCCCTTGAACCAAATCATGACGGCGCCCTGAAATGTTAAGACGGATATGTTGAAGCAAAAATCCCTTTGAACTTGTTTTTAAATGATAAACAAACTCTTGTATTAAAATTAAGAGTATAATTTTATTTGGTTATTTAATGTGTGCTTTTGAGTGAATTTTATTAAGGATAGGAAAGTCCAATTCTCACACATTGTTAAAGTCATGTATCCTTGGATGATTATGCTCAAGCTTTCAAGAAGAATATGATGATAATTCATTATTAATCAAGAAAGGATAATTATGAATTTAATCCAAGAAAGCATTACAAGAATGCCATGAGCAAATACAAGGAAAAATGAACAAACATTATGTTTCAATCATGGGCTAATCATTTGGAAGAGACAAGGATGATGACATAAGCCCTATTGTGTATCTTGATGAGCAAGCAAGTAAAAAATCATAAAGTAACAAGACTTGGTGACCAAGTATGCTAATATGATTAATTAATGGTGTCTTGGAGACAAAGAAATGCAAGGACAAGTACAACAATGCATCTTGGAGAACAAGATAGAAACAGTAGTGAAAAGAAAAAATCTTTTTACTGTTCATGTACTCTTTACTGTTCACACACGCTCCTGGTCCATTTCAAGCTCAAGCTCTTAGTGTTAAAAGTTGAGGCCGAGGCTGGCAAGCTCAAACTCAACGTACAAAAGAATGGGACAATGGCAGTTTTGCAATTTCTTTCAACAGCAAGGGTGTCTACACAAGAATGAACAGCTGCAGATATTGAAGGATGAAGGCTGACTATAAATAGAAGCTTTCTCTCAACAAAGAAAGCATGAATTTCCAATACAATCACCAGCCTACACACAAGCAATAAATTCATCAATCAATCTTAATATCAAAAATACTCTTACAGAACTCAATCATATTTTCGGATCATCCTTTTAAGAGTATTACAAACTACAATCTCTCATTCTCTTAGTAGCTTGAAAGTTGTAATTAGATCGAAACATCAAATCTCATTTTGATTGTATATCCTCAAGCCTGTAAAATCTTGAGTGATACTGTAAGCTCGCTGAAGCTAATAATATCAGTGGTGTAAGCCTGGTGAGGCTTAGAGAATACATAGTTGTTTTAGCCTCAAGCTCAGAGAGAGCTCGAGAGTCAGTGTAAGCCTGGTGAGGCTTAGAAAATACATAGTTGTTTTAGCCTCAAACTCAGAGAGAGCTCGAGAGTCAGTGTAAGCCTAGTGAGGCTTAGAGAATACATATTGTTTTACACATTGCAAAGAGGAGGAAGAAACTCCCAAGAACTAGTGGATAATCTCACAAAAGCTGTGGGGACTGGACTAACCCATATTGGAGGAACCAGGATAACTTCTCAGTGTGATCTCTCTTAAACTCAACTCTTTACTTTCTGCTTTGTTTATTTTAGTATTACATATTTACTTATTGTTTTACTAATCATCTTACTCTAAGCAAAGTCTTGAGAGTTCAAACTCTCTAAGAGTACATAAATTTTTTTAAAGGGTCACTATTCAACCCCCCCTTCTAGTGACATTTACTTCAACTTCAGGATAATGTTCACTTAACCGCACCCCTCGTGCGGTGGTAGTCGAGGATAATGTCCAGGTGTTCCACGTGCTCGTCTAGATCCAACATGTTGTCATAGGGCTCCAGCTTTGGTAGCTTTGCGAAAGCACGAGGAACCAGATATTCCGCTATCTTACTGGTGAAAGGGCCTTTGTGGTGGTTCGGAGGAGAATCTTTTCCCTCGTGGTGCTTCGAAGGCTTGAATTGCTTAAGATAGTGCGGAGGCGGACTACTGCTTCCTTTGTCCAAATCACCGGGAGGTTTCTTGCCTCCTCTTTGGCGGTTCACTGGTGTGTAGGTGGCGTCGTCTACTGCAAACGATGTTGTACGATGTTTTCTTCCTTGAGCTTCTTTGATTTGCGTGGCTACTACCATCAGAATCTTTTCCTGGTAGTTCTCCACGCGTTCGAGCCCGTCGCTCTGCTGACGGAGCAAGTCCACGAGGTTTGCTAGAACCTTGTTTGTCTCCGCGACGGTGGAGCTTGAGGAAACAGAGTTGGAGGAGGAGCGTCCTCTGAATGTGGAGGATGTGGAGGCATCGTTGTTGCATTCAGCGCGGTTGTGGTGCAACTGTCCGTCGTGGTACCGAGGAAAACCTCGTCTTCTTCATGATTCATCGGTTCGAGAATCAAAACTGTTCGACTTTGGAGAACTTGGTTCATTGAATGTGGTGCTTGAGAGGTGGAGGAAGGAATCATGGTGGTTCTTCTGCGAGTTCTAGCCATTACTTCGGAGAGAGGAGCAGTAATTGTTAACCGTTGTGGTGGAGTAACGTGTAACTGAAAATGGTTACGATGGAGATGCGCGTAACAGAAAATGGTTACGGTGGAGGATCGTTGGACCGTGGCGGTTAGCGAACGATCCCCTCCTTCTAGCGCCAAATGATATGTCCGGTAAGAACGGTTGAGTGGCAACAGTGGCAGAGAATGCTCCGGTGTGACTGTAACAGCTTCCGGTACGGCGACGATGAGTCTTCGCGGTGGAACGAAAGGTGCATCTAGGCACGTTAGCACTTTGACACTGAAGTCAGTAATGGAACTGAGAAAGAGTGTGTAAGAAGTGTTGTGAAAAGTGATGTGTACCTTGAGGGTGAAGCAAGTTCACCCGTATATAGGCGCATGTTGGTCATAACCATCTCTGAATTATGCGGCGTGTGATTATGGACGGAGCAGGACACGTGTAGGGTGATCCTCTTGTGAAGGCGCGCTCCTGTGTGGCACGGTGCACGCAAGCTGGCATGCTCCGTGCAAGTCCGGCCATTTGTCGTTGTGCGGTTGGTCTTCTGACCTGTCCAGAACACAACTTCTAGTTGAATTTTATTAAATGACCCTATATAATTTTTTGGGTTTGAAAAAAGCAAGATGAAAAATTTGTCATCGATGCAGTGTTTTTTGTTTGTTTTGGATTTGTGGATCGGTGATAACATTGTAATGAACTATTAGGCAAGGCAAACAAGGCCGCTGCCTGATGCCCCAAATTATTTAGTCTAGTGACTTGCCCGCCAATCAAAGCCACAAGAAAAAGTGGACATACGTGGTGCAAAATGTGTAAGTTCGGAAAATTTAATTACAATCGACAATTAACCTAAAAAATAGCTACTTCAACTAAAAATTAGGCCATAAAATAAACATGTTTTTAAATTTAATGAATAATATATGATGGGGATGATGATTTTGAAATATATATATATATATATATATATATATATATATATATATATATATATATTTTAGAACTGAAGTGTTTATTTTATTTTATCTGGTAATAAGAACCGAAAGTTTTTAGAGAAGTATTAACAGAAGAAATTAATTAACACTTTAATAGAAGTTTTAATTACATCTAAATTTTTGATTATTTTCTAGTATATATTTTCTACAGAATATATTGATAACTGATCGTACCTGATCAAAAGGTGACTGTTGGTGCTTTAAATGCGGTGGTTTGAGTGGTGGTGGAATACGTAAGAATGCTTCTTGGAGCAGATGTGGGGGGGGGGGGGGGGGGGGGGGTGTACCTGCAGGCATTTCGACGCTCAAGTAAGCAGAAATCTGAGAGTGAGGGTTTAGAGGAAGAGATAGATTTACCATGGGGACTGCTATGAGTCCCCTATTTATAGAGGTGGAGGGCTGCAGAGCCGTTGTAATGGCACACCTGGCTCTGGAGGTTACGAAATTGTGAGAAGTGTAACCGCCAGAGACTTTATTGCGGGAACGTGTAGAGAGACGTTGTGGTTCGTTTGAACCAGTCTCGCTCGCTCCGTGCACCCCCCTTGCAGGAAAGGGGTGTGGTGCAAGTAAGTTTGCCAACCATGGTGTTTGGGCTTTGGATTGTATTGGGCGTAAGTAAATGGGCCACATGTCCTTTTGGCCGGTCCATAACAGTAACCCCTCAAGTCGTTGCTCTTGATAAAGAGTGATGAGAGCCCTTCGATGAAGAATTTGATTTAATCTGGATCGTAGGGATGCTATTTGGAGGGAGAGTTGTATGTGAAAGGCTGCATCGGATGGGGCCTCGCGACCTTTGAGAGGTTTTATGAAACGAGTATAAATAGTTCAAATGTTGCTTCGAACATCACTGCATTTCATTTTCTCAGAAACTTAGAGATTTTTTCCAAGAGTTCTTTCAAAGGCGAAGTGTTTCCGGACCTTCAACTTCTCACTTCAAGTCTAGTTCGTCCATCGTAACAGGTAAGATTCCGATGATCACTCTTTTCCTTCTTTCATGCTTGACTTCTGTTAGTTTCCTATTTAAGAAATCTTAGAAAATGTATGTTTTTTAGGGTAGCAATTACTCTGACTCGGTGGTTTCTGCTGTTAATTACGGTGGTTTCCGCCGTGCGTCAGGAGTTCTAGGATTTCGCTCTCTGTTTTCTGTATGTATTTAGAGAAACATTGGCGATAGGATTTAGTTTTCAGGGCTATGCCTAGTTGTTGTCGTGCATGGGTGTTCGTAGTCGTCCGTCTCCCTGTTTGAATTACTGTCATGTTATCAAAGTTTTTTCAAAACTCTTTCTTGTGATGATCAAACCCGTTCGTTTGAAGGAGAAATGAGTGTGATCTTTGGGATTGATCCTCTCCTTGCCTTTTCGCTTTCAGGTTTAATCATGGCAAGTAATTCAAGTGGGGGCGGCGGAGCGTCGTACGATAACTCCTGGGTAGGGAAGGAAACCTTAGAGGCATTATCTCATTTCTCGGCTGACGGTGCGGCGATGATTGCGCGTTGTTTAATAGGGAGGAAAGAAGATTGGGAGATTCTTCTTCCCAGCGTCTCAGATAGGATTTGTTCGCATTTTTCAGTGAACCGTATCCCTATGTGTGAGGCTGTCTTTCGGGAAATAGGTTTTAGACTCCCCTTCTCCTCTTTCCAAGTGGATGTTTTTAACTGGCTGGAACTGTGCCCTTCTAAGTTGCGTTCGGATTCCTTTGCCTACATGATAGCCTTCGAGGAGATGTGTCGGTATCTTCTCCTTCCGGCCACTAAGGAACTGTTTTTCGCCATTGTCACCATTCAGCGGGGATTGGATAAAAATAGCGGTTATAACTGTATCATTTTGTCAGTGCACGACATTGTTCAAGGCCTTTGGTAGTGAGACCATGAAGTTCCAAATGAGATTCTTCTTGGTGAGGCCTCAGACTGAGGAGGCGATGAAGAGTGTTTCTAAGATGGTGGAACATCCGCATGGGGATGTCGGAGTTGTGCTGGCGCGGGTCCCGCGCTTCTACTTTTGCCCGAGCGAGGATCATTTCAAATACAAACCAACCATGAATAGATATGGTTATGCTGATTTGATTGATCGGAACAAGACGATTTTGCCAGAAATCTAAAGTTTGCAGGCTACTTTTCCTGGTCGGAGGTAGTTGATGAGGGTGGTAATCCTGTCCTGGATTCGAGGGGAAACCAAGTTACCAGGCCCTGCTTGATTGATACTCGTTCTTTCGTACTTTCTAAAGATCCTTTGAATCTGTTAGGAAAGTCTAGTTTATCACTTTTTTTCCCTCTACTTGATTTATGATTTTTGCTGATGTTTTGCTTGCTATTGAATCTTGTAGGGAAGATGTCTAATATTCTCCATGGTGAGCAAGGCCAACCAGAAGGTTACTGGTCAGGGTAGTAGACGTAGGAGAAGAGTGGGGAAACGAAATCAGACGGCGGACGCCTAGTTCCCCGTTCCTGTGTCTGAGTATCCAGATGAGGAGGAGGAAGTCCCCTTGAAAAGAAAACGGGTTGCTTCTCTTGATAAGGACAATTAAGTCCAGACCCAAGCTCTGGTTTCTTGCAAAGACGCTGCTGGTGAAGGCCTGTTTCAGCTTCCCAAGGTGTGGTCGGAATCCGGCCGCTTCGGTTCCCAAGCGTCCCTTTATCTAAGTGACTTGGAGCTGAGGGTAATCCGTGACCTGGGGTTGTCGACCGGTCCCAAGCAGTGACCGATGGTGTCGTTAGTGCCGTGAGAGCTCTGGAGGTTGTTGTTTATAGGAACAACTCTTCCATGGAGGAAGCAGTTCGCTCCGATGCTCTTGCTCGCGAGAGAGGCGAAATGGCCAAGAAGATAGCTGACATAGAAGCTGAGCTAGCCGCTGTGAAGGAGGCAAGTTCGAAGAAAGACAACATGATCTCCTCTTTAAAGAAGAAGGCCGAGTTGGTGACCCGCTATAGTGATGAGCTGAATGAAGCTCATGCTCAGTTTGATGTGGAGAAGAAAGCTCTCGAAGATGCTCTTCACGTAAATTTGCCGTGTTGGCATCGGTTCGCCATGTGAGCTCCGTTAGCTCAATGGGTATGACTGCCTCTTTCCCGTACGTGAGTCGAAAGGGTGACTTGCCAGTGGTGGAGTGGGGAGTAGTTCTGTAGGCCCAGAAGACCGTATGTAACTCTTCAGCCTACTTATTTTTGGCTGTGTCCAGCCTTCTTCGTATCCCTCGCAGAATGACCCTATGTAGCTTGAGGGTGTTCGACAGAGGTGAAGCTTTGCTTGATGCCAATATTCCATAGGTAGTCCTAGAATTTTTGGTCTGTGAACTGGGTACCATTGTCGGATATCACTAGAGTCGGTACTCCGAACCTTGCGAAGATGTTCCTTTTGAAGAAACGGAGTACGTTTTTAGCTGTGATCTTCGCTAATTGTTCTGCCTAAATCCACTTTGTGGAGTAGTCGATGGCGACTACCAAATATTTGAGTTGTCCGGTGGCTTAAATCTTAGCTGTGATCTTCGTTTTTAGTTGTGATCTTCGCTAATTGTTCGGCCTAAATCCACTATGGTGAACGAGCAGGCTCTTCGTTTCAGCCTTGTTTTTTCGGGTGGATCGGATGGGAGTTCCACGAAGCTGAGCCTTTTGTTTTTGGATTCTTGGTTCGCTGAGAACCTCTTGTATGACGATTTTGTTTCTGTTTGTAGTCTGCGTAGTTTCGTGTTTTGAGAGAATGTCTGCTCGGGTATTTTGTTCGCGGGGAACATGAGTTGAAGGTTTTTTCATCTTCTCTAGTACTAGCTGGACGTATTGTTGAAGGTGTTCCTCTTTGACCTGGAACTCACCAATGACTTGAGAAGCCGCCAGCTGTGAGTCGGTAAAGATTTTTACCTTTTTGGCTCTCAGATCTTGGGCGGTCCGTAAGTCGGCCAAGAAGGCTTCGTACCCTGCAGTGTTATTGGTTACAGGGAAAGATAAAGCAAGAGAAATTTCGACAACGATACCTTTGTTGTTTTCTAAGATTACTCCAGCTCCGCTTCCTTTGGAGTTGGATGATCCGTCGACGAAGACGGTCCATTCTTCTGTGTTGTCTTCCATTGGGAAGGTCATTTCGGCAAGGAAGTCTGCGAAAACCTGCGCCTTTAGTGCTTTCCTGGATTCGTATTGTATGTCGAACTCGGATAATTTGAGCGACTACTTCATCATCCGTCCAGCGACATCAGGGCGACCCAAGATTTGTCTGATGGGTTGGTCTGTTCTGACTATTACCGTATGAGCTAAGAAGTATTGCCTCAATCTTCGTGCCATTGTGAGGAGTGCGAGAGCGACCTTTTCGATCATTTGATACGTCGTTTCTGGCCCCAGCAATGCTTTGCTGGTGAAATAAACTGGTTTTTGTCCCTCCGTTGTTTCTCTGATAAGGACGGCGCTCACCACGTCAGATGAAACAGAGAGATATAGGTACAATACTTCACCTTCTTCAGGTCGTGAGAGGACCGGGGGCGCTAAGAGGGTCTCCTTGAGATGTTTCAAGGCGTTCCTACACTCGTCTGTCCACTCAAATTTTGTTTCCTTTCGTAGTAGTTTGAAGAAAGGAGGAGCATGTTGAGCGGATTTGGCAACGAACCTCGAGAGGGCAGTTAGCATACTGTTGAATGTTTGGATGCATTTCTTGGAATGGGGGTGGGAAGCTTAGTAAGCGCTTGGCATTTATCTGGTTTCGCCTCAATTCCTCTTTCGGTTAAGTAGAAATTGAGGAATTTGCCCGCTTGTACTCCGAAAGTGCATTTTTCCAGGTTGAGTCGCATGTTGTATTTCCGAGTTTGTTCGAGCACTTTCTTGAGATGGGCGGCATGATCAACCTCTTGTTGGGATTTTACAATCATATCGTCCATGTAAACCTCAAGGATGTCGACCAGAAGTGCCTTGTCATAAACCTTGTTCATCATACATTGATAAGTAGCCCCAGCATTTCGTAGACTGAAGGGCATTACGTTGTAGTAATAGTTCTCTGATTCGGTCATGAAGGCTTTTTTCTTTTTATCTTCTTCAGCCATGAGTATCTGGTTGTACCCAGAATAGGCGTCCACGAAGGATAAAGGTTTGTAGCCGGAGGAATTATCTACGAGTTTATCGATGTTAGGAAGAGAATATGCGTCTTTTGGGCAGGCCCTATTAAGATCGATATAGTCAATACACATATGCCATTTTCCATTAGATTTCTTGACAAGTACAACATTGGAGAGCCAAGTAGTATAGTTGGCCTCATAAATGAAATTTGTCTCTAGGAGGTCTTTTACAGCTTTTTCTGCAGCCTCTGATTTTTCAGGAGACTGCTTCCTACGTCGCTGAGCTACAACTCTTACACCTGGATCTACTGTCAGCTAGTGACAAGCGACGCTAGGGTCGATTCCGGGCATATCGGCCGCGCTCTAGGCGAATAGGTTAGCGTTTTCCCTAAGGCAGGTTACCAGTTGTGCTTTGACAAGTTCAGGAAGATCCTTACCGATCTTAAAGTTTTTTGAGGGGTCGTCGTCGAAAGGGACCAGCTCGAATTCACCGTCAGGAATAGGTCTAAGGAGTTTCGCGTTGAACAGATCCTTCTTTTCCCTGTTTTGTTCCTTTAGGTCTTCCTTGGTACACCTGGGGTCAAGTTCGACCAAGTTGGCATCCAGAGTACCCGCAGCAGCTTTCTCTTTGTCTACAGCAGGTTTGCTGGACTGCGAAATTGAGTTCTAGGATTTGTTGGCCTGGAGGAAACATCTTTTTGAAGCTTCGATGTCTCCGTTGAGAGAGGCGATGGTGCCCTCTTTTGCATGGTATTTCAACTTCAGATGAGCGGTTGAACATGCGGCACCCAGTTGGGCGAGCCCAGTTCTCCCTATAATGCAGTTATAGAGAGAAGGGAAGTCTATCAGAAGAAATGAGATCTTTATTGTTTTCTTGGCCTCCTTTTCGCCGAAGGTGATCAGCAACTCTATGTAGCCCCATGGTTGAGTGGACGAACCGTTGAAGTCGTAGAGTTCATTTCCAACATACGGGGAAAGGTTTTTCTCCGTAAGATGAAGTGTTTTGAACAGGCTGGTGTACATGATGTCGCATGAGGCCCCTGTGTCAATCAGGACTTGTCGGAAATCTGCGTTGGCCATCGATGCTCATACAAGCAAAGGTATGGCAGAATTTGAGGCTCCACTAGGTAGCTCCAAGTCGTGGAACGTCAGGGGTGGTCTTCCTCCGTGGTTGGAGGGGACAAAAAAGTTAACGCTCGTGAGCTCTTCAAATTTCCTCTTCATGCTTCCCATGGAGATGTCCAACGTTCCTCTAGTGATGATGTTGGCGGAGGGGAACTGTTCCCAGGTTCATGAGTAGGGGGCGATTTCAAGGTTGTCGGGGAAATCATCTAGATGTTCCACAAACATGGCAACAGTTTTGCCAGGCTCGGAGCCGCACCGACGAGTTCAACTGTTTTTCTTTCCGCTTCAGGGTTCTTGATGAACTTCTTGAGCCGTCCTCGTTGGATGAGAAGTTCAATGGCATCCTTCAAGTGGATGCAATTGTCGGTGACGTGCCCATGGTACTTGTGGAATCGACAATATTTTGTTTTGTCAACCCCCTTCCTCTCTCGAGATGGAGCCTTTGGTTGCTTGACGCCAGCTTCTGTTAGATTGGCGACAGCGATCTCAGCGAGGATCTTTTCCCTAGACATGGCCAAAGGTGTGTGCTCGGTGAAGTGACCGTTAGGTCGTTTGCCTTGCCGAGTCACTTTGCCTTCTCTTTTTTTTTCTCATGGAAGAGCTTTTTGGAGGAGTCAGCAGCAGGTTCCTCCTTCCAGGATCTGTTGCGCTGTCCGTGTACAGTTCTTCTTCGTATGCGATGTAGATCTTGGCTGTAACGCCCTCTTTGAATTATTTGTTTTATTTGATTATTTTATTGAGTTTAGAGTCTTTTTGAATAATTTATTTGATTTATGATGATGTATGTTATTTTTGTGTTATAGGTTGGTGTTTTAGTAGTATATTATATTATATTATCTAGTGTAGAAATATATTTGTTATAGAAATATATTTGTTATTTGGTGTAGAAATATTTTATATATATATATATATATATATATATTAAAATAGAATATTGAGACTTTGGGGGCTGATTTGGAAATTTAGAAGAGTTTAAGAGAATAAGTGGAGTTAAGAGAAAATAGGTAGGTTAAGGTTATAAAAAGAGAAAAGTGAGAAGTCAGAATAGTTTTTCACGTACAACCAGTTTTTGGAGAAAAAGGGAGAAAAATTAGAGAAGAGGAGGAACGAGAAGAGAACCTTGCAATCGATTTCTTAAGGTAAGGGTGGGACTAACATTCAATAATCTTGAGAATTTGAGAATTAGGGTAAGAGTGATGATTGTGATGATTTTGAATGAAAGTGAAGTTGAATAATATTGGTTGCTTTTTCTGATTTTTCTTTTCATCTCTGCCCCGAATTTGAAATGAAATCTGGTATTGATAGGTCCAGAACTGGTCTTAGGTGTAAACACGAAAGTTGTAGGTATGAATGTTAGCTTTCTAATGCCGTTGGTTTGACTTCAAAAGGATTTATAGAACTTGAGTTATGGTCAAATTATTGCACGTAGGTCACAGTGAATAATTGAATATGATTGATGAATTAGTATATGTATGTATATGTTTGTGAATACTATATTGTTCATAATTGATGAAGTGTTATATGAATGTATATGTTTATGAGTATGATGTTGTTTATGATTGATGAATTTGTATATGTATGTATATGTTGCGAATACGATATTGTCCATGATTGATGAAGTGCTATATGTATATATGATGTTTAAGTTGATGTTGATTATCATTTGATATTGTTATATCTTGAGATGTTTATGTGCTGCCTATGTTTCTGTTGTTGGTAATGTAAAATATTTATATGTGTTATGTGGAAAATGTATGATGTTTAAGTTGTTGATGCTCTTCATTAATATTGTTATGTTGTGAATTGCTTGTACTGTTTCTGTTGATGTTGCATATTGATCAAGTTGCAGGTGTTGGTCTAAGTTGTAAAGTGGTAAGTTGTCTTTCCAAAGTATTGGAGTCTTAAGTTGTTAATGTTGTCTAAGTTGTTGAAGTCGTAGTTGAAGCTGTTATTGGTGACTGTTTATGTTCAGGTGTTTCGTAAGAGGTGGTGTACTCTTACGTTGTTATTCTTTAAGAGGTGGTATACTCTTACTTGTCGTTTATAAGAGGTGGTGTACTCTTACGTTGTTATTCTTTAAGAGGTGGTGTACTCTTACTTGTCGTTTATAAGAGGTGGTGTACCCTTACGTTGTTGTTTATAAGAGGTGATGTACTCTTACGTTGTTATTCTTTAAGAGGTGGTGTACTCTTACTTGTCGTTTATAAGAGGTGGTGTACTCTTACGTTGTTATTCTTTAAGAGGTGGTGTACTCTTACTTGTCGTTTATAAGAGGTGGTGTACTCTTACGTTGTTTTTCTTTAAGAGGTGGTGTACTCTTACTTGTCGTTTATAAGAGGTGGTGTACCCTTACGTTGTTGTTTATAAGAGGTGGTGTACTCTTACGTTGTTATTCTTTAAGAGGTGGTGTACTCTTACTTGTCGTTTATAAGAGGTGGTGTACTCTTACATTGTTATTCTTTAAGAGGTGGTGTACTCTTACTTGTCGTTTATAAGAGGTGGTGTACTCTTACGTTGTTATTCTTTAAGAGGTGGTGTACTCTTACTTGTCGTTTATAAGACGTGGTGTACCTTTACGTTTTTATTCTTAAGAGGTGGTGTATTCTTACGTTGTCGTATTATAAGAGGTGGTGTACTCTCACGTAGTTGTGTTGTCAGGTTGACGTTGTCGTTGATGAATCGTTGAAGTTGTTGATAAAGACAAACCATGGAATATTGATGAATATGTTGTTGCTTATGTTATTATAAGATGGTGAATATGTTGTTTCTTATGTTATTATAAGATGATGAATATGTTGTTCTTTATATGATTATGAGATGATGATTATGTTGTGTTGTTTATATTATTATGAGATGATGATTATGTTGTGTCGTTTATGTTATAAGATGATGTTTATGATGTGATGATTTATGATGTTATATGATGATGATTATGATTTGATTATTATGTGCTAAGTGATGATGTATATAATGCGATGAATATGAAGTTAATAATAATTAGAAGTTGGTTGAGTTATTAAGAATCATTACATAAAGGATTATTATTACTAATAGATGAAGTTATTTATGTTGTTAAATATAATTAATGAATTATATGTTTGCTATTATTGTTTTGTGAAATCTCACCCCTTCTGCTTGGAAATGTTGCTCTTCGTATGAGTAACTTGCAGGTGATCGAGTTTAAGTTGCTGTTAGATTGCTGTCGTGAGTGGATTATCTCTTATGTGTGTCTTTAGGTGCTCTGATACGTAATGGGATGGGAACTTTGTTGCATGCTTTTCTATTCCTTACGTATTGCTTATGAATTTACATGATTAAGTTGTTAATTGGATTTTTATGAGATACTTTGATGAGGCCTTCGTGCCAAAATTATTTTAGATGTTCGAATAAATTCCGCTACGAAGTATTAAATATTATGTTATTGAATTTTGAAGGATAATTAATTAATTATTCCGTTTATGATTTTAAGAAAAGAAGTGTGACATTCCGTTTATGTGAATTACTCTGATTAAATAAATGAAATTTTTACGTTGGGAAAACGGGGTGTTACATTGGCGATCGCTAGGAACTCATTGAGAGTCCTTGGGCGATCCAGGTGGACAACTTTCTTTACATTTGTGCCTTCGCGCACACCTTTGGCAATGAGGTACTGTTTCATTGTTTCATCGACGCCTCTTACTTGAACAACTTCTTTGTTGAACCTCTCAATGTAGTCTCGGAGAGGTACGCTTTTTCCTTGGACAATGGCTTCAAGGGATGCCACCGTTTTAGGTTGCATCCTTGAAGTGTGGAAGTGGGTTGTGAACTCGTAACAGAGGTCGCTCCATGAACCAACGGAGTTTCTCCGTAAGTTCTTAAACCAGGTGACAGGTCCTCGTCTTAATGCAGTGACAAAGAGCTTGCATTTCAAGGCGCCATGCACTGATTTTTATGTGAGGACCGCCTCGATGTGCTCGTCTAGGTCGGTTGTCCCGTCGTATGAGTTCATCTGGGAGGCTTTTCCAGCCCACGGGGGATAGGAGCTTCTCGGATGCGCCGTGTGAACGGTCCATAAGCATTACGGGTGTTCCGGGCATTGCGTGAGTCCTCGGAACTGAAAAAGGACCAAGAGCGTCCATTGCGTCTTGGTGGGGAACGATTGGGAGGAGTTCTCCTCGGAGGGGATCGTCTGGGAGGAGTCCGTCTAGGAGATATCCTTTTGATCGACCTCCTGGTGTAACTCGGAGATCTGACGCTCACTGAATGTCGTGGGGATTTGGAACTTGACTGTGAGGGCTCCTTCCTCTTCTTCTATGTATGGGGGAAGGAGTCTGTTTGGCTCGGACCAGGGGGCGTGCTTGCTCCAAATCCATCAAGCTTCGGTTATGTTTCTCGATTAACGACGTTAGTCGTTGAACCGTGCGGATCAGGTTACCGACGAGGGCACCAGTTGGCATGGCATCTTCAGGTGTCTCTGTAGGTCGTAGGGGACCCTGTAGAGGCCTTTCTTGGAGAGGAATTATTTGCACTGGTTCCTCTCTGGGTATATCCCCAGGAGACGGTGAAGATGTCATGCCATCCTGTTGAGGGATGCGAATCTCACTTCGTATCTAGGAATGGGCACCGTTGGCAGCCATAGTAATTTTTTTTTCGAAAGCTTTGGTTTTTAGGAGTATAAAAATGGGGAGAGCTTATATTTCCCACAGACGGCGCCACTGATCGTACCTGATCAGAAGGTGACTATCGGTGCTTTAAATGCGATGGTTTGAGTGGCGGTGGAATACGTCAGAATGCTTCTTGGAGCGGATGGGTTGAATTTTGAATGTGGCGTAGCCTCTATTTCTTGAATAAATGTATTATTCGCATGTTTAATTGCTTTAATAGAAGTAGGGTGTTACAGGGGGTTTGTACCTACAGGCACTCGACGCTCAAGTAAGCAGAGATCAGAGAGTGAGGGTTTAGAGGAAGAGATAGATTCTACCTTGGGGACTGCTATGAGTCCCCTATTTATAGAGGTGGAGGGTTGCAGAGCCGTTGTAATGGCACACCTGGCTCTGGCGGTTACGAAATTATGGGAAGTGTAACCGCCAGAGAGTTTATTGCGGGAACCTGCAGAGAGACGTTGTGGTTCGTTTGAACTAGTCTCGCTCGCTCCGTGCACCCCCCCTTGCGGGAAAGGGGTGTGTTGCAAGTAAGTTTGCCAACCGTGGTGTTTGGGGTTTGGATTGTATTGGACCTAAGTAAATGGACCACAGGTCCTTTTGGTCGGTCCAGAACAATAACATACATATAATGGTTGATTCTCTAAAAAAAAATATAATGGTTGCTACTATTAATAGAATATTTTCAAAATTAAAATTTCTGATATCGTATATATGAGATCAACAATGTTATAAGATATTGTAAAAAAAATGTTACTCCCTCTGTTCCATATTAAGTGACACAGTTGAATCTAACAAGCATACTAATGCATGTTCTTTTATCTTTAATATATTTAATTATCTATTAGTAAAAAAAATTATGAAAATTTAATATTTTGAAAATATTCATCGAGACGAATTTAACAACATCTTTTATGATATTATTTATTTGGCGAATCATAACCATTGCCCTTGAGGAATTAGATAAAGGGATAAAATTAGAAATATATATAGCATTGAAAAATGGTAAAAAGTGATAAATTTAACTTTTTAAAAGTCAAAATGTTGTTGAAACCGATGCAAACATGCTACTTTTCGCTTCCTTAACTGTAACACCCCTATTTTTATCTCACTTTATAGGGCGCGTCACATATAACGATAAGCGCAAAATGTAAATAAATATAATCCGGCCGCATCAAAGTAGGTCGCGTCAAAATAATAATATTATTTCGATCCCCGTCTCAATTATTATTATTTTTCCCTTTCTCAACATTCTTTTCTTTTTATCGTATGTTTCTTTTAAAGGAACTTCAACACAACAAAAATTTTGAAACATAAACAATACACATTTAAATCATAATATATATATATATCATTCGGTCTAAGCCTGGGCTCATAATGCTAAAGTCATCATAGTGAATATTTGCAATGATCCATAATTCTTCATGAGACTTAATAAATGCCATCTAGCTAGAGTCATAATGTATCAGTCATACTACGTCATTCTACTATGTCACCAAGACTAGCTACCATCCAAAATATAGAGTTTTAAGACACATTAAGTACACAACAAACTAGTTAGCACTCTTAAACTCTTTATTGCACACAGGAAGTCATATCTAAATATTTCCATTAGGATTTCCCCCAATGAACTCTCCCTCTCAAGGTACTCCTCTGAGTCCTCCTCCGGATCCTCCTCCTCAGGTGCATGGCCATCTCCTACTCCCTGATCAGCAACATCAGCAGGATCAGCAACAGGGGGAACAAAGGGCTCCTGTGGGTCTGGTGTTACGGGTGGGACAACACCCATGTCATGGAGAGCTAGGTACAACCTCTACAATGGTAGAATCATCTCTGTGGTCTCATGAGTAACAGTAGTCGTAGTAGGCTGGCCACCGAATCCTGTGGTAGTGCGAACAAGTCCGGTAAAAATCAATGTTTGGGTGGCCAGATTTATTTCCCAAACATCGCGTCTCGGATCCTCAAGGAACTCGATCCTGCGGGTTCCCGAGTGAGCTAAATGTCTTCCTGGCATCATCTACAAAAACGTCCGAACATACCCAAAAAAACAACAAGATACAAAAACAAACAAAGAAGGGTGAATTACTCGTACACAAGTTTTCCATGTGATTTATTACTTAAGGAAAAAGAAAATAATATATATACAGTAAGGTAAAGTGATATTTACATAGATATAATATTTTCTTTTCATTCACTGTCCAACAACAATCACAAAGCATATTATAAAAAAAAAAACTATCTTTTAAAAGGACAAATTAGAATTAATAGTTTGACATTCAACATGACACATGCATGAACTCTTTTGACTTTTTTTTTCTCGACTCTAGTTTATTTTCTTCTCATAATTCACTACTCCATGGAGGTTCCACTCTAATGACCATAAGGCCGTTTCGGCAACTATATCATGATTATTAGTATTTTTAGCAAGATATGCTTAAACTCTAATCATTCTAGTCCGATCGCACTACCTTATCATAGATAGTCTAGTTTTGTCAGGCTCACCATGTCTGGTGTTACGAGTACCTTCAGCCGGGAAGCAATCCCCAACTATTGATAGGCGTTCGAAACACAAGTGCCCTCAATAGATCCTCAAAGTAACCAAACCATAACTATCCTCATTCCCATCTACACCTGAGTGTATATGGACCTGTTATAGCTCCTTAATTGTCCCTACTTTCTAGACAAGACAAAACACTCAGACTCAACTCAACAATGTCAAACAATTAACCATTTATGTTTATAAAATTGATTAACCACTTCAGAATTTTATTCAATTAGTACAGTGATGTAAATCAAACCAGTATATAATAACTCAACAAATAATAACCAGCATATGTTCCTCTTCATTTATGTATAAGCATAGAAATTCCAGCAAGTAAGAATTTGGGAAATTCAGTTAAGCCAGTACATAATAACTCAACAATTAATGACCAACATATGTTCTTTTTCATTTATTTATAAGCATAGAAATTCCAGCAGTAAGTAAGAATTTAGGTAATTCAATTAAACTAGTACATGTTCTTTTTATTCATGAGATTTCAACAAAGAATAATTCATGTTGCCTAGTTAAACATCACATATACATTTGTTTTTAAGAATTTCATACACGTACAGTATAACTATATATACTATGTCTATGTACTAAGTTAGTGATCATAGTTTGGCATTCTTAAGTTTCTTTCCTTTACAACATGCCTATAAGTAAGGTCTTATTAAGTTGATACCATAAAATTAATGAGGTGAGATACAACTATCTCTCTTAGATCACTTTTTTTTAGAGAAGTTTTTAATCAGGATTAACATTATAAATTATCGCGTCGAATCATAATCGACACTTTTAATCATATATTTCCAATTAATTTCGCTCATCGAAATCACTTAACACTTATTAAAATTTATATACTCATTCACTTACACGAGTAATACCAAATAAACATAATATAACTATCTAATCAATTCATCATTTACAAAACTTTTTCTTCTACTTATGTATTATATTTTTAAAAACTCCTAATTATATTAACTAAAACACATATAAGTCAATGTCCTTTGACATACATTTGATTGCTAGAAATTACCACATCATCGAGAAATTAACTCTCATAAGTAGAGTTATTTACTCACATATAATCACTTAAGCACATTGAAGTAGATAAAATAGTCACAAGGAAGGGAGGTTTGAATTGTGACCCTTCAAAAATTAAACCTGTAACTTAAAATTGATTCTCAAGTTGAAACTTGGAATGGTTAAGTTAAAAGCAAACTTCAGAACGTTCTGATGTCTGAGTGCAAAAATAGTTTAATAAAGTAAATATGTTTGTGTGTGTTGTGTATGCAGTAAGTAAAGAGTATAGGGAAGAGAGAATCAACACACAAAGAATTTATAGTGGTTCCCCCAATGTGGGTTAGTCCACTCCTCACAATCTTGTGAGAGTTTCCACTATGATGCTTGAGATAACCTCTCAAATCCTGGACCTTACAATATGTGTTCACCTGAACACTTACAACTCTGTATTCTCTAAGCCTCAGCAGGCTTGCACCTTGTTGCTAAGTTAACCACTTAGACTTTTACAAACTCAGCTCAAACTAACACTTTAGTACCCCTAAAGCTAGATGAGATTTGTTTTTCTTCTTGCTAAGCTACCCACATAGACTTTTGCTCCTTCTGCTCAAACTAACACTTTAGTACCCCTAAGGTTAGATGATACTTTCTTTTCTTCTTGCTAAGTTACCCACTTAGACTTTTGCACCTTTAGCTCAAACTAACACTTTAGTACCCCCTAAAGCTAGATGAGACTTTACAAGATGTTTGAAGCTTGAATGATTGAAATCAGACAAGAGAAGAAAGGAAGGAAGTGTTATCTTTAAAGAGATAACAGAGAGTATTGATTTGCACTAAGTAAATGAAAGCCTTAGAGATTGATCAATTTCAGTTTGCAAGAGCTTCAAACAAAATCAAGTTGTTTTCTTGTATGCTTTGCAATGGTGCAAGTAATGCTAAGCCTTTGATCTCTATTTATAGAGTCTTTGGGCTCATATAGCCGTTGTAAGGTGACCAATGGTGTTATGCCACGTTTCTTGGGCCCCACAAGCTTTTACTTGAAAATCTGGGTGAACATTCTGAACATCAGAATGTTGTTGAGTTCCCAAGATGAACATCAGAATGTTGCTGTGTTCTTCATCAGAATGTTTGATATTCATGATGTTCTTCATCTGGGTTCATCAAGGATGAATGTCTGATGAGTTTCTGGGACCATCCAATACGTTACATAAGATTTGTTCAAGTTTTATCCCTCAAAAGTTACTTCTCCATATGCATCAAAAGTTGCTTGAAAAAGTAGGATAAAGTTGAGTCAAATCTGTCTTGGATTTGGTGCAGGAGAGAGAGGATAATGGATCTGCAATCTTCAGGCCCATGCTTCATGGAGATTTGCTTGATTCATATCAGAGTACACGTTATCTCAGATTCAAGATCTCCTTTTGCTAGCTTTTCCATCTTTCCACCAACTACACTGTTCATGGCTGGAAGCATGTGCAAAAGTGAACATTTTGATCTCAGAATGTTCCATTTGTTCTTACTTTAGGTTGATTTGTAAGACTTAACTTTTAATGTAATCAAACCTAATAGTAAGATACAACTGAAGTGCAGTGAATGCATCATCTAGGACAATATTCTCTTTGGAATATTCCTAGTACTTTAATGTTCATAGTCTTGGATGAACATTAAAGATCCTTTTGACATAGTTCCTTGTCCATGCCTTTATTTGTTGATAGATCCATGCAGATGTACTTTTCTGGACCTTTTATTCATGTCAAGTGTACTTGCATGCTCTTCATGTTCTTGATGAATCTGGGTTGCTTATGAACAACCTTCTGAACTATCACCAGAACGTTCTGATCAACATTCTGAACTAACTTTCTGAACTTCAGAATTAGTTCATGGATTCAATGTCCTTTGATTTTATGCATCTTGGTATGATTCAAACCATGTTCCTGTCTTAGTGAAAACACTTAAGAGCACAAGTTAAATACCAAGGAATTAATCAAAGTCCATTTAATCCTTAATCATTAAAGTTTATTATCTTTAAAATTAATTAGGGATTTTGCCTCAACACACATAACTTATGCAAATCTTTAAAACTTATTAGTAGTAATTCCCCTTATCTTCAGTTTCTTCAAACGTTGTTGGAATATTGTCTTCGTCAAAAATGTAACACCCCGTTTTCCCATGATTTTTTTTTTGCATAAATCAGAGTAAACAACTAAACAGGATGCTACACTTCTTTCAAATATAAATATAGTAAAGTTACTATTTATTCAATCATCTCATGTCATCAATTTAAATCTCAATGCATCGGAAAACATTTAAATTCAACATCGTGTTGGCACAATGGCCTAAACTTAAACAACTTAATTAAAAATCCAGTTTAAACAAATCTTCAACATAAAATCATGATAAATACGTAACACATGGAAAACAAGCAAATCCTCATCCCTTTACGTATCAGAGCGACCCTAAGAAGACGACACGTGAGAGAGTCATCTCACTTCAACAACTATTCTTGATTACCTGCAAGTTACCCACGTAGAGGCAACATTTCCAAGCAGAAGGGGTGAGATTTCACATTCAATAATAATAAGCATATAATTTATCAAATGCATTTAACAACTTAAACATCATCAATTAATAACATTAATTCTTCATATACTACTTCATTAATAACTCATTGACAAATGACAACTTAACGACAACGACAATGCGACTTCAACAACTTAAACTCAACAAATGCAACTTCAACTTCTTAATCATGCATGTGGTACCAACCAGGGCATCAAACCCTCAACATATAGAGTATAATTATACTCACAGGGCATCAAGCCCTCAACTTAAAGAGAAAAAGCTCACAGGGCATCAAACCCTCAACGTATAGAGCAAAAGCTCACAGGGCATCAAACCCTCAACTTCAAATGAGTATGCATGGACTCAAATACGTACAACTTGGACAAATCCACAACTTATATGACTCCAATATCTTGGAATAACAACTTACAACTTTACAACTTAGACCAACACTTGCAACATAATGACAACAATGATTCAACAACAGCAGAGGTAGCAACATAAACATTTTGCAAAATAGCAACATCAAGAATAACAACTTGAATGATATAAACAATAATAATTTTCATATCATACATTTCCAACACATTATATAAATATCTTGAACTAACCAACAATCATTAATCATTTAATTCAGGCTCTCTGAAAGTCTATAACTTATTAAACAGCTTTCATTCCTATCCCATAATCAACTCACAACATCACGTGCGACAAGTATCGCAAGAACCCTAAAGAAGTTTGACTGCCACTAGGTAGCTCGCGAGGCGAGCCACTCTACTCGCTATGGCGAGTTCAGGAAAAAGGGTACTCGCTATGGCGAGTTGGCTACTCGCCTTGGCGAGCTAAAACTGATTGCTCTCGGAAGTTTGACACTTTTCACTCAAAAATCCCATTTTATAACTTCCATATGCCCATATTTAATCTAAAAACTTGCCTAATCATTCCTAAACAGGTTAAGGCACTCAAAACCATCTAAAACTTGACCTTTAACATTAATTCACAAAATCATGTTTTTCTCATTGGGCAACTCGCTATGGCGAGGGATTCACTCGCTATGGCGAGCAACAACTAGGGTCACTCGCGAGGCGAGACAAGCTACTTGCTATGGCGAGCGATGAATGTCAGCTCGGGCAGAATTGCAGATTTTCTCAAAACTCATCCAATTCAATGACTCTAACCTTAAAACTGATTCTAATCATCGTTCTATGAATAGTCTAAGGTTTGGACACTAATTCTACATCAATTTAATAGGTTCCTACTCTTAATTGATCAATTCTCCAACTTTTAACCTAATTCTTAAATCCTCAAAACTACATCCTACAACATGTTAAATCCAATTCTCAGAATTATACAACCTAGAATTAAAGAAGGTTAGTCCCACCCTTACCTTAGGTTAATCGATTGCAAGCTTCTCCTCTTAGGTTCTTCTCTTGTTTTCTCCCTTTATCTTATTTCCACTTATTCCACTAAACTCTTCTAATTTCCAAAACAGCCCCCACAACTTAATCTTATTTTATTTTCAAATCTTATTCTATTAAATAATAAAATAAATCACTTAATAAATCAACAACACATCACAAAAATCATATAAATCACAAGTCATAAAAATAAACTCTAAACTCAATAAAATAATCACATAATTAAATAGGGCGTTACAAAAAACGGCTCCAATATCACCTAAAACACTCACCCAAAGTAAACTACTCATCAGGCTATAATTATTAAAGTCATATAGTCTTAAGCTGGATCATTATATACCGTATAAAATAAATAAGACTCAATTTTTATTTTTCAATTGCATAAAGATATAAGTTAAGTTTTATCTTATAGTCTCATTCTTAAGCTATATACTTTGTGTGTGTATATATATATATATATATATATATATATATATATATATATATATATGTATATGTACATATTATTCTATTACGTCTAATTAGATTTGTTTTAAGTTCCTTTCTTAAATTTGTTTTAAGCTATATACTTTGTTTTAATGTCCATAGTTGTTTTCGTGAAAATGACAAGAACCTCTAATTATAGCTTAAGGAATACATAATTTCGTTGTTCTTTTCCTAAAAAATTTCATGGTTCTCTTAATTAGTTTGGGTGGTATATGGTTTTATAGATCTATCATATCACATACGGTTCAAAATAGGCTATAGTGTTTTTTTTTTCTAGATCTAATTTATTATTGCTATTTGTAACACCCCGTTTTTTCCAACATAAAAATTTCGCATATAATCAGAGTTTTTCAACATAAACGGAATGTCACACTTCTTTTCTTAAAAATCATTAACGGAATAAATAACTATTTATCCTTCAAAATTCAACAACATAATATTTAATACTTCACAGCGGAATTTATTCAACATCAAAAACAGTCTTTGGCACGAAGGCCTCATCATAAACACCTCATAAAAATCCAATCTAAAAACATAGTCATGAAACTTCATAAAGTAATACGTAAGGAATAGAAAGCAACAGTAAAATCTCATCCCGTTACGTATCAGAGCACCTAAGACACACGTGAGAGAGAAACCACTCACGACAACAACTAACAGCAACTACGCTTGATCACCTCCAAGTTACACATACGAAGGGCAACATTTCCAAGCAGAAGGGGTGAGATTTCACAAACAATAATATTAAGTGTTATACCCTGTTTTTGGACCTAAAAATATTGGGCCCAATTTCATTTCAAACTTTGTCAACTATCAAATTTCAACTGCACAGTTCAAATTGTCTCTGCCTCGCAGTATTTTCAATCACAATTTTACCTATGTTTTTCTTGCATAAAACCTTTCGAAATGTCTTTACTTGTCTTGTAAGTCATTCAAAGTGTCTCTGAATCATTACATTGCTTTTTCTACAGTTTATTTCAAAATTTGCAAAAAGTCATACAGAAGGGTATTTTGGTCATTTCCTGCAGTGGGACCCATTTTCATCCTTGTGACTGTCTCTGAGTCTTTTCAGATTGTTTTTTTTACATTTCATCAGTAAACCTTGTTAGGTTCATTTCAAACTTGCATCTGGGTCAGTGTCAAGTCAATTTGAGTCTGTTTAGGTCAATTTTAACCCTAGGGGCATTTTGGTCATTTCACACAAAATTTTGGCATAGAGAGGTTACTTTGAAGTACCTCATTTAAGCCATTGGTTCGTTTTAGTCCGTTTTGTCAATTTTATTTTAGTTTCACTTTACGTTTTGTCAGGTTGTCAATTTTATTCCAATTTTATTTTTTATTTTACATTTTGGTCCCCAAAGAGGTCCAAAATTGCGTGTCAGTCCAGAATTTCCTTTTTTTTACATTTCAGTCCTTTTTGGATTATTTGCAGTTTAGTCCTTGAAGTTTTATTTTTTGCAGAAAGGTCCAAAGCTCTTTTTTCAGGTCCAAGCCGTGCCATTTTTTTACAAGTCCAGGTGTCCTTTTCTTATTGGTTCCAATGCACACATGTCAGCTATAAAAGCATTGAGTCAGAATCAGAAGCAATAACAACACGCCAACTCATAAACACAAATTCAATTTTCTTTTTCTTAGTAACTGAATCAAAACAGAAAAATTTCTCAGATTCATCAAGAACACCAAGAACAAAAACCCTAACCGTTCTCCAGAAACCCTAATTTTCATCAGAATCAACATTTTTGCATCAATCCTCAGAGATTCGTGTGAATCTTCATCACCGGATTGAAGATTTTCCTGCAATTCCAAGTGCGAGCTCACATTGAAGCAAGCTCAAGCACTGATCACAGGGTTTCCTCGCGCGAATCTAAGAAACATTGAAGCAAGCTCAAGCACGTAATCACAGAGAAGCAGAGAAAGAGTCAGAGAAGAGGAAGAATCTGGACCGGTGAAGCAAACAGAATCAAAATCATCAAGAACAGAATCAAGATTTCCAAAGATTTCCTCCATTAAAGGTTTCAACCAAAACCTTAGGTAAAACTCATAAACTTTTCTCGGAAATAATATCACTGTTAAACCTAAAAATCACGCAAGCAAAACAGATCCAAAATTTCCAGAATTCAAAGCCGAAACCGTAACCGTAAACACAAAACTTAGATCCATAAGGATCTAAGTTTTGAAAGCAAAAACAAACATCAAAGAGGTGTTAAACAACGAAATGATGTAGATCTTCAAGGATCTAAACGTTTTCTTTCGAAAAATCAAAATCAAATTCAAAGCCGTACGGCAAATTTCCAGATCTACATCGTTTCGAATTGAATTTGAAAAAACAACTGCTGGATTCGTGTTTAGGGTTAAAGGACGAATTGATTGATGAAGAAATTTTGAAATTCTGGAAATTTTAGGTCACCGGAGTTCATGAACTCGCCGGAGAAGATGAAGTTTCCGGCGGACCTTCAAGGTCTCCGCCGTAGCTTCATCCTCGCCGGCGGCGAGGTTAGAGAGAAGTGAGAGGAGAGGGAAACTTAGAGAGAGAAGGAAATGAAAGAAATGGACTGGACCGGTATCCATGTCCTTATATAGACGCGTGAACCGGTCCGGTTTATTTCATTTTCATTTTGAACCGTAGGATCTAGGGTTTTCTCCTTTGAACGGTTGTGATGCATTGTTACCATATGCTTGATTTACGTTGCCATGCGCTGTGTGTTCTAAACCGTCAGATCTGAATCTGGATCAATCCAGCGCCTCTGAAGCCTTTGGATGATCCAGGCCCAGTCTGTATTGGATTTTGGTTTGGGCTGGAAGTTTTTTTACGTTTTTTTTGCTCTTTCTCTTTGCTACTTGCACCATAATTGCCTGCTGTTTGCACCCTTTGTTCATGCTAATTTTCACCAATAAATTCCAAGAAAATTACCATGTCATTTTACTATTTTTTCTTGATAATTTTCAGTGGTATTTTACTTGGAAAAGTTGGTAAAATTTTGGTGTTGATTTGTCAAGGGTTTTTACTATTTTAAGTCACTTTTCTCGCATTTTTACCCGTTACCTCGTGCGCATAATGTTCGTATTCGTCATGTTTGATTTGCATACTATTTCATATGAATTTTGCTACTGTTTGCTATGCATATGTCACTGTTTTGATGTGTTGGGTTTTATTCTTGCATCATACGCATTATTCATCACACGTTTCCGGCTTATTTTCATCGTCACTCTACCGTCTTATGCCATACTTTCTTCTATCACTTTATGCTATATTCTTCTTTTACCATTTTCTACTAACATTTCCTTTCATGTTGATCACTTCATAGCACTTCATTATCTTCACTATTGTCTTCTTTAGTTTAGTTTTCTCTTTTACAAATTGTAATTCATTCAGTGATGTAATATTTTACCATTGGTTTGTAGCTTGGCAAAGGGGCCATAGAATGTATTTAGGTAATGTTGTAATATGGACTATGGACACTTTGGCGCACCGACACGCACACACTCACCTTAGATGTATGCATAGGATTGTATGGTTAGATAAGCGCTTAGGTTTCAAACACTTAGAGAAAATCCATCTTTTTTTTTAAAAAAAAAACAATTGAACTTCACTTCAAAATTTTCATAATAAGTATGAAGTCAACACTTCATTTTTTTCCTTTCTTTTTTCTTAAGAAAAATTCAATTCATCTTAACCATTTAGACTTTCTTTCTAATCACTAATCAAACCTCACTTTTTTGCTAAATCTAATGCTCATGAAGCCTCCCAATCTCCTTCTTCAAAACCTTTTTTTCAAAACTTAAAATCAAACAATTAAAACAAAAAACAAGTTTTTTTAGCAAGAACTACGAACGGTTTTGATCCCTTGAAAGGGTACGTAGGCAATGAGTCAAAACTCATCCAAGCCGAAATAAAATCAAATTCTACTTCTTCTCACCCCCCATTCTTCACTCAAATAAAACTTCTTTTCTTTCAATAAGTAGGCAATAAAAATAAAGCGTAGCAATCAACTTAGGAGAACGGCTCTTATGGAATACCATAATCGTTCCGGGTGCCTAACACCTTCCCGTAGCGAAAATGACCCCCGAATCTAGAACTTTTTAAGGGTTTTTCTCCTTTTACCCTTCCCAAGAAAAAAAGAGAGATATCAACGGTCAAAAGGTTCAAGTCCAATTAATGGCTTGGCACCCAAAAACCATGATAACAGAAATGGCGACTTCACTGGGGACACTTTTTAGCGGGTCGCGCCTAGTTTTCCTTAGTTTATATTTACGCTTTATTTTATTGCATTTTGTAAATACTTGTTTACTTTCATTTAACGTGTGGGGTGAGAATATCAAAAGTCCTAACCCGGGCTGAGTGAACTTATGTTTAGGTAGAGATATAATCGACAATTCGATCCGGGGGTTGCCTCGTGTATTGGATTATGCGATCAATCTCACATAGCTGAGGCATTTTGAAGGTGATATTGTCGGCGTGTGTTGTCATGCTTAGGCACTTCACTTTCAATTGTTCGACGAAGCTATGAACTGTAGTTACCAAACCCATCCTAGCCTTTTTAGGACGTAGTGCGGTGGCTAAATTGAGTGTTGTCTCAAACTTTAGTCGTCACGCGATACTACACTCAAACTAGACCTTCTCACAAATAATCATGGAACGGGTGTCGTCCTGTACTACCATGATATATGTGAGAGAGGTTGCAGTTTGGGAACTGTGTTAGAACCTTGGTTACTACTATCCAAAGCCTTAGTTCACCGGACGCCGTGTCCATCCGTTACTTTGAATCTCAACCCACATTGTAACTAAAACGACACAATCATGCATACATGCATTCATGCATAAACATTTTTCATGCATTCATCGAAGGGTTTAAACAAATGGAAATTTTTTGTAAATAACCACAGGTATGAAGAAGACTAAGTGCTACAAGTTCAAGGAAGTGGATTTGGTTAGTTTGAGAGAGTTGGCACTCAAGGTCAAGAGTCAAACAGGGTTCCGACTCCGGTATGGGGGATTGCTTACTTTGCTCCGAACCGATGTGGACGAGAAGCTAGTGCACACTCTAGTGCAATTTTATGATCCAAGCTTCCGTTGCTTCACTTTCCCGGACTTCCAGTTGGTTCCTACTCTCGAGGCTTACTCCAATCTAATGGGTTTACCTATAGCCGAGAAGACACCTTTCACCGGTCCCGGAACTTCTCTTACTCCTCTGGTTATTGCTAAGGATCTCTACCTCAAGACTTCCGACGTCTCCAACCATCTTATTACCAAATCTCACATCCGGGGGTTCACTTCGAAGTATCTTCTTGATCAGGCTAATCTCAGTACTACGCGTCAGGATGCACTCGAGGCTATTCTTGCTTTGCTTATCTACGGGCTCATTCTCTTTCCAAACCTCGACAGCTTCGTGGACATGAATGCTATTGAGATCTTTCATTCCAAGAACCCGGTTCCTACTTTGCTAGCAGATACCTACCACGCCATTCATGACAGGACTCTCAAGGGCCGTGGGTATATTCTTTGCTGCACATCTCTTTTGTATAGGTGGTTTATTTCGCACCTTCCGAGTTCCTTCCACGACAACTCGGAAAACTGGTCCTACTCGCAGCGGATTATGGCCCTCACTCCTAATGAGGTTGTCTGGCTCACTCCGGCCGCTCAGGTGAAGGAAATCATTATGGGTTGTGGAGACTTTCTCAATGTACCTCTTCTTGGTACCCGTGGAGGAATCAACTACAACCCCGAGCTTGCTATGAGACAGTTTGGTTTCCCTATGAAGTCGAAGCCCATCAATCTTGCTACATCTCCAGAGTTCTTCTTCTATGCGAATGCTCCTACCGGACAAAGGAAAGCTTTCATGGATGCTTGGTCCAAGGTCCGAAGGAAGAGTGTGAAGCATCTAGGTGTGAGATCTGGTGTTGCTCATGAGGCTTATACTCAGTGGGTGATAGATCGAGCTGAGGAGATTGGTATGCCTTATCCAGCTATGAGATACGTGTCTTCATCCACTCCGTCTATGCCTCTGCCTCTACTTCCCGCGACTCAGGATATGTATCAGGAGCATCTAGCCATGGAGAGTCGTGAGAAGCAAGTGTGGAAAGCTCGGTACAACCAAGCCGAGAATCTAATCATGACTTTGGATGGTAGAGATGAGCAGAAGACTCATGAGAATCTAATGTTGAAGAAAGAGCTAGCTAAGGCCCGGAAGGAATTGGAAGAGAAAGACGAGCTGCTTATGAGGGATTCCAAGAGAGCCAGAGGACGACGAGACTTCTTTGACAGATACTGTGATTCAGATTCCGAGTCCGATGATCTTCCGACTACTTCCTATGCTTGAGGGCTTCATCTGTTTATCTTGTTGAAATTTCAAAATCTTCCTTTTGAAAGTGCTATGTAGTTTTGATTATTTGCAAGATTTTTAATTTGTTTAAAAATCCTTCGATGAGAAAATAAGTCTTTTGCATTTGCATTTGCACATCATGCATCATATGCATCATGCATTGGTCACAAAGGCTTCCAAGTGCTCACTAGCTCCTGGTTTCTCTGCCGCAGTGTGAAAAGTGGCTCGTGCTCAGAGAGTTTACGAACCTGATAGAACCGATCGAACCAGAGAATACAGAAGAAAGAAAAGGGCTATGGAAGAAGAGAACACACAGCTTCGTACCGAATTGGCATCTTTAAGGGAGGAATTGGCCAAAGCTCATGATGCTATGACTGCTCTGTTGGCTGCTCAGGAACAACCAGTTCCTGTGGTTTCTACAGCTGCAAATGTGGCTCCTACCGTGACAACTGATCCCCGCTCTATCATGCCATCCGGGTATCCTTACGGACTTCCGCTGTACTATACTACTAATACAGGGGCAGGGACCTCTGGTACTACCAACAATGGCCCAATCCCAGGGGCAAACTTAACTCCTGTTAGTACCGCCTTGACTCAAGCTGCAACAACTGTTACCGAGCCCATTGTGAATGCGGTGCCTCTATTTGTCCATGCTAATGCGCACCACGGGAGTATTGCCACAACCGGAACTATGGAAGAGAGAATGGCAGAACTTGCCAAAGAGCTCCGACGGGAAATTAAGGCCAACAGGGGAAACGGGGACTCCATTAAAACCCAGGACCTCTGCTTAGTATCGAAGGTAGATGTTCCAAAAAAGTTCAAAGTCCCGGAGTTCGACAAGTATAACGGGCTGACTTGTCCTCAAAATCATATTGTCAAGTATGTCCGGAAGATGGGCAACTACAAGGACAATGATTCCCTTATGATCCATTACTTCCAAGACAGTCTGATGGAAGATGCTGCAGAGTGGTATACTAGTCTGAGCAAAGACGATGTCCATACTTTTGATGAGCTAGCCACCGCTTTCAAAAGCCACTACGGGTTTAACACTCGATTGAAGCCGAATAGGGAGTTTCTCAGGTCCCTATCTCAGAAAAAGGAGGAAAGTTTCCGTGAATATGCACAAAGGTGGAGAGGGGCAGCTGCCCGTATCACTCCTGCTTTAGATGAAGAAGAAATGACCCAGACATTCTTAAAGACCTTGAAGAAAGATTATGTTGAGAGGATGATCATCGCTGCCCCGAACAACTTTTCGGAGATGGTCACCATGGGAACCCGTCTTGAGGAAGCAGTCAGGGATGGGATCATTGTGTTTGAGAAAGCTGAATCTTCTACGAGTGCATCGAAGAGGTATGGTAATGGACACCACAAGAAGAAAGAAACGGAAGTGGGAATGGTGTCAGCTGCAGCCGGTCAATCTATGGCTACTGTTGCACCTATCAATGCAGCTCAAATGCCTCCGTCATACCCATATATGCCGTATTCTCAGCATCCGTTCTTCCCACCATTTTATCATCAATACCCTCTGCCACCGGGTCAACCTCAGGTTCCTGTCAATGCCATCGCTCAACAGGTACAACATCAACCGCCAGTTCAACAGCAGCAGCAGCAATATGCTAGACCAACTTTTCCTCCTATACCTATGTTGTATGCAGAACTTCTTCCAACTCTACTCCAGAGAGGGCATTGTACGACTAGACAGGGTAAGCCCCCACCTGATCCGTTGCCTCCAAGGTTCAGGTCTGATCTCAAATGTGATCTTCATCAAGGTGCCTTAGGTCATGATGTCGAGGGGTGTTATGCTTTGAAGTATATCGTGAAGAAGCTCATTGATCAAGGGAAGCTGACTTTTGAGAATAATGTCCCACACGTCCTCGACAATCCTCTTCCAAATCATGCCGCTGTGAATATGATCGAAGTGTGTGAGGAAGCTCCTAGACTTGATGTCCGCAATATTGCCACTCCTCTGGTGCCTCTGCACATCAAGCTGTGCAAAGCTTCTCTGTTCAGCCATGATCATGCCAAGTGTCTAGGATGCCTTTGTAATCCCTTGGGTTGCCATACTGTTCAAGACGACATCCAAAGTTTGATGAATGATAATCTTCTGACCGTCAGTGATGTTTGCGTGATTGTGCCAGTTTTTCACGATCCGCCTGTCAAGAGTGTACCTTTGAAGAAGTGTGCTGAGCCTTTGGTGATAAAGTTGCCAGGACCAATTCCTTATGTTTCGGACAAGGCAGTGCCATACAAGTACAATGCTACTATGATAGAAAATGGAGTAGAGGTGCCTCTAGCCTCCTTTGCCACAGTAAGCAATATTGCCGAAGGGACTTCTGCAGCGCTAAGAAGCGGGAAAGTCCGTCCGCCGTTATTTCAGAAGAAGGTAGCTACGCCAATCACTCCACCAGTTGAAGAAGCAACTCCAACCGTTGTTTCACCCATTGCTACAGATGTGAACCAGCCAGGCAAATCTATAGAGGATTCGAATTTAGATGAGATTCTGAGGATAATAAAGAGGAGCGACTACAAGATCGTTGATCAGTTGCTGCAGACTCCTTCGAAGATATCTGTCTTGTCATTACTCTTAAGCTCTGAGGCTCACAGGAATACCTTGTTGAAAGTACTGGAGTAGGCTTATGTTGACCACGAAGTTACGGTAGATCGTTTCGGCGGCATAGTGGGAAATATCACTGCTTGTAACAACCTTTGGTTTAGTGAAGAAGAGTTGCCGGAAGTGGGAAGGAGTCACAATCTGGCTTTGCATATCTCGGTGAACTGTAAATCAGACATGATATCAAATGTGTTGGTGGATACCGGTTCCTCCCTCAATGTAATGCCCAAGACAACTCTAGATCAGTTGAGCTACCGAGGGACCCCTTTGAGAAGAAGTACTTTCTTGGTCAAAGCTTTTGATGGATCTCGAAAGAATGTGCTGGGAGAGATAGACTTGCCGATAACTATTGGCCCTGAGAATTTCTTGGTTACCTTCCAAGTGATGGACATCAATGCATCCTACAGTTGTCTGCTGGGAAGACCGTGGATACACGATGCAGGTGCGGTTACTTCCACCTTACATCAGAAGTTGAAATTTGTGAAGAATGGAAAACTCGTTACAATCCATGGTGAAGAAGCATACTTAGTCAGCCAGTTGTCTTCCTTTTCTTGTGTTGAAGCAGGGTCTGCTGAAGGGACTGCTTTCCAAGGTTTGACCATTGAAGGTGCAGAGCCTAAGGAAGCTGGGGCTGCTATGGCTTCATTGAAAGATGCTCAGAGAGCCATCCAAGAAGGTCAGACTGCCGGCTGGGGCAAGGTGATACAGCTCTGTGAGAACAAGCATAAGGAAGGTCTCGGGTTCTCCCCGTCATCAAGGGTTTCCTCGGGAGTCTTCCACAGTGCAGGGTTTGTTAATGCTATCTCTGAAGAAGCCACTGGATCTGGTCTCAGGCCTGTATTTGTTACACCAGGAGGCATTGCGACAAATTGGGATGCCATTGACATTCCTTCAATCATGCATGTTTCTGAGTAATGTGTTTTGTTGCTTTAATGCTTTGTTTTCAAAATAACAATCCTCTCGCTCTGCCCAAAGCGAGAGTGATATTTTCTGTAAGGGCATGTTTGTTTCGGCATTGCCGTTGATTAATAAAATTTTGTCGTTTCTTCCACGACTATTTTTTTTAGTGCTTTTTCCCTTGGAAACAATGGTAATGCCAGAAAAAACCAAAACGTCTGTATTTTCTTATTAATTTCAAAAATCTGCATAAAAAAAAAACTCTTTCTAAAATCATCCAATCATTATATGCAGGTTGAACCATAATAAACCCGTTGAACACAGTAATCCTACGGTTCCTCCAAGTTTTGATTTCCCTGTGTATGAAGCCGAAGATGAGGAAGGTGATGACATACCGTATGAGATCACTCGGTTACTTGAGCAAGAAAAGAAAGCCATTCAGCCTCACCAAGAAGAGATTGAGCTTATCAACATAGGTACCGAGGAAAACAAGCGAGAAATCAAGATTGGTGCTACTCTAGAGGAAGGGGTTAAACAGAAGGTCATCCAGCTTCTCCGGGAATATCCGGATATTTTTGCATGGTCCTATGAAGATATGCCAGGTCTAGACCCTATGATTGTGGAGCATCGGATCCCTACCAAGCCTGAATGTCCTCCCGTCAGGCAGAAATTGAGAAGGACTCATCCTGATATGGCTCTCAAGATCAAGAGTGAAGTTCAAAAGCAGATTGATGCGGGTTTCCTCATGACCGTTGAGTATCCCGAATGGGTTGCCAATATTGTGCCTGTGCCAAAGAAGGATGGTAAAGTCCGGATGTGTGTTGACTTCAGAGACCTGAACAAGGCCAGTCCAAAAGACAACTTCCCATTACCTCATATTGATGTGCTTGTTGATAATACTGCTCAATCTAAGGTGTTCTCCTTCATGGACGGTTTTTCCGGTTATAATCAAATCAAAATGTCTCCTGAAGATAGAGAAAAGACATCTTTTATCACTCCATGGGGTACTTTCTGCTACAAAGTGATGCCGTTCGGCCTAATCAATGCTGGTGCTACCTACCAAAGGGGAATGACCACTCTGTTTCATGACATGATTCACAAAGAAGTTGAGGTATATGTGGATGACATGATTGTGAAGTCAGCAGATGAGGAGCAGCATGTTGAATATTTAACAAAAATGTTTGAAAGGTTGAGAAAATACAAGCTGCGATTGAATCCCAACAAATGTACATTCGGTGTCAGGTCCGGAAAGTTATTAGGCTTCATTGTCAGCCAAAAGGGCATTGAAGTCGATCCTGATAAAGTCCGGGCCATCCGAGAAATGCCAGCTCCACAGACAGAGAAGCAAGTCAGAGGTTTCTTGGGACGTTTGAATTACATCTCCCGATTCATATCTCATATGACTGCAACCTGCGGGCCGATCTTCAAGCTACTTAGAAAGAACCAGCCTGTTGTATGGAATGATGAATGCCAAGAAGCTTTTGATAGCATCAAGAATTACCTGCTGGAACCACCTATCCTTGTCCCACCCGTGGAAGGAAGGCCTTTGATTATGTATTTGGCAGTATTTGATGAATCCATGGGATGTGTACTTGGTCAACAAGATGAAACCGGAAAGAAAGAGCATGCTATCTACTATCTAAGCAAGAAGTTCACCGATTGTGAAACTCGGTATACAATGCTTGAAAAGACTTGTTGTGCTCTAGCTTGGGCTGCCAAACGCCTGCGTCATTATTTGGTGAATCATACGACTTGGCTGATATCCAGAATGGATCCGATAAAGTATATCTTTGAGAAAGCGGCCGTTACTGGGAAGATCGCACGCTGGCAGATGCTTTTGTCTGAATATGATATTGTGTTCAAAACTCAAAAGGCAATCAAAGGCAGCATTCTTGCCGATCACCTTGCTTATCAACCTCTTGATGATTACCAACCAATTGAATTCGATTTCCCTGATGAAGAGATCATGTATTTGAAATCCAAAGACTGCGACGAACCGTTGATTAATGAAGGTCCAGATCCCAATAGCAAGTGGGGTTTAGTCTTTGATGGTGCTGTCAATGCTTATGGCAAAGGAATTGGGGCAGTCATTGTATCCCCGCAAGGGCATCACATTCCCTTTACCGCCCGAATTCTGTTCGAATGTACCAACAACATGGCTGAGTATGAAGCATGTATCTTCGGGATCGAGGAAGCAATTGACATGAGAATCAAACACCTCGACATCTATGGAGATTCTGCGCTCGTCATCAATCAGATAAAGGGTGAATGGGAGACCCACCATGCTAAGTTGATTCCTTATCGTGATTATGCGAGACGTCTTCTGACATATTTTACAAAGGTTGAGCTGCACCATATTCCTCGTGATGAGAACCAAATGGCTGATGCTCTTGCTACTCTATCCTCCATGTTTCGAGTAAACCATTGGAATGATGTGCCAATAATTAAAGTGCAACGCCTTGAAAGACCTTCGCATGTGTTTGCTATTGGGGATGTGATCGATCAGGCTGGTGAAAATGTGGTTGACTATAGACCCTGGTACTATGACATCAAACAGTTCTTGCTGAGCCGTGAGTATCCGCCGGGTGCTTCCAAGCAAGACAAGAAGACCTTGAGAAGATTGGCCGGTAGATTCCTGTTAGATGGAGATATTTTGTACAAGAGGAACTATGACATGGTATTGTTAAGGTGTGTTGATGAACATGAAGCAGAGCAGTTAATGCATGATGTACATGACGGTACCTTCGGGACCCATGCTACAGGGCATACCATGTCAAGAAAGTTGCTACGGGCAGGTTACTACTGGATGACCATGGAGCATGATTGCTACCAATACGCCAGAAAATGCCACAAATGTCAAATCTATGCTGATAAGATTCATGTGCCTCCGCACGCCCTCAATGTTATGTCATCCCCATGGCCGTTCTCAATGTGGGGCATCGACATGATTGGAAGAATTGAACCGAAAGCTTCAAATGGTCATCGTTTCATCTTAGTGGCAATTGACTACTTTACCAAATGGGTTGAAGCAGCATCTTATACCAATGTGACCAAGCAAGTGGTAGCTAAGTTCATCAAGAACAACATCATCTGTCGATACAGTGTTCCTAGCAAGATTATTACCGACAATGGTACCAACCTGAATAACAATGTGGTGCAAGCTCTTTGTGAAGAATTCAAAATTGAGCATCATAACTCTTCTCCTTATAGACCTCAGATGAATGGTGCAGTTGAGGCCGCCAACAAGAATATCAAGAGAATTGTCCAGAAGATGGTAACCACTTACAAGGACTGGCATGAGATGTTACCCTATGCTCTGCATGGCTACCGTACTACTGTGCGCAGTTCAACCGGGGCAACCCCTTTCTCTCTTGTATATGGTATGGAAGCAGTTCTTCCTTTGGAAGTGGAGATCCCATCTCTCCGTGTGATCATGGAAGCGAAGTTATCCGAGGCTGAATGGTGCCAAAGCCGGTATGATCAGTTGAATTTGATTGAGGAAAAACGTATGGATGCCATGGCTCGTGGACAGTCATATCAAGCAAGAATGAAGACTGCCTTTGACAAGAAAGTCCATCCTCGAGAATTCAAGGTAGGGGAACTTGTATTGAAAAGGAGGATAAGCCAGCAACCCGACCCAAGGGGCAAGTGGACGCCTAACTATGAAGGTCCTTATGTTGTCAAGAAGGCCTTCTCCGGTGGTGCTTTAATCCTTACACACATGGATGGTGTGGAACTTCCAAATCCAGTGAATGCCGATATAGTCAAGAAATACTTTGCCTAGAAATATGAAAAGAACAGCGTGGTAGGTCGAAAACCCGAAAGGGCGGCCTAGGCAAAAATGCGCTTCCCGGTGGATCGAAAACCCGAAAGGGCGGTCCAGGCAAAAATAAGGGACAAAAAAAACAAATATGAAAAGCTCGCTGAGATTGTACACAACTCAGGCAAGAATGAGCGTCTCGATGAGCCGAAAACCCGGAAGGGCGGTTCATGCAAAAATGAGATTGAAACAAAAGGCAAGTAACTATATCTGGCCAACCACCGTCCCCCTTGGGGCATCTGCAGCTGTTAATGACCGTCTTCATCAAAAGCTCTTATGCTTGCGAATTCAAAGTTTCTGGGAAATGTCATGATTACTGTGTTCAATGTACCACCAACCAATAAAATTACCATTTTCCAAGCTTTGTAAATCCGTGGAGTCACGCCTTCGGCTGACCACCACTCTTATACATCAATTTGAGCTTGTGCTTTTGTTTGAAACTCTGCTTTCTTTTTACTTTCAAAGCTATATACAAAACATTTTCCTTCTATATTGATAATGACAATGCTTGAAACAAACATTTTTGAAAATTGAAAACTTTTTGTCTATTTTGAAAAGCAAACCTGAGCAACGGGGTACATACAAATGAAACATGCATGAGCGAGAGTATGTTAATGTCTATTTCAATATATGTTACAAGCAGGTTCTCCTCCAGGATAGTCTGTGGTCAATGGCAAGAATGAAAAAACAGAATGAAAATGCGTGAAAATGAAAAGGCTCGCTAAGTTGAAAACCCGGAAGGGCGGCTTAGGCAAGAATGAGCACCCCGCTGGATTGAAAACCCGAAAGGGCAGTCCAGGCAAAAATGGGGCATGGAAAAGAATTTATTTCCCCGGTGGGTCGAAAACCCGAAAGGGCGATCCAGGCAAAAATGGGATGCAAAAAATGAAAAATGAGAATATAACATGCAAAAAGCATTGACCACAGATGCAATGTCTACAACGTACCCAGCACTGAAATGCCCAGCACAACGGCGTTTTCCCCGGTGAAGTCTTCCAAGATTCTATTTCCAGCAAGTTGCATAGCTACCTGCCCTCAGCCATGGTTCCGATACGTCTCCCAACGACGTCATCTCCAAAGAGGATTTCCAAGAATGTGTAATATAGCACGAGCCACTACGTGCCCAATACTCTGACGTCTTGTCTTCCCCGTGAAGTCGTGCCTACAAACTGCCAACAGTCATGCATTACAAGCATTCATACATGCATAATCATGCATATTACGTGCCCATGCATTTAATGAAACTGTTATATCATCAGTGCATATCGCATTTCCAATATCAACATCAGTCTCAATTCAATACTCATGTCAGGTTCTCTGTCAAAACCTTGTGAGCCAATAATATCGGTCAATTTCTACCTTTCAATTCAAATCGACGTCAAGTCAATCTCAATCTATATTTTGTCAGAACAAACCAATCCCCAGTGAATATGTTTCTGTTTGGTCAAGTGGCTAGTTCAAGTCCAAGAACAGCTTGTACCTATCAATTTGCTTATGTTATCGGTCGAGTGCCCAGCTCAATCCAAGAGCAGCTTGTACCTGTGAATATGTTTCCGTTTGGTCAAGCGGCTAGCTCGATCCAAGAGCAGCTTGTACCTGTCTATCTGTTTCTGTCCGGTGGAGTAACCAGTTCGCATCCAAGAACAAGCTCGCACCTGTCTATTTGCCTTGCTTTCAGCCGAGTAACTAGTTCGAATCCATAAGAACAACTCGTACCTGCCAATTTTACATGTTTTCAGTCGAGTCACCAGTTCGAATCCATAAGAACAACTCGTACTTGTTAATTTTCTCTTTTTCCAGTCGAGTCACCAGTTCGAATCCGTAAGAACAACTCGTACTTGCCAATTTTCTCTTTTTCCCAGTCAGGTCACCAGTTCGAATCCATAAGAACAACTCGCACTTTCCAATATCCCCAAGTGAGTTACCAGTTCGAATCCATAAGAACAACTCATGTTTGTCCAGCAACCTCTATCCCCTGTGAAGTGACCAGTTCGAATCCATAAGAACAAATCGCAGTTGTCTGTTTGTTTCATCCCCGGTCAAGTGGCTAGTTTGAATCCAAGAACAGCTTGTACCTGTCCAACTTGTTTCTAGTTTCCCGTTACTCTGCTATTCACTATCTTTGTCAATGTCTACCAATCCCGCAATGGATACGACATATTTTGTTAATTCCAATCCCCATGAGGTCTTGCATTCATAATCCAAATGATGCATGGCATGCATATTATTTGAAAATGGGTAGGCGTATTTTTACGTCCAAACACAGTGCAAATGCTAATATTTAAGTATCTTCGTCCTGTCAAGCCAAAGACTCCGTCTCTTGACTCTCCAGACAAAGAAACTTAAATAGGGGCAGCTGTTATACCCTGTTTTTGGACCTAAAAATATTGGGCCCAATTTCATTTCAAACTTTGTCAACTATCAAATTTCAACTGCACAGTTCAAATTGTCTCTGCCTCGCAGTATTTTCAATCACAATTTTACCTATGTTTTTCTTGCATAAAACCTTTCGAAATGTCTTTACTTGTCTTGTAAGTCATTCAAAGTGTCTCTGAATCATTACATTGCTTTTTCTACAGTTTATTTCAAAATTTGCAAAAAGTCATACAGAAGGGTATTTTGGTCATTTCCTGCAGTGGGACCCATTTTCATCCTTGTGACTGTCTCTGAGTCTTTTCAGATTGTTTTTTTTACATTTCATCAGTAAACCTTGTTAGGTTCATTTCAAACTTGCATCTGGGTCAGTGTCAAGTCAATTTGAGTCTGTTTAGGTCAATTTTAACCCTAGGGGCATTTTGGTCATTTCACACAAAATTTTGGCATAGAGAGGTTACTTTGAAGTACCTCATTTAAGCCATTGGTTCGTTTTAGTCCGTTTTGTCAATTTTATTTTAGTTTCACTTTACGTTTTGTCAGGTTGTCAATTTTATTCCAATTTTATTTTTTATTTTACATTTTGGTCCCCAAAGAGGTCCAAAATTGCGTGTCAGTCCAGAATTTCCTTTTTTTTACATTTCAGTCCTTTTTGGATTATTTGCAGTTTAGTCCTTGAAGTTTTATTTTTTGCAGAAAGGTCCAAAGCTCTTTTTTCAGGTCCAAGCCGTGCCATTTTTTTACAAGTCCAGGTGTCCTTTTCTTATTGGTTCCAATGCACACATGTCAGCTATAAAAGCATTGAGTCAGAATCAGAAGCAATAACAACACGCCAACTCATAAACACAAATTCAATTTTCTTTTTCTTAGTAACTGAATCAAAACAGAAAAATTTCTCAGATTCATCAAGAACACCAAGAACAAAAACCCTAACCGTTCTCCAGAAACCCTAATTTTCATCAGAATCAACATTTTTGCATCAATCCTCAGAGATTCGTGTGAATCTTCATCACCGGATTGAAGATTTTCCTGCAATTCCAAGTGCGAGCTCACATTGAAGCAAGCTCAAGCACTGATCACAGGGTTTCCTCGCGCGAATCTAAGAAACATTGAAGCAAGCTCAAGCACGTAATCACAGAGAAGCAGAGAAAGAGTCAGAGAAGAGGAAGAATCTGGACCGGTGAAGCAAACAGAATCAAAATCATCAAGAACAGAATCAAGATTTCCAAAGATTTCCTCCATTAAAGGTTTCAACCAAAACCTTAGGTAAAACTCATAAACTTTTCTCGGAAATAATATCACTGTTAAACCTAAAAATCACGCAAGCAAAACAGATCCAAAATTTCCAGAATTCAAAGCCGAAACCGTAACCGTAAACACAAAACTTAGATCCATAAGGATCTAAGTTTTGAAAGCAAAAACAAACATCAAAGAGGTGTTAAACAACGAAATGATGTAGATCTTCAAGGATCTAAACGTTTTCTTTCGAAAAATCAAAATCAAATTCAAAGCCGTACGGCAAATTTCCAGATCTACATCGTTTCGAATTGAATTTGAAAAAACAACTGCTGGATTCGTGTTTAGGGTTAAAGGACGAATTGATTGATGAAGAAATTTTGAAATTCTGGAAATTTTAGGTCACCGGAGTTCATGAACTCGCCGGAGAAGATGAAGTTTCCGGCGGACCTTCAAGGTCTCCGCCGTAGCTTCATCCTCGCCGGCGGCGAGGTTAGAGAGAAGTGAGAGGAGAGGGAAACTTAGAGAGAGAAGGAAATGAAAGAAATGGACTGGACCGGTATCCATGTCCTTATATAGACGCGTGAACCGGTCCGGTTTATTTCATTTTCATTTTGAACCGTAGGATCTAGGGTTTTCTCCTTTGAACGGTTGCGATGCATTGTTACCATATGCTTGATTTACGTTGCCATGCGCTGTGTGTTCTAAACCGTCAGATCTGAATCTGGATCAATCCAGCGCCTCTGAAGCCTTTGGATGATCCAGGCCCAGTCTGTATTGGATTTTGGTTTGGGCTGGAAGTTTTTTTACGTTTTTTTTGCTCTTTCTCTTTGCTACTTGCACCATAATTGCCTGCTGTTTGCACCCTTTGTTCATGCTAATTTTCACCAATAAATTCCAAGAAAATTACCATGTCATTTTACTATTTTTTCTTGATAATTTTCAGTGGTATTTTACTTGGAAAAGTTGGTAAAATTTTGGTGTTGATTTGTCAAGGGTTTTTACTATTTTAAGTCACTTTTCTCGCATTTTTACCCGTTACCTCGTGCGCATAATGTTCGTATTCGTCATGTTTGATTTGCATACTATTTCATATGAATTTTGCTACTGTTTGCTATGCATATGTCACTGTTTTGATGTGTTGGGTTTTATTCTTGCATCATACGCATTATTCATCACACGTTTCCGGCTTATTTTCATCGTCACTCTACCGTCTTATGCCATACTTTCTTCTATCACTTTATGCTATATTCTTCTTTTACCATTTTCTACTAACATTTCCTTTCATGTTGATCACTTCATAGCACTTCATTATCTTCACTATTGTCTTCTTTAGTTTAGTTTTCTCTTTTACAAATTGTAATTCATTCAGTGATGTAATATTTTACCATTGGTTTGTAGCTTGGCAAAGGGGCCATAGAATGTATTTAGGTAATGTTGTAATATGGACTATGGACACTTTGGCGCACCGACACGCACACACTCACCTTAGATGTATGCATAGGATTGTATGGTTAGATAAGCGCTTAGGTTTCAAACACTTAGAGAAAATCCATCTTTTTTTTTAAAAAAAAAACAATTGAACTTCACTTCAAAATTTTCATAATAAGTATGAAGTCAACACTTCATTTTTTTCCTTTCTTTTTTCTTAAGAAAAATTCAATTCATCTTAACCATTTAGACTTTCTTTCTAATCACTAATCAAACCTCACTTTTTTGCTAAATCTAATGCTCATGAAGCCTCCCAATCTCCTTCTTCAAAACCTTTTTTTCAAAACTTAAAATCAAACAATTAAAACAAAAAACAAGTTTTTTTAGCAAGAACTACGAACGGTTTTGATCCCTTGAAAGGGTACGTAGGCAATGAGTCAAAACTCATCCAAGCCGAAATAAAATCAAATTCTACTTCTTCTCACCCCCCATTCTTCACTCAAATAAAACTTCTTTTCTTTCAATAAGTAGGCAATAAAAATAAAGCGTAGCAATCAACTTAGGAGAACGGCTCTTATGGAATACCATAATCGTTCCGGGTGCCTAACACCTTCCCGTAGCGAAAATGACCCCCGAATCTAGAACTTTTTAAGGGTTTTTCTCCTTTTACCCTTCCCAAGAAAAAAAGAGAGATATCAACGGTCAAAAGGTTCAAGTCCAATTAATGGCTTGGCACCCAAAAACCATGATAACATTAAGCATATAATCATCAATTATATTTAACAACATAAACATCATCAACACATCATAATAATAATTCTTCATTAAAAACTTCATTAAAAACATAACAACTTATCAACTTAACAACTTGACTTGACAATGCAACTTCGACTTTACTATGCAACTTATTCTTCTTAATCATGCATGTGGTACCAATCCAGGGCATCAAGCCCCCAACTTATTTGAGCATAAATACACTCCTAGGGCATCAAGCCCTCAACTTATTTGAGCAAAATCTCACAGGGCATCAAGCCCCCAGCGTGTTAAGCAAAGGCTCCAGGGCATCAAGCCCTCAACTTAAATGAGTATGCATGGACTCAACAACGTGCACAACTTGGACAACAATAACAACTTAAGACTCCAATACTTTGGAACGACATCTTACATCTTAGACCGACACATGCAGCTTAATTAATATACAACAGCAACATAGGCAACACATAAACATCTCAAGATATCACATCATGAAATAATAATCAACATCAACTTAAACATCTTATATAATCCACATAATGCATATACAACTATATCACATTACTAACAACATCAAATCATATTATATCAGACTCACTGAACATCAACAGTATTATAATCAACCTCCATCCTACCCCAAGGGTCATCTCATAACTTCACGAGCGACTAAGATCGCAAAAACCCTAAACAAGACTGTTTAACACTGTGCAGTTCGCGAGCCGAGCCACTCTACTCGCTATGGCGAGTAAGCTCCTCGCCTTGGGGAACAGAAACTGGGTGCTCTCGGGAATTTGACATTTTTCACCCAAAAATCCCATTTTTAACTTCCCCATGTGCAATGTCAATCTGAAAACTTGCCTAATCATTCTTATACCTGTTCAGGCATCCAAAACCATACAAAGCTCGACTAAAGAAGTTAATTCTCAAAATCAGGTTTCCTCACTGGTCAACTCGCTATGGCGAGTGATCTGCTCGCTATGGCGAGCTACAAGGTGCAACTCGCGAGGCGAGGGGATTTGCTCGTTATGCGAGCGATGAACTTCATCACTCGCGAGGCGAGACCTGCTGCTCGCTGAGGCGAGCGATAAATGTCAGCTCGGGCAGAATGCAGTTTTTCACGAGAATGTATCAAATTACATGGTTCTAAGCTTAAAACTGATTCTAAACATCACCCTATGGATTATATAAGGTCTGTACACACTTTCCACATCAATTCTACAAGTTTCCATCATCTAATCCTCAATTATCACTCTTAACCCTAATTTCCAATTCTAATAAACTAAACCTACAACATGTTAAATCTAATCATCAGAATCATAGGCTTAAGAATATTGAATGTTAGTCCCACCTTTGCCTTAGGATTTCGATTGGGCAGCCTCTCTCTTGATTCTCTTCTCCTCTTGTTCTCCCTTTTTCCAAAACTGATTGTACGTGAAAATAATTCTAACCCTATTTTCTCCTATTTATCTATTCCCATCTATTTTATCTTATTTCCTCTTTTCCCACAAAACTCTCTAAATTCTCAAAACAACCCCTCATCTCAATATTTATTTTATTTTCAAATCTTATTCTATTAAATAATAAAATAAGGCCTCTTAAATAAAATAACACACATCACATAATCATTTAAATCACATCAATCATATAAATCATATAATAGACTCTGAACTCTATAAAAATAATCAAATAATTAAAGAGGGCGTTACAACGCTCCCGAACTTATAGGATTTTCGTCCTCGAAAATTTACCTCACACAAACAACTCTGGATAAGACTCCAACATCTTACTCTCCATTTCCCACGTTAAGCTTTCACCAGCCGCTCCGTCCCAAACGACTTTCACAAGAGGTATCTCTTTGCCTCTCAACTGCTTCACCTCGCGACCTTCAATTCAAACTGGTAAGGTCTCAACCTTAAGGTTATCTCTAAGTTGCACATCATCTCTTTGGATCACATGAGACACATCATGCAAATTCGAAAGATGCGGTGGTAAACTCATACGATACGGACCAATAAACCTCAGAGTCAACTTCTTTGATTTCAATGCACGTCCAACACCTATCACTAGAGTGACTCTCAACTTCTTTAACTATTATTGTACGTGAACTCTATCAATGGAAGATGACTACCCCAAGTTCCTCCTTGCTCAAGTACACAAACTCTCAACAAATCCTCTAACGACTGAATCGTTCTCTCCGACTGACCATCTGTTTGCGGATGATACGCCGAACTCAACCTCAACTTACAACCTAAAGCCTCTTGCACACTCTTCCAAAATCTAGAGGTAAACCTCGGATCTCTATCTGATACATTGCTCGAAGGAACACCATGTAGCTTCATAATATCGCGAATATAAATTTTCGCCAACTGAGACACAGGAAAACTGATATTAATCGGAATGAAATGAGCCGACTTCGTCAATCTATCAACAATCAGCCAAATTGCGCCATTCCCTTTAGGAGTATTCGACAAACTCGTCACAAAATCCACGGATATGCTATCCCATTTCCATTCTGGTACATCTAAAGGTGTCATCAACCCTGCAGGTTTCTGATGCTCAACTTTTGACAAATCAAACAGGAATACACAAACTGTGCCACATCGCGTTTCAACCCAGACCACCAAAACAACTTCTTCAAATCATGATACATCTTTGTAGCTCCCGGGTGAATACTCAAGCTACTTCTATGACTCTCTTCAAGAATCATTTTCTTCATCTCATCATCATTAGGAATACAAATTCTGCCTCAGAATCTCAACACCCCCTGATCATCGATTTTAAAATCACTATCTTCAGTCTGATTACTAGTAACCAACAAGTCCACAAACTTAACATCGGTTTTCTGCGCTTCTTTGATACTATTTAAGAATTCACTATCAATCTTTAGCATTCCCAACTTCACACTCTGAGGTGACAATTCGCAGACTAAACTCAAATCTCTAAATTGTTCAAGCAACTCAAACTCTTTTACCATCAATGCGGACATATGCAACGTCTTCCTACTTAAGGCATCTGCAACAAAATTAGCTTTACCTGGATAATAATTCAACCCACAATCATAATATTTCAACAATTCAAGCCACCTTCGCTGTCTCACATTCAATTCCTTCTGATCAAACAGATACTTCAGACTTTTATGATCGCTAAACACTTCAAATCTAGAACCGTACAAATAATGTCTCCATATCTTGAGCACAAAGACCACTGCAGCTAATTCAAGATCATAAGTAGGATAATTTCGTTCATGAATCCTCAACTGTCTCGATGCATAAGCTACTACCTTGCCATCCTGCATAAGCACACCACCTAAGCCCAACTTGAACGCATCACAATACACCACAAAAGGTTCATCGGACTTCAGCAAAATCAAAACCGGAGCCGTCGTCAATCACTTCTTCAATTCATTAAAACTGTTCTCACACTGAACATCCCACACAAAAGCTTTACCTTTACAAGTCAACTGAGTTAACGGAAGTGCTAACTTGGAAAATCCTTCTATAAATCTTCGGTAATAACCAGCCAAACCCAAAAAGCTTCTAATCATTGTAACCGACTTAGGAGTCTCCCATCGTGATACTGCATCAACTTTAGATGGATCTACTGCAATACCACTACCAGAAATAACATTGCCAAGAAAACTCACCTCTTTCAACCAGAATTCACACTTTGACAATTTAGCATATAGCTTCTTCTCTTTCAGCACTTGCAATACAATCTTCAAATGCTCAGCATGTTCTTCTTCAGTCTTGGAGTATATCAAAATATCGTCGATGAACACAACCACGAAACGATCCAAAAATGCATGAAAAATACGATTCATGTACTCCATAAACACACCTGGCGTATTTGTAACACCGAAAGACATCACTTTATATTCATAATGTCTATAACGTGTTCTAAAAGCCGTCTTCTGCATATCTTCATCTTTCACTTTAATCTGGTGATAACCCGATCTTAAATCAATCTTGCTAAACACACGTGCACCCACAAAATGATCCATCAAATCATCAATTCTTGGAAGCGGATACCTATTCTTTATCGTTACTCTATTCAACTGTCGATAATCAATACACAATCTCATACTACCATCTTTCTTCTTAACAAGCAATATCAGCGCTCCCCACGGTGAAACACTTGGTCTTACAAACTTCTTATCAAGCAAATCTTCTAACTGTTTCTTCAACTCAGCCAACTCAGAAGCCGACATACGGTAAGGTGTCATAGACACAGGCTTCGTACCGGAACAAGGTTAATCGAAAATTCAACTTCTCTTTCTAGAGACACATCAGGAATTTCATCAGGAAAAACTTCAGGGAAATCACACACAACCTGTAACTTATTAATCACTGCTTGATTCTCAACAGACAAGAACGCCATCAAAGAAAACATCAAAATTCCATCGCGTTCTAATTGCTTCAGCTGCTTAGTAGACAAGAATTCTGCTCCACTCTCTTCTTCGGTAGAAGAAAAATATACTGACTTACTAAAACAATTAATATGAACATGGTTGTACTCTAACCAGTTCATACCCAGGATTACATCCATTCCACTCAAAGGTAAACAAACTAAGTCAATTTCAAACTCTTGACCAAACAAAGACAAAGGACATGTTAAACACACAAGAGAAGTAGTTACTAAACCCTTAGCTGGAGTTTCGACAACCATCTCTCCATTCATATTTGACATAACAAAACCCAACTTAGAAGCACAATCAATAGAAATAAAACAATGTGTAGCACCAGTATCAATAATAGCAACTAAAGGTATACTATCAAAATAACATGTACCTCTAATTAATCGATCCTCATTCTCTGTCTGCGTACCAGTCAAAGAAAAAACTCTTCCACTAGACTGAGTCTTCTTAGGTTTCTTGCATTGCGACCCAATATGACCTTCTTCATTGCAATTTAAACATACAACATCATCATGCTTACATTCAGCAAGAGTATGGCCCTTCTTACCACAATGAAAACACCGTTTCACATCCCCAGGACAAGCATTACTCTTATGGCCTTTCTCACCACAAGTGTAGCAAACAATCTCAGCAACAACATCTTTCTTTCTAGGCCTCATCTCATCATTAACTCTTTGTTTGCCCTTATCAGCAGGAGCACCGTAAGGCTTTGGACGACTTTGCTGACCCTTGCCTTTCCTCTCATTCACAACCTTGTAATGAGCCTTAGTATCTTCCTCATATATTCTGCAATTGCTCACCAACTCAGAAAAGTTACGGATCTTCTAGTAACCAATTGCCCGCTTGATCTCAGCATGCAAGCCATTCTCAAATTTGATGCACTTGGAGAACTCAGCAGTCTCGGCAGTGTAGTGCGGATAAAACTTAGTCAACTCCACAAATTTTGCAACATATTCAGTCACTGACATATTTCCTTGCTTCAGCTCAAGGAACTCAATCTCTTTCTTCCCGCGAACATCTTCCGGAAAGTATCTGTCTAGGAACTCTCTCCTAAACACAACCCAAGTAACAACTGCACCATCTTGCTCTAGGATAGGTAGAAGACTCACCCACCAATCATCAGCTTCCTCAGCTAGCATGTGCGTACCAAAACGCACCTTCTGAACCTCAGTGCATTGCATAACATGGAACACTCTCTCAATCTCTTTGAGCCACGTATGAGCTCCATCAAGATCATACCTTCCTTTGAAGGTGGGTGGATGATTCCTCAGAAAAGTCTCCAACATCCTAACTTCAGCATTAGCACCAATATTAACATTAAGCTGTTGCCCCACAGCTTGAGCCACAACTTCCAATGCAGCAGCAATCGCAACGTCGTTTCATCCAGCCATTTTAGTTCTCTACACAGCATGCAACATTCAAAACAACATAAGACAGTATTACAACTGTTACTCGACACAACTCGACTCTACAACTTGACCGGACAGACCAACCTACTCTGATGCCAATTGTAAAACCGCGTTTTTCCCAACATAAAAATTTCGCATATAATCAGAGTTTTTCAACATAAATGGAATGTCACACTTCTTTTCTTCAAAATCATAAACGGAATAAATAACTATTTATCCTTCAAAATTCAACAACATAATATTTAATATTTCCCAGCGGAATTTATTCAACATCTAAAACAGTCTTTGACACGAAGGCCTCATCATAAACACCTTATAAAAATTCAATCTAAAAACATAGTCATGAAACTTCATAAAGTAATACGTAAGGAATAGAAAGCAACAGTAAAATCTCATCCCGTTACGTATCAGAGCACCTAAGACACACGTGAGAGAGAAAACACTCACGACAGCAACTAACAACAACTACTCTTGATCACCTGCAAGTTACCCATACGAAGGGCAACATTTACAAGCAGAAGGGGTGAGATTTCAAAACAATAATATTAAGCACATAATTCATCAATTATATTTAACAACATAAACATCATCAACACATCATAATAATAATTCTTCATTAAACACTTCATTAAAAACACAACAACTTATCAACTTAACAACTTGACTTGACAATGCAATTTCGACTTGACTATGCAACTTATTCTTCTTAATCATGCATGTGGTACCAATCCAGGGCATCAAGCCCCCAACATATTTGAGCATAAATACACACCCAGGGCATCAAGCCCTTAACTTATTTGAGCAAAATCTCACAGGGCATCAAGCCCCCAACGAGCTACAACGTGCAACTCGCGAGGCGAGCGATGAACTTCATCCTTCGCGAGGCGAGACCTGCTGCTCGCTGAGGCGAGCGATGAATGCCAGCTTGGGCAGACTGCATTTTTTCACGAGAATGCATCAAATTACATGGTTCTCAGCTTAAAACTGATTCTAAACATCACCCTATGGATTATCTAAGGTCTGTACACACTTTCCACATCAATTCTACAAGTTTTCATCATCTAGTCCTCAATTATCACTCTTAACCCTAATTTCCAAATCTCACAAACTAAACCTACAACATGTTAAATATAATCATCAGAATCATAGGCTTAAGAAGATTGAATGTTAGTCCCACCCTTACCTTGGGATTTTGATTGGGCAGCCTCTCTCTTGATTCTCTTCTCCTCTTGTTCTCCCTTTTTCCAAAACTGATTGTACGTGAAAATAATTCTAAACCTATTTTCTCCTATTTATCTCTTCCCATGTATTTTATCTTATTTCCTCTTTTCCCACAAAACTCTCTAAATTCTCAAAACAACCCCTCATCTCAATATTTATTTTATTTTCAAATCTTATTCTATTAAATAATAAAATAAGGCCTCTTAAATAAAATAACACACATCACATAATCATTTAAATCACATCTATCATATAAATCATATAATAGACTCTGAACTCTATAAAAATAATCAAATAATTAAAGAGGGCGTTACACTATTCAAATGAGGGGTATTGTCTTTCTCATAGCAAAAAAATACTCTTTTGAAGAGTGTATGGTTTTTTTCTTTCTTTAATAGGAGAGTACAAGGTTACATAGACATGAGGAGTATTAATGAAAAGCTTGATTGTGTCTTTTTGTTGAAAGTGATGGTGTGGTGGGGTATAGATCTAGTTTTGGAAATAAGAGTAACTTGAAGATAAGAATTTCAGTACAAGAATACAAAACAAGAGAATAAAGAACCTTAGAAAGGAAAGTGGATGCTGATCTTTTTTCTGAAGAAGTGGAGAGAGTTTGTTCTTTTGAAGTAGAGAGTTTGTGTGGTTAATAGTGTATCAGATGGATTGTTTTATAGAGAGAGAAGAAGGGTAGGTGTTCCTTCAGTATGTGTTCCTTCAATTTAGAAAATATCTGCATTGTTCCTTCTCTTTTTTTTTTCTTCAATAATTTTCTTTTTATTAAATATATATTTATTTTGAAAACGTGGGAAGAAAGACAACATTTTATTTTTTTTTTCTTTTTTTTTCTTTTAACAACAAAAATTACTATCTCCACCCCCTCTTTTACTTTTCAACCCTTATAATAATAATAATAATATTACTATTATAATTATTATTATAATTATTATTATTATTATTATTATTCTATTATTTATTTATTTTAAAATACTTTTGAATATAAGCATAAAATTTTAGGATGTTACAATACTACCCCACTAAATAAAATTTCATCCTCGAAATTCGTATACCTTCAAATAATTCTGGATATTGAAACTCATCTTCTCTTCTAGTTCCCACGTAGTGTCTCCCGTCGTTTGATCCTACACAACTTTGACCAATGAAATTTGTTTACCTCTAAGTTGTTTAATTCTCTTGTCATCAATCCTTACAGGTAATGACTCATATGACAAATTTTCTTTTAAGGTACTATATTAGGCTCAATTAATATGAGATGGATCGGAAATATATTTCCTTAACTGTGAAACATGAAACACATCATGGATGTTTGAAAGAAAAGGGAGCAAATCAATTTGATATGCCACTGGGCCAATGCGACGAAGAATTTGATATGGTCCAATAAATTTAGGAGTGAGTTTTCTGGACTTAATAGCTCTACCTACCCCAGTCGTTGAAGTGACTCTCAAAAATACATGATCACTTTCCTCATATTCAAGAGGTCTTCTTCGTCTGTCTGAGTAACTCTTCTGTCTACTTTGCGCGGTACGCATCTTTTCACGGATCTGTTTGATTTTGTCGGTTGTTTGGTGTACAATCTCTGGTCCTAAAATGCTGCTTTCCCCATCTTGATACTGTAACACCCCGTTTTCCCAATATAAAAATTTCTAAACATTTATCAGAGTAAACAGCACAAACGGGATATCACATTATAACATAATCGAAAATCAGTTAAATAACAATTTAACTTTCAACAAATATCTTAAACATTGCAGCGGAAATTATTTCTTAATCCATAAATCGTTTTGGCACGTAGGACCCATCAAAATATTTCAACAGTTAATCAACATTATAAAAATAACATAAATGTTCACGTAAGAGAATGAAGCATGCATAACAAACACCCCATCCCGTTACGTATCAGAGCGACCTAGACGACTCAGTGAGGCAAGGCCACTCACGACAGCAAACTGCACACTTAAGCACGATCACCTGCAAGTTACTCATACGAAGAGCAACATTTTCAAGCAGAAGGGGTGAGATTTCATAACACAATAATATTAATCAACATAATTCGAAATCATAATTAACATCATAATCAGTCTTAATCAACATTGCATCTTTGATAAACAATTATCACATAATCACAACTTCAATCATCATCAATAACATAATCATCTTTAAAACTCGACAAATGCGACAATGCAACTTAGACACTTATATGCATGTGGTACCAATCGTCATCATAGTATTAATATACTTTAATCGTGTGGAGGACAAGTTCCTATCGTGTGGAGGACAAAGCTCTGATCATGGTGAGGACAAAGCTCAATGAATGCTAATGCATGGACTCTATCAACAAAACACCTTAATCAACTTATCACTTATACATCCAATAATTTGGAGTTTATCATCAACGTAATTCAGACTCATGCAACATAGTTTAATAATAATTGCAGCTTAATCAAATCACATCAAGCTTAATAACAAATCATTCTCAACAATTTCTTGGTCATTCAACAATAATTCAAATAAATACAATCAATCCATAATTCACTTCATAATCACTTAAAAATTCATAAAAGCTTCACAGTTCTCAGTCAATATCTTGAATAGGTCTCATTAGTACCTAAGGTTCCTTTCCTAACCAATACAAACAACTCAGGTCTCACAATCCTCAAATGCACTCAGTTTTGGAAGTGCTCGCGAGGCGAGAGCATCTGCTCGCCATGGCGAGTACAAGCCAGATTCTCAACTAAGGTTGTTCCAGGTTCAATCTCATTCTAAATCATTCTCTAATCAGTAGTAGACACCTAAAGGTACTCAAAGGCATCTAAGGTTCAACTCAAATGTCAAAAACTCAGAAAATGACATGCTCTCTGGTCAAGCTCGCAAAGGCGAGTAGGGTTGCTCGTCGTGGCGAGCTACAACAAGTAACTCGCGAGGCGTAAGGTTGTGGCGAGCGATGAACATTCATCACTCGCGAGGCGAGGATCATTGCTCGCTATGGCGAGCGATGAACTTTACCTCGGGCAGAATGCAGTTCCTACAAAAATTTCATCAACTAACATGGTTCTAAGCCTAATTTCAAATTTAGAATTCATCCTAAACATATTCTAAGGTTATAGGACAGTTTTTACATCAATCTAATCAAGTTTTACCGTTTGATCATCAATTTTATGGATTTAACCTAATTTCAAAAAATTTCTAAATCAATCCTAACTTTGTCAATTATTCATCAGAATTATAACAATCAATATTTCTGAATTATTAGTCTCACCCTTACCTTGTATTGAAGAAATCGCAGCTCTCACTCTAGCTTTCTCTTGGTTTTCCTTCTTTTCCAAAAACAGTCGTACGTGCAATGTTTTTTTCTAAAACTAGGTCTATCTCTTTTATACCTCTTCCTAATATCTTATCTTATCTCACTTTCTCCCCCAAAACTCTCTAAAATCTCAAAACAGCCCTCAACTAAATATTTTTTTTCTTATCAAATCTTATTTTATTTAAGAATAAAATAAGTCTCATAATCTTATCAAATCATCAAAACACATCAAATCATTCAAATCAACTTAAATCAACAAAACTCACACATATATTATATAAATATAATATAATTGCCTAAACTCGATTAAATAAATAATTAAACGAAAGTGGGCGTTACAACTCTCCCCCACTTAAAAGATTTTCGTCCTCGAAAATTTACCTCAAGCAAACAACTCTGGATAAGACTCCAGCATCTTACTTTCAAGCTCCCACGTCAACCTTTCACCAGTCGCTCCAGCCCAAACGACTCTAACAAGGGGTATTTCCTTGCCTCTCAACGTCTTCACTTTACGATCATCAATCCTCACCGGTAAAGTCTCTACCGTAAGGTTGTCTCTGACTTGCACATCATCACTTTGGATCACATGAGATGGATCCGGAACATACTTCCGAAGTTGCGACACATGGAAAACATCGTGCAAATTCGAAAGATGCGGTGGTAATCCCACTCGATACGCCACCGTTCCAACTCTTTCCGATATTTGATACGGACCAATAAATCTCGGAGTCAACTTCTTTGACTTCAAGGCACGTCCAACACCAGTCACAGGAGTGACTCTCAAAAACACGTGGTCTCCTTCCTGAAACTCAAGATCCTTCATGCGCTTATCATGATAACTCTTTTGTCGACTCTGCGACGCTTTCATTTTCTCTTGAATCATCTTAACTTTCTCAGTAGTCTGCTGAACAATCTCTGGTCCTAAGACCACTCTTTTACCTGACTCAAACCAACACAACGAAGTTTTGCATCTCCGACCATACAAAGCTTCAAAAGGTGCCATTCCAATACTAGAATGATGACTATTATTGTATGTGAACTCGAGCAACGGAAGATGACTATCCCAAGTTCCTCCTTGCTCAAGAACACAAACTCGCAACAAATCCTCTAGCGACTGAATTGTCCTCTCCGACTGACCATCTGTCTGCGGATGATAAGCCGAACTCAATCTCAATTTCGAACCTAAAGCCTCTTGCAAACTCTTCCAAAATCTAGAAGTAAATCTTGGATCTCTATCTGATACAATGCTCAGAGGAACACCATGTAACCTCACAATCTCCTTGATATAAATCTCTGCCAACTGGGCAACAGGAAAACTGATATTAATCGGTAGAAAATGAGCCGACTTCGTCAATCTATCAACGATTACCCAAATTGCATCATTCTCTCTAGGAGTATTCGGCAAAATCGTAACAAAATCCATGGATATACTATCCCATTTCCATTCTGGCACATCTAAAGATACCATCATACCAGCAGGTTTCTGATGCTCAATCTTCGACTTCTGACAAACAAAACAGGAATACACAAACTGTGCCAATCTCGTTTCAAACCAGACCACCATAAAATCTTCTTTCATTCGTGATACATCTTCGTAGCTCCCGGATAAATACTCAAGCTACTTCTATGACTCTCTTCAAGAATCATTTTCTTCATCTCTGCATCGTCAGGAATGCAAATCCGACCTCGGAATCTCAACACACTGTGATCGTCGACTTTAAAGTCACCGTCTTCAGTCTGATTACTAGTAACCAACAAGTCTACAAACTTGACATCAACTTTCTGTGCCTCTTTAATACTCTTAAGAAATTCACTATCAATCTTCAGCATTCCCAGTTTCACTTTCTGAGGTGACCATTCACAAACTAAACTCAAATCTCTGAACTGTTCAAGTAACTCAAACTCTCTGACCATCAAAGCGGACATATGCAATGTCTTCCTGCTCAAAGCATCTACAACAACATTAGCTTTACCTGGATGATAATTCAAACCAAAGTCATAATCTTTCAACAATTCTAGCCATCTACGCTGCCTCATATTCAATTCCTTTTGATCGAACAAATACTTCAAACTCTTGTGATCGCTAAACACCTCAAACCTTGAACTATACAAGTAATGTCTCCATATCTTCAATACAAAGACTACAGCCGCCAACTCTAAATCATGCGTCGGGTAATTCTTCTCATGAATTCTCAACTGTCTTGAAGCATAAGCTACCACTTTACCATCTTGCATAAGTACACCGCCTAAACCCAACTTGGACGCATCACAATACACCACAAAAAGCTCATCGAACTTCGGCAAAATCAAAACTGGGGCAGTCGTCAAATGATTCTTCATTTCACTGAAACTGTTCTCACAATGAACATCCCACACAAAAGCTTTACCTTTACAAGTCAACTGTGTTTGCGGAAGTGCAAACTTGGAAAATCCTTCGATAAATCTTCTGTAGTAACCAGCTAAACCCAAGAAACTTCTAATCTCTATAACTGACTTAGGAGTCTCCCATTCCGATACTGCTTCAACTTTAGACGGATCCACTGCAATACCATCACCAGAAATAACATGGCCAAGAAAACTTACTTCTTTCAACCAGAATTCACACTTAGACAATTTAGCATAAAGTTTCTTCTCTTTCAACACTTGCAAGACAATCTTCAGATGCTCAGCATGTTCTTCTTCAGTCTTTGAGTAAATCAAGATGTCATCAATAAACACAACTACAAACCGATCCAAAAATGCATGGAAGATGCAATTCATATACTCCATAAACACTCCAGGTGCATTGGTCACACCGAAAGGCATAACTTTATATTCATAGTGGCCATAACGCGTTCTGAAAGCTGTCTTCTGCATATCTTCATCTTTTACTTTAATCTGGTGATACCCTGATCTCAAATCAATCTTGCTGAAAACTTTTGCACCCACTAACTAATCCATCAAATCATCAATTCTCGGAAGTGGATACCTATTCTTGATAGTTACCTTGTTCAACTGACGATAGTCAATACACAATCTCATGCTACCATCTTTCTTCTTTACTAGCAAAACTGGCGCTCCCCAAGGTGAAACACTTGGTCTAACAAATTTCTTCTCGAGAAAATCTTCTAACTGTTTCTTCAACTCAGCTAACTCGGAAGCAGACATACGATAAGGTGCCATCGATACCGGCTTCGTTCCAGGAACAAGATCAATAGAAAACTCGACTTCCCTCTCTGGAGGCACATCAGGAATTTCATCTGGAAAAACTTCAGGAAAGTCGCATACCACTTGCAGCTTATCAATCACTGCTTGATTCTCAATAGATAAAGAAGCCATCAACGAAAACATCAAAATACCATCGCGTTCCATTTGCTTCAGCTGTTTAGTAGATAAGATCTCTGCACCACTTTCCTCTTCAGCGGAAGAAAAATACACTGACTTGCTAAAACAATTGATATGAACATGGTTGTACTCTAACCAATTCATACCCAGAATCACATCCATACCGCTCAAAGGTAGACAAACTAAATCCATTTCAAAATCACGACCAAACATAGACAAAGGACATCGCAAAAATACGAGAGAAGTAGTCACCGAACCCTTAGCTGGAGTTTCGACAACCATCTCTCCATTCATACCAGACAAATCAAGACCCAAAGCAGAAACGCAATCGAAAGCAATAAAGCAATGCGTAGCACCAATATCAATAATAGCAACTAAAGGAGTATTATTAATATAGCAAGTACCTCTGATCAAACGATCCTCATTCTCTGTCTAAGTATCAGCCAGAGCAAAAACTCGACCCGTAGTAGGCGCCCTCTTCGGCTGCTTGCATTGGGAACCAATATGACCCTCTTCATTACAATTGAAGCATACGATATCATTACGCTTGCAATCAGCTACAATATGACTCTTCTTGCCACACCGGACACATTTCTTGATCTCTTCAAGACAAACATTACTCTTGTGGCCATTCTCGCCACACTTGAAACAAACAATCTCCGCAGGAGCATCCTTCTTCTTAGGCCGCATATCATCGACCATTCTCTGTTTGCCCTTATCAGCAGGGGCACTATAAGGCTTAGGGCGACTCTGCTGGCCCTTGGTCTTCCGCTCATTCACAACCTAGTAATGAGCCTTGGTATCTTCCTCGTAGATTCTGCAGCTATTCACTAAATCAGGAAAAACTCGGATCTGTTGGTATCCGATCGCCCTCTTAATGTCGGGCGTCAAACCATTCTCGAACTTGATGCATTTCGAGAACTCAGCAGTCTCAGCAGCATAATGCGGATAGAACTTTGCCAACTCCACAAACTTGGCAGCATACTCTGTCACAGACATGTTTCCTTGCTTCTGCTCAAGGAACTCGATCTCTTTCTTCCCACGAACATCTTCCGGAAAGTATCTTCTCAGGAACTCTCTCCTGAATACAGCCCAAGTCACAGCAGCTCCATCTTGCTCAAGGTTAGGTAGCAGACTAACCCACCAATCATCAGCTTTCTCAGCTAGCTGATGAGTACCAAATCGTACTTTCTGGACCTCGGTGCACTGCATCACACGGAAAATCCTCTCAATCTCTTTAAGCCACGTTTGGGCTCCATCGGGGTCATATCTTCCTTTGAAGGTTGGAGGATGATTTCTCATGAAGGTCTCCAACATCCTGGTCTCAGCATTCACACCAGCATTAGCGTTAGGTTGTTGTCCCACAGCTTGGGCAACAGCTTGTAGAGCAGCAGCTAACGCAGCATCGTTCTTTCCAGCCATTTCTGATATTCTACAACAAGCAGCAACAACAACATAAGATAGTAATACAAATATTACTATGACTCGACAAGACTCTTCTAATTGATCGGACGGACCGACCTGCTTTGATACCAATTGTAACACCCCATTTTTCCAATATAAAAATTTCTAAACATTTATCAGAGTAAACAGCACAAACGGGATATCACATTATAACATAATCCAAAATCAGTTAAATAACAATTTAACTTTCAACAAATATCTTAAACAATGCAGCGGAAATTATTTCATAATCCATAAATCGTTTTGACACGTAGGCCCCATCAAAATATTTCAATAGTTAATCAACATTATAAAAATAACATAAATGTTCACGTAAGAGAATGAAGCATGCATAACAAACACACCATCCCGTTACGTATCAGAGCGACCTAGACGACTCAGTGAGGCAAGGCCACTCACGACAGCAAACTGCACACTTAAGCACGATCACCTGCAAGTTACTCATACGAATAGCAACATTTTCAAGCAGAAGGGGTGAGATTTCATAACACAATAATATTAATTAATATAATTCGAAATCATAATTAACATCAAAATCAGTCTTAATCAACATTGCATCTTTGATAAACAATTATCACATAATCACAACTTCAATCATCATCAATAACATAATCATCTTTAAAACTCGACAAATGCGACAATGCAACTTAGACACTTATATGCATGTGGTGCCAATCGTCATCATAGAATTAATATACTTTAATCGTGTGGAGGACAAAGCTCCTACCGTGTGGAGGACAAAGCTCCGATCATGGTGAGGACAAAGCTCAATGAATGCTAATGCATGGACTCTATCAACAAAACACCTTAATCAACTTATCACTTATACATCCAATAATTTGGAGTTCATCATCAACGTAATTCAGACTCATGAAACATAGTTTAATAATAATTGCAGCTTAATCAAATCACATCAAGCTTAATAACAAATCATTCTCAACAATTTCTTGGTCATTCAACAATAATTCAAGTAAATACAATCAATCCATAATTCACTTCATAATCACTTAACAATTCATAAAAGCTTCATAGTTCTCAGTCAATATCTTGAATAGGTCTCATTAGTATCTAAGGTTCCTTTCCTAACCAATCCAAACAACTCAGGTCTCACAATCCTCAAATGCACTCAGTTTTGGAAGTGCTCGCGAGGCGAGAGCATCTGCTCGCCATGGCGAGTACAAGCCAGATTCTCAACTAAGGTTGTTCCAGGTTCAATCTCATTCTAAATCATTCTCTAATCAGTAGTAGACACCTAAAGGTACTCAAAGGCATCTAAGGTTCAACTCAAAAGTCAAAAACTCAGAAAATGACATGCTCTCTGGTCAAGCTCGCTATGGCGAGTAGGGTTGCTCGCCCTGGCGAGCTATGACAAGTAACTCGCGAGGCGAAAGGTTGTGGCTCGCGTGGCGAGCGATGAACATTCATCCCTCGCGAGGCGAGGATCATTGCTCGCTATGGCGAGCGATGAACTTTGGCTCGGGCAGAATGCAGTTCCTACAAAAATTTCATCAACTAACATGGTTCTAAGCCTAATTTCAAATCAAGAATTCATCCTAAACATATTCTAAGGTTATAGGACGGTTTCTACATCAATCTAATCAAGTTTTACCGTTTGATCATCAATTTTAGGGATTTAACCTAATTTCAAAACTTTTCTAAATCAATCCTAACTTTATCAATTATTCATCAGAATTATAACAATCAATATTACTGAATTATTAGTCTCACCCTTACCTTGTATTGAAGAAATCGCAGCTCTCACTCTAGCTTTCTCTTGGTTTTCCTTCTTTTCCAAAAACAGTCCTACGTGCAATGTTTTTTTCTAAAACTAGGTCTATCTCTTTTATACCTCTTCCTAATATCTTATCTTATCTCACTTTCTCCCCCAAAACTCTCTAAAATCTCAAAACAGCCCTCAAGTAAATATTTTTATTTTCTTATCAAATCTTATTTTATTTAACAATAAAATAAGTCTCATAATCTTATCAAATCATCAAAACACATCAAATCATTCAAATCAACTTAAATGAACAAAACTCACACATATAAATATAATATAATTGCCTAAACTCGATTAAATAAATAATTAAACGAAAGTGGCCGTTACAGATACTAGCACAACGGTGTTTGACATTTCCTTCCATACAGAGCTTCATAGGGTGCTATTTCTATGCTTGAACGAAAATTGTTGTTGTAGGTAAACTCAATTAATGGTAACAAATTATCCCAAGTTCCCCGGTTATCCAAGCTCTAAGTAAATTTTCTAGGGATTAAATCGTCCTCTCTGTTTGTCCATCGGTTCGTGGATGATATGCAGAACTTAATCTTAATCAGGTTCCTAAAGATTTTTGTAAACTCCTCCAGAAATGAGATGTGAATTTCGGATCCCTATCTGAAACGATACTTGAGGGTATGCCATGCAGTCTAATGATTTCCTTAATATAAATCTGAGTCAGCTTTTCTACATCGTAGTTAGTGTTAACAGGCAAGAAATGTGCTGACTTTGTCAATCGATCGACAATGACCCATATTGAATCAAAATTATTCCTGGTTTTTGGCAATCCTACGACGAAATCCATTGAAATGATTTCTAACTTCCATTGAGGTATGTCTAAAGATTGGAGCATTCCAGCAGGTCTTTGATGTTCTACCTTTGCTTTTTGACATGTCAGGCACGAGGCAACATACTCAGCAACTTGCTTTTTCATTCCTAGCCACCAAAATTTTTGTTTTAAATCTTGATACATTTTGGTTGTTCCTGGATGAATACTTAGGTTGCTTTTATGTGCTTCGTCCAAAATCATTTTTCTTATCTCGGGATTATTTGGGATGCAAACCCTCCTATTACAACGTAAAATTTCGTCTGCTCCCAAACGAAATTCCGAATTTGTTCCTTGTTCAATCAATCTTATCTTCTCCTGAAGTTGGTCATCTGTTGCTTGTTGCTCTTTTAGTGTATCCATCAATCCATTTGATATCTTTACCATTCCCAAATGAATTATTAGATCTCAATATTTTTCTATCAGCTGACCATCATTGCAGACATATGAATTGTCTTACAACTCATCGCATCAGCTACAACATTTGCCTTTCCAGGATGGTATAGCAGGGTAAAGTCGAAATATCCATCATCTTTGCCTCATGTTGAGTTCCTTTTGATCAAACAAGAACTTTAAACTCTTGTGGTCGCTAAAAACTTCAAACTTTGCTCCATACAAATGATGCCTCCAGTAAATATTGTCAAAATATGTCAGGTCAAAATATGTCAAAATATGGTCAAAATATGGTCAACAGTCAATATGGCAAAATATGTCAGGTCAACAGTCCATATTGTCAAATATGTCATCTAATATAGGACGGAGGGAGTACAAGATACAATAAACAAATTAGTCATCTTCTCTTGTTTTTTGGGTTTCGCACCGGTTTCTGACCCAGTAAAGGTGGGTGACTAATCTGGTTCACGCGTAGAGTCATGCGCACTGGCCAAGCGTTGTTCTCCCTAGGAATCGAACCTTGTATTCCCCGAGTACGTACTTGGAAGGAGCTCTTTGCTACTGGAGCCCAAACAACTTGGTTAATTAGTCATCTTCTCTATTGAAAGTGAATGCTGTAATTTCTTCAGTGTTAACAGAAGAAATTAATTATTCCTAAAAAAAACAGAAGAAATTAATTAACACTTCAATAGAAGTATTAATTATATTAAATCTAAGACTTTGCGAGAAAAACATTTCAAACTTCCAAACTAACACCACCTGACCAACTCTAAGTGGTTTTATTATTAATGTGTATATTTTGTGTATAACTACTATTAAATCACACTTTATGTATACTTGTATTTATATTTGACTTTTCACATTTTAAAGCAATTAGTATTACAACACACAGAGTAAAACATTTAGACACAAGCACGATTTTTTTTAAACAAAATAAATCGTTGGGTTAATAGGTCTTTACCCCCTGTAATATAGGTCATTTTCGGTTTTCCCCCTTATAAAATATTTTTTTTGATTTACCCCCTTAAAGTATTTTTGTTTTGAATTACCCCCTAATAGGCCAAACAAAAACGAAAATTTCTTGAAAAAAAAAATTGGTTTTTGTTTGGCCTATTAGGGGGGTAAATCAAAACAAAAATATTTTATAGAGGATAAATAAATAAAAAATATTTTACAGGGAAAACCGAAAATGACCTATATTACAAAGGGTAAACACCTATTAACCCTAAATTGTTTGAGGTTTGAATCCGACTCATACATATACAACATAATGTCCCCTCCAACAGCCGTGCACAATTTTGTTTAGGATCTTATTAACAAGTGCTCCCGGGCACTCTTTAAGCATGCTAAATTAAGTAATTATTATTTTAAAATGTCAAAGTTTTCAATTTTCAATGCACTGATTACACAAACTTTCGTAAAAAGTTACTAAGATCCTTGACTAATGTCCGGAGCACTAATTAACATTTCCCTTGTTTTTATTATCAATGGGAAAAGAAACATATGAGCACTAGTATTAGTTTGGCTGCGCTTGACTGAAATTTGATGGATAAGAATATTAGTCTTCAAAATTTGATTAGACTTGAGGAAGTTGCCAAATTTGAGATCATGCGTTCTACCGTTGTTGACGATATATAACACGTAGTTTATAATTTGGTCTAATCCAATCCGAATTACCTTCGGTCAAGTTTTTAAATGTATTTTGCCACTTTGGGTCTTATTACCATGAATTTGGTAACTGAAAAAAATAAAAATGTGACATGTTTTTTTTTAATTTTTGAAGGATGACATATGTATTTTTCTTTAACTCGAAAAAGAAAAAAAAATTGAATTATATCTAACATAATCAATTTAGATGTCTGTTTAAAATAAAAGATATTGTGGTCCACATTTTAATTAATAGAAGTAAGTTATTTGACCTTGTCAAAAAATAAGCAAGTCATTTGACACGCTATTGAATATCTTCTCCACAATTAATATATACGTTGAATGGTAACAAACTTAGGTGTAAGTATATATACATACACACAAGTCCAATTCAATATTTCCACAAACCCAAAGCAAGAACTAAAGCCAAGATGAGCCCTCTGATTAGAATCGCATTAGCAATAAACTCCTTTTCTTGCTCCCATACCTTAAGAAACCTCATGAAATACTCAACTCTCCTCCATATTTTTCTAAACTCAATATTCAATTTCTTTTTCTACTATCTACGCAATCCCTTATGCAAGCATAAGAGTTCTGATCATCATCTAAGTGTATGCCAATATGTGTCCCAATCACAAAAAGAAGTAGATTGTGCTGTGTGTCTCTGCACGATGAAAGAAAAGGAAGAGATTAGAGTGCTACGGTGTGAACATGTGTTTCACAAAGATTGTTTCGATACATGGATTAGATACAAATACAATAATACAACTTGCCCTCTTTGCAGAGTTTCAGTAGGTTCAATAAGAGAGGTTGATGCTCAAGTTATAGTACATGATCATTTTCATGAATTACCGTGGCTAAGGTGACCCTTGACAATTATTGTCGGTGCTCGATCGTTCCAATAGTAAATAAAATAATCGGGGTTCGAACCCCGGTACCTCCACTTGTGTGTGTGAGTTCATAATGACTTTGCTATTTCATTTATCTACCAGAGAAAATATATTTAATTGACTTTTACTTTATTTTTTTATTTTAATGTTATTGCCAAAAAATTATATAATTTAATAATTTTTAATTAGGTGCATTGAAATAGAATTGAATCACATGTATCTCCTTGTGTAATTAAAGAATTATGTCAACCAAAACTAGTTTTAAGACCATATACCAAAAATTTCACAGGTCAATATCCTCTACTAATATGTAATGCATGTTATTTGCACATCTAAAAGTAAAAATCATCAACTATATAAAAATATGTAATTTATAACCGTTGATGTGATCATGAGAGAGAAAACAACTTTTAAAAAATGAAATAATATATAATATGGTTTTAGAAATTAAAAAAATTGTCAACATAACATTTAGAATCTAAGTAACAAGACAATATTCCAGCCATTAGAAAATTTTGGTCTATTTCCTATTCTAAGCTAATATTCATTCTTTAGTTTTTAATAATAACGGGCTAACGGCCCAAGAAAAAAAAAATACAAGTACGAATCAACCCAAGACATCTCATATAATTCACAGATTTCTGCTCTCACCCCAACACAAAACACTCGCGTCATGCAGCGTTGCAAGAAATGCCCATGCGTTAGTTAACTAACGCAAGTGTAAAATTATGCGTTAGTTAACTAACGCAGCCATTAACACATGCGTTAGTTAACTCACGCCCAGTCTGTGCAAAAAATCAGAAGAGGCAGAAACCTCTATTTTCCCTAATTTTCAATCCTTCTTTCATACATTCATTCAAGAATACATTTTTCATCATTCATTCAAGCATTCATTCAATCAAGCATTAACTCATAATTATATTACGAAAAATAACAGAATAAAACAACGAAATAAAATAACGAATAATGTCATAAAAATGCCAAAAAGCGCAAGTGTAATAGGATTACAACCGAATCCAACAAAATGTCATAAAAAAAAAAAAGCTACACAAGTTATACTGGTCCATCCTGTGGACTCCTACTCCTCCGCGGTGTAACGCCCTATTTCTATTAAAGGGGTAAAACACGCGAATAACACATATATTCAAGAAATAGACGCTACGTCATCAAACAAAATTCAAATTCAACATGCATGCATAAAAATCTCAACAGTCGCAGCGGATATAAATCATATACTTCAAAGGATACATGCCATGATATCAAAAATACATCAACATAAAAGTTCTCCAAGTCCCGACACATGGGTAAATCTCCAACATGAATAAATCCAAAATAGATAATCTAGATAAACATAAACAGACGCCTAGATCAGAGCCTATCCTAGACTCTACAAAACCAATACCGGAGATAGCTCCTGATATCCGACCAAGCATCAATCAACTCAACGAAGCAACTAATCCTACACAACGTCTACCTATCCATACAGATAGGTAGGCGGTCAAAACCACTGGGGGTAAGCATTACATCAATCATAATCCACATAAACAGTTAATCATGAATAATTCAATTCCAAGTACTTAGCATAAACAGTTAATTCAATATGTACATTTACATAACGTTCCAAAATAATGCGAACAAGTATTCACCAAGTACACTTATCATCAACAAACATCATTCACAAACTTCAACAATTATCATTCACATGCAACAAATCAACTCATGTAAATTATGCAATGCGCCTAACACCAGCACCTACATGCATGTGGTACCAAGAACAACAACGTCTAGGCCGTTACCCCATGATGCCAACCACACATCATATGTAAGAGTACACCTCCTCTTACGCACAACTATGTAAAAGTACACCTCATTTTACATTTCTCATATGATAATGATGCATGGACATAAGCAAAGACCAAATAATGCAACTACTCAACATACAACAACACAATGTAAAAGTACACCTCCAATTACATTGCTCAACTTCAACAACAATTGCATTACCAAGCATTTACATCCACACAATCAACATGTCATTATTCAATTAAGAGTCATCACCAAAGGTCATAATTCATCAACATGTATTCATTAATCAAATTCAACTACATCATATAGTTTCACCACTCCAATTATTTCTCATATTCCAAGTAAGAGAACATACAACATCTCATGATAAATATCATATCAAGCTATAACAATTCACTCATACATCTTCATTTAGTCATATAAGGTTAGTCACGAAAGATCATAAGATAATTGGCTCAAAAGAATCATTTCCGACAAATCCATATCAAGTGGCAAACGACCAACATTGATAATTCCCAAAACAAGGTAGCAATATAAAGTCATGAGCTTAAGCCACTTACAAACTATTAAACATTAGTTCAAAGAATAGCTCAAGTTCGTATGAGAAAACCCAAGTTCACATTTTCAAAATTCCCACCCGAAATTCAAGTTTAACATGATTAAGATATTTGACCAACTTTACATGTCTCACCTAAGTCTATATGAACTATAGGTTAAACTTGTAATCCCAATTAGTTCGCAAAAGTTATTTTCGACAAAAATCCGAATTTCCCAAAAATATACAAGTTTCAACCCAAAACGGAAAATCCCAAGTTTAAGTAAGCTATACATGTTCCAGTAGGTTTAGGGGTTCAAACAGTGGTTAAACAACTTGAAAGAATCATTTTACAAAGCTCGAATTGGCCCCCTAAAGCCCGGAACAAAAAATCAAAGTGGCTGAACCTGGGCAGGTTCGCTTAAGCAACCATCTGGTTCGCTTAAGCGAACAAGTTCCATTAGCTATCAGTAATGTACGCTTACTAGTCGCTTACCGGTTCGCTTAAGCGACCGGTTTCCAGAACTTGCTATGATGGTTCGCTTACGCGTTCGCTTAAGCGAACAGTCATAGTTCTGTAGAAAAATATTACGGGTTTCAATCCCTTTTCACCCAAAATCCCCAATTTTGATCTCCCAATGCCCAAATGTGTTTCCGGAGTTTGTTTACAGGTCAATACAACTAACAAGGCCAACAAACATGAAAACAAATGACATTTGAACATAATTCACCAATTCAACCCATTTTACAAAAGCAACAACAACAACTCAATTCTCATCATCAAATCTTGATTTATGAACACTCAAGCCATGAATCATCAACAACAGTATCACTTAGCAACAACAACATCAATTGAACATGAATCTCATCACAATTCAACAAGAACATAGCACAATTCAACATTTAAAGCATAATTCAACATATAACACTTTCACATACTATGAACATGCAATTTCACCAACAACAATCCAATTATCACCAATTTCATGCATTCAAATATATCATCATAATTAGAGCACGAATTCTAACAACTATGAACAATTAATCACTTACTCAATTAAGCACTTAATCATACAATAATTGAAAAATTACACTAAATGATTATGATTGAATTCTAACCCCCTTACCTTAATTAGCACAAATTCCTAGCCCAAGCTTCACTTTAGCTCCTAGTATTTCTACAAATTCTTGAATCTTCAAGCTTCTTCTCCTCTAACCCTTGTTCCTCTTCCCTTGCACTTTCTCTCTCTACCTCTCTCAAAATATCTAATGTAATGAAAAATGAATGATATTTTATCTTATGACAAGGCTTATATAGGTTATTCCTCTAATGGGCTTAACCCTAAATCCTTAGTGGACTTAACCCACTCAAACACAATTCTAAAATGTTTCTACACTCTTAATGGTAAAATACTAACAACGGTCACTTAACGGTAAAATACTATCAACGGTCATATAACGGTAAAATACTAATTACCACACTAGTAACTTAGTAAAATAATGGTTCTCACTAAACACTAAAAATAATTCTCACTAAAATTACTAATTTTACCCCTCTAGCACGAAAACCCATGAAAATGCACTCAATGATAATAATCACACAAAAGCACAAATAAACACACAATAAAATAATTAAAAATAAATCTAGCGAAAATTGGATTGTTACACGCGGAGCCGGCATCTGCTCCAGCATACTCCACTCAGACTGTATGCCCTGCATCAAGCGCATAACCTCCTCTGGATTATGAAACACAACATGATGTTCCATTGCACCTTCCACTATGGCCCTGATGTTGCTGATGATCTGGTATGGATCGGTAGGATGTATGGCCCACTGCTGCTCAACAATAACCTCCTTGTAAGGAGAGATAGGACAAGGAAGGGCATCAGCTGCGTAGTCAGGAATGGTCGTAGGGGGGTTCACAATAGGATGTGGTACTCTAATGAACCATCTCATACAACCCTTAGTATGATCCCACAGTTGGTTATCTGGAACCGTATGAGCCCTCTGCTGATGGCTGAGAACACGTAGAGCAAACTCCTTGAAGGTCTGGGCCACGTCATCTGCCGCGAGAGGCTCAATATCTGCAGGAGGTCGGGATCGTGTATGGACATACCTGTACTACCTAAGAACCCGCTCTGGCAAGTGACGGACCATCATGTCTCTGTTGGCCATGATCCATCTGGAGTACCAGCATATGTCCTGAAATAGCGTGATGTGTCGTCGTTTCTCGTACGGCCTCCAAGTTACATGGAATGGTCCAACGAATCAATGGCATGTCTATAGTGTCCAGGATTAGAAAAGCCCCTGGGAGGTTTCCATTGACTCGCATGCGGGGAAACAATAGGGTCGTAGTCATCATCATCAATCCTCGGAATGATGTTCGTGAAGTGCGCCAAAGTTCATCCCTACAAATACAAAGAAACAAATATTTATATCAGCACAAGTATTATACAAACAACTAAACATTTATGATCCAATAAGTAAAAAAGAAGAAAAACAAATATTACCACAAGCAAGGTCAAGTAACCACCACAAGAGCCCACAGATGAGTCGGAGGTAAGAGATAGCTGCTCATATAGGAAACCAAGTCTCATCCCACCCCATGACCAGCTGTCCAACTCGTCCATATCTTGCAGCGCAAGCAGCCACAACAGATTAATGCTTTTGCTGTTTTTACCGAAAAAAATGGTCCAGCCAAGCAAGAGCAACATAAAAGCCTTAATGTAGGCCAACCTAACTTGAGATTCAGTGCACCGAAACTGATATGAGCAGCACCCTGTCTTGTCAGCTCCTTAGCAGCAGCCTCTTCTGTAAACAGTAGGTCCACCTGCATCATCTATATCCCTTCCTCATGAGTTAACTCTCTATCAGGAAGGAGCCTCCCAGTGATGGTATGCCTAGGAGACACGCCACGTCATCTAGTGTGATGGTCATCTCCCCAACAGGTAGATCGAAGTTGATACTCTCCTCATGCCATCTATCTGATATCGCACAAAGGAATCCGTGAGAGATGTTCTCGTACCCACTAGTCAGGAGGGGAGTAAGACCGGACATATTCACTTCTGACCAAAACCAGTCATTTTGTCCCCCCGGCAGAGGCAATGTCAAGTTTTTAAGGCTCAACTTCTTCCCGTGCGAGTTACCTTTCACCCTATGTTTTTTTCGAAATTGAAATACAAAAACAAAAAACAACAAACAACACCGTTAAATAAATAATAAGTAAAATAAATAAACATTACATATATTCTAACGTTAAATAAGTAAAATAATAATACAATAAATTGTATAAATAGTAAAAGAAGTAAAATAAACATTAAAATATACTTACATCGGCATCGACCCATATCCTGCATGCCACATGTCTACCAAAGCGAGGTAAAAGCGTAAGGTCATAAGGCCTCCCTCCATAGCCGTCTGGTCGGACCTTGTACACCACCCTTGACACCCCCTGAGCATGACCCCCACCATCATGCTGCTGAGGCTGCTCAATATCATCCTGCTCCTACTCAATATAAGGTTGCTCATGATGATCCTCATACTGATGATGTGGATACGCATCAAACTGATACTGGTGAGGCTGAGGCTCCACAAAATGATACGCCTGATCCTGTGCCTACTGATACACCTGATAATCCTGCTGATATTGTGTCGGGTCCATCGTCTAGGATAGACTCGTCTGTGACGTTGATCCCCCAGCAACATCAACTCTAGCAAGTCTTGTTCCCCCACCTCTCCCTCGACCAGCCATAGGAGGGCGTAATGCTTGTTTCTCCCTCTGTACACTACCAGTAGGGGCAGGCCTCCCTTCCCTAAGTCTGTCACTCCTATCCTTAGGCGGCTCAGGTGGTCTCTGAGACGTATTCCTCCGAGGCATATCTGCATAACATTTAAAAATGCAAAAAATCAATGACCACACGGACATTGTGTCGTTTCAAACAATTCAACAACACTAATATTTCGACAGGGTCATTTCAATCCGTAAACTACCACATTGTAGTCAAACTAACTATAATCAACATTAACAAACATATTTCTAACCAATTTCATCATTAACATTGATTAAATCAAAAGAAAATTCATTGAGACATTTTAACAAACACCTAGAGTCCATATTTCAATCAACTTCAAATCAAACAATTTCAAAACCCTAAAACTACCACATTTCACTCTAAACAACATCTAATATACTATTCCTAACTTAATTCATCACTAACAATCATAAAAACTAACATGCAAGCAAAATTTATATAAACCTATAAATGTTAAATTTCTTATAAATTTTGAAAATTTCAACCAAAAAAATGCAATGAAGTAGGATAATCATCACTTACTTGATATTGTGGGAGAAATTGGCTTGGAATGGCGCAAGAATGGTGAAAATCTCACTTGCAGGGGAAATTTTCGTGTTTGGAGAAGTTGCAAGAATGAGGAACTTTGTCTCTGTTGTGCTGATAAATGACTTAAGTTACGCTGCGTGAGTTAACTCATGCCGCACTACTTAAGTCACGCATAAATTACAACGTGCGTTAGTTAAGTCACGCTGCGTGACTTATCTAACGCATGGGCATTATGGTATTTTCAGATGGGTGGGAGCGAATTTTGCTGGGGGGAGACCAGAAATCTAATCCACATCACAATTATATAGCTAATAGGTTAGACCTAGACCATAATCTAAGAAGGCTATTACTTTTCTCATATTATGGCCTGCTCACGCGCCTTACTTATTTTACAAAAATTTCTTGAGGAATTTTTGCAATATAGAACTTGAAATGAGTTTCCCCCATTGCTTTTAGTTAGAAAATGAGTTTTTACCTGTTCATATTGTATAGTTCGAACACAATAAGTAGTTTGGATTTTATAGTTCGAACATCCCAAGTTGTAAGGTGTGTTCTTTGTTTTTTTGGGAATATAAAATTTGAACACCTCATATACCCTCATGTGCTAAGAATTTAGGGAAAACCAAATTCTAATTAATATGATAAAAAATGTAAAAACATAAAGATCAAGCATGATTGTAACAGGGATTGTCAGTTAAAGAATCGTAATAACCATCCTAACTCTTTTTCTTTTGTTTTATGACATTGTTAGTTATTCCTGTCGTGTCCTAGTTGAAAATCCGCTTTTCGGACAAGTTGATCGAATTGCTCAGAAATTTGTCCAGAAAAACAGGGGAAAAAATCAACGACCAACACTAAAAAAAATTCAACGACCAAAACTCCCGTAGAAGGGACTTCTTACGGGACTTGGCTCCTTAAGAATCCAAAATTCAATTATTTACTCACTTTTCATTTTCTTTTAATTTTTCATATTCTCATAAAATTAAAAAAAAAAAAAAAAATTGCATTAGCTTTATTTGATTTTCATAACTTTTGGTGGAATTTTTATATTTTATTTGACATGTTTTATTTTTTTACTTTCTTTTTTGGTTGTTTTTTAAAGCAAAATTTGCAATTGTTAAAATGGAAGAGATTCCTCAGATTCTATAATCCAAGCAAAGGGTATTTTGAAGAAAAAAAATAGAGCGGGCGAGAAATACATAGGGTGGGAAAAAATAAGACTAGATCAGTTTGGCTTTACATTTCTCTTGCTTTCACTAGAAAGAGTGGTACAATGTTTCTCAAACTATTATTACAAATAGACTTAAGAAAGGGAAACAATAATTATAATGATATTGTTTGGGATTGAATTTACACTCAACTCGTATTTGAGAATATGATGATGTGAACACACTCAAAATATGTGATCTAAAACTTTGTTATGGACTGGAGTGTAATAAATAGAGATTATGATATTTTATCTTAGAAGTGGATCTACTTATTATATATTAAATATTAATCCCTATAATTTTACCATTTTGCCCTTAGGAGGGGCATTTTTGTAATTTTCTAATTAGTGGAGTTTGGTTGTTGCCACCTCACCATGATATGGGTGAATTTCCCATTTTGCCCCTCACTATTTTTTTTAATTATTTGATAATTTTTATATTTTCAATTACTTTTAACTATTTTCCAATTTTTATGTTTTTAACTATTTTTCGATTTTCCTTCAAAAAAAAAAAAATTATTTTTCGATTTTTTCTCCAAATTCAGTTGCTTCTACATTGTCGTTGTGGAAGATTAAGATATCGTTTGACCCGATTTTTTTCCAACTTCTCCACATTTTTAAGGAGACACACAATATCAATTAAGTACTTCTTAAAAAAAAAAAAATTTTTGAATGCGTAAAATTGAATGAAATGAGCTTTGGCCAAAAGTTGTTGAATGTTACTTTAAAAAACTACTTCTCGACAATTTATTTCACAAGCACCTCTTTTCAACTCATGCTGAGAACTTTTTCTTTTATTTTTTAATATTATATTTCAATACACTTTTTTCTTCCATTTAACTTTGTTTTATTTTATTTTTTTGAACCGTTCCATTTAATTTTTTAAGGAGGTTCCATTTAATTTTATTATCTTTTTCTCAAAGTAATTTTATCACTCATATATTTAATTTCAATATCGTTTAATCATCACATCCTTACAAATATTTTTATTCAGGCTGTCATTTAATGATACCAAATATTTTTATTTCCTTTCTTCAACCTCACAAATATACACACACATTAACGTTTAGAGTAACATTTTATGTCCGTCTGTCTGTTTTTTTGTTACGCTAATGCATATAATTTTTTTAGTGTTGCTTGGTTGAGTGCTACCTTACCGATTTTTTTAACTATTCTCTAATTTTTATATTTTTAAAAACTTTTAACTATTTTCCAATTTTTTTATTTTTAACTATTTTTTCAATTTTTTCTCCAAAATTCAGTTGCTTCTACACTGCTGTTGTGGGAGATTAAGATACCGTTTGACCCGGTTTTCATTTCAACTTTTCTACATTTTTAAGGAGAAGTTAGGTCAAATACAATATCAATTAAGTACTTACTAAAAAAGATACTTTTTTTTAATGCATAAGTTTGAATGGAACGAGTTTTGGCGAAAAGTTGTTGAATGTTACTTCAAAAAACTACTTCTCGACAATTTATTTCATAAACATCTCTCTTCAATTCACGTTGGGAATCTTTTCTTTTATTCTTTAATATTATATTTCAATATGTTTTTTTCTTCCATTTAATTTTTTTTAAAAGAGGTTCCATTTAATTGTATTACATTTTTTCAAAGGAATTTTATTATCACTTATATATTTAATTTCAATATCGTTTAATCATCACAACCTCACAAATATTTTTATTCACGCTGTCATTTAATGATACCAAATATTTTTTTTTCTTTCTTCAACCTCACAAATACACACACACACACACACATTAGCGTATAGAGTAATACTTTATGTGTGTCTATTTTTATGGTGTTGCATAATGCATAATGCGTATGATTATTTTGTTACGCTATCATGCGTATAATTTTTTTGGTGTTGCATAATGCATATGATTATTTTTATAAAATTTTGATTTTAATTAAAAGTAAAATTGTAGATGTCTTTTATTCAAAAAAAAAAGGTCTAGATGCCTAAAAAAATTATACTTATATATATATATATATATATATATATATATATATTGCACCTTTATATTGTAACAAACTATTCATATCTTTTTCTTATTCAAAAAAACTAAACATATATGTTTCAAAGTTTTGTGCTTGTGAGTTTGGCTCAGATGATAGGAGTAACCTGCACATCATCTATATTATTGTTGTGAATCTCACCCCCTTCTGCTTGAAAATGTTGCCCTTCCTATGGGTAACTTGCAGGTGATCTTGAGTAGTAGGTGGTGGCTCAAGTGTCTAGGGCTCTGATACGTACGGGATTGGATTTTAATGCTTACTTTCATTCCTATGTATCAAATTTTGGAAATTGTTGATGTAACCCTATTGTTGTTTGAATTTATTTTGATGAGGCTTTTATGCTAGGATAATTTTATGGAGAATTAAATCGTTGTCATTGTTGCTTTTAATCCAAATATTCCGCTGCAAAATTAATGATGTTTTGAAGGATGTTTAATTAAATAGTTTTATATGCTATTTAAGAAAATTTGAATTAGTAGTGTGACATGCCCGTTTGGGATTTACTCTGATGTATGTTTATTTATTATTAAATTGTTTTTGGGTAACGGGGTGTTACAATTGGTATCAGAGCAGGTTGGTCCGTCCGGCCAAGTAGTAGAGTCGTGTTGAGCCACCTAGGATAGAGTGTCAACTCTAATGTTGTTTTTGTTGTTGTTGTGAATTGTTGTTTCTTATGTAGAACCTTAAGATGGCTGGTCGTAATGATGCTGCTCTTGCTGCTGCACTTGAGGCTGTAGCTCAAGCTGTTCAACAGCAACCGCATGCTGGAGCTGGTAACGATGAAGTGAGGATGCTGGAGACCTTTTTGAGGAATCATCCACCAGCATTCAAAGGAAGGTATGATCCTGATGACGCCCAGAAGTGGCTTAAGGAAGTTGAAAGGATTTTCAGGGTCATGCAATGTTCAGAGGTGCAAAAGGTGCGGTTCGGGACGCACATGTTAGCTGAGGAAGTCGATGACTGGTGGGTAAGTTTGTTACCTGTGCTGGAGCATGATGGAGCTGCGGTGACTTGGGCTGTATTCAGGAGAGAATTCCTGAATAGGTACTTCCCGAAGGATGTCCGAGGAAAGAAGGAAATTGAGTTTCTGGAGCTGAAGCAGGGTGACATGTCTGTTATAGAATATGCTGCTAAGTTTGTGGAACTTTCAAAGTTCTACCCCCACTATACCGCGGAGACAGCTGAGTTCTCCAAATGTATCAAGTTTGAGAATGGCTTGAGAGATGACATCAAGAGAGCCATTGGGTACCAGAAGATTAGAATTTTCTGAGTTGGTGAGTAGCTGCAGGATATATGAGGAAGATACTAAAGCTCATTACAAGGTGATGAGTGAACGAAGAGGTAAGGGACAGCAGAGTCTTCCTAAACCATATAGTGCTCCTGCTGACAAGGGAAAGCAGAGGCTGAATGATGAGAGGAGGCCCAAGAGGAGAGATGCTCCTGCTGAGATTGTTTGCTACAAGTGTGGTGAGAAAGGCCACAAGAGTAATGTTTGTGATAAAGATGAGAAGAAGTGCTTCAGGTGTGGTCAGAAAGGACACACATTAGCTAATTGTAAGCGGGGAGATGTTGTTTGCTATAACTGCAATGAGGAAGGTCGTATCAGTTCGCAGTGTACACAATCGAAGAAGGTTAGGACCGGTGGTAAAGTGTTTGCTCTGACTGGTACGCAAACCACTAGTGAGGATCGACTTATCAGAGGTACTTGTTTCTTTAATAGTAATCCTTTAATTGCTATTATAGACACTGGTGCTACTCATTGTTTCATTGCTATTGAATGTGCTTATAAGTTGGGTCTGGTTGTATCTGATATGAAAGGGGAAATGGTTGTTGAAACTCCAACTAAGGGTTCAGTAACTACTTCTCTTGTTTGTCTAAGGTGTCCGTTGTCTATGTTTGGTAGAGACTTTGAAGTCGACTTAGTTTGTTTACCGTTGACAGGTATGGATGTTATTTTTGGGATGAACTAGTTAGAGTATAACCGAGTTCATATCAATTGTTTTAGCAAGACGGTGCATTTTTCTTCTACGGAAGAAGAGAGTGGAGCAGAGTTCCTAACTACGAAACAGTTGAAGCAGTTGGAGCGTGATGGAATTCTTATGTTTTCTTTAATGGCATATTTGTCGTTAGAGAATCAAGTTGTGATTGACAGGTTGCCAGTTGTGAATGAGTTTCCTGAAGTTTTTCCGGATGAGATTCCAGATGTGCCACCAGAAAGGGAGGTTGAATTTTCAATTGACCTTGTTCCAGGAACGAAGCCGGTGTCGATGGCACTTTATCGTATGTTAGCTTCCGAGTTAGCTGAATTAAAGAAGCAGTTGGAAGACTTGCTTGATAAGAAGTTTGTAAGACCAAGTGTCTCACCTTGGGGAGCGCCGGTATTGTTGGTAAAGAAAAAGGATGGTAGTATGAGGTTATGCATTGACTATCGTCAGTTGAATAAAGTTACAATAAAGAACAGGTATCCACTTCCGAGGATTGATGACTTGATGGATCAGTTAGTGGGTGCAAAGGTTTTTAGTAAGATTGACTTGAGGTCAGGTTACCATCAGATTAAGGTGAAGGATGAGGATATGCAGAAGATGGCCTTTAGGACACGATATGGTCATTAGGAATACAAGGTGATGCCTTTCGGTGTTACTAATGCGCCTGGTGTGTTCATGGAGTATATGAACCAAATTTTCCATGCTTACTTGGATAAATTTGTGGTTGTGTTTATTGAAGAAGAGCATGCAAAACATCTGAAGATTGTGTTACAAGTTTTGAAAGAGAAGAAGTTGTATGCTAATTGTCGAAGTGTGAGTTCTGGTTAAGTGAAGTAAGTTTTCTTGGCCACATTATTTCTGGTTGTGGTATTGCAGTTGATCCATTGAAAGTTGATGCAGTATCACAATGGGAGACTCCGAAGTCTGTGACTGAAATCAGAAGTTTCTTGGGTTTGGCTGGTTATTACCGCAGGTTCATTGAGGGTTTTTCGAAGTTAGCACTTCCGTTGACTCAGTTAACCTGTAAGGGTAAGTCATTTGTGTGGGATGCTTAGTGTGAGAGTAGTTTCAATGAGTTGAAGCGAAGATTGACAACTGCTCCTATTTTGATTCTACCGAAGCCGGAAGAACCGTTTGTTGTTTACTGTGATGCATCTAAATTGGGCTTGGGTGGTGTTTTGATGCAAGATGGTAAGGTGGTAGCGTATGCTTCTAGACAGTTGAGGATACATGAAAAGAATTATCCTATGCATGATTTGGAGTTGGCTGTGGTGGTTTTTGTTTTGAAAATTTGGAGGCACTATTTGTATGGTTCCAGATTTGAAGTATTCAGTGATCACAAAAGTCTAAAATATTTATTTGATCAGAAGGAATTGAACATGAGGCAGAGGAGATGGTTGGAGCTGTTGAAGGATTATGATTTTGGCTTGAATTACCATCCTGGTAAAGCCAATGTAGTTGCACATGCCTTGAGTAGGAAAACGTTGCATATGTCTGCTTTGATGGTAAAAGAATTTGATTTGTTAGAGCAGTTTAGAGACTTGATCCTTGTCTGTGAATTGACACCTCAGAGTGTTCAGTTGGGGATGCTGAAGATTAATAGTGATTTCTTGAATAGTATCCGAGAAGCACAGCAAGTAGATGTGAAGTTTGTTGATTTGATGGTTGCTAGTAATGAAGCTGAGGATAGTGACTTTAAGGTTGATGATCAGGGTGTGTTGAGGTTCAGAGGAAGAATCTGTATTCCTGATAATGATGATTTGAAAAAGTTAATTTTAGAAGAAAGTCACAAGAGTAGCTTGAGTATTCATCCGGGAGCTACGAAAATGTATCATGATTTGAAGAAGCTGTTTTGGTGGTCCGGTTTGAAGCGTGACGTCGCTCATTTTGTGTATGCATGTTTGACTTGTCAGAAGTCTAAGGTTGAACATCAGAAGCCTGTAGGGTTGTTGACACCGTTGGATGTGCCGGAGTGGAAGTGGGATAACATTTCTATGGATTTTGTGACGAGTTTACCGAACACTCCGAGAGGGCATGATGCTATATGGGTTGTGGTCAACAGGTTGACGAAGTCGGCGCATTTTATTCCGATTAATATCAATTATCCGATAGCTTAGTTGGCGGAGATTTATATTCATAATATTGTGAAGCTGCATGGTGTACCGTCAAGTATTGTGTCGGATAGGGATCCAAGGTTCACTTCTAGGTTCTGGAAGAGTTTGCAAGACGCTTTGGGTTCGAAGTTGAGGCTGAGTTCGGCTTATCATCCGCAGACAGATGGTCAGTCGGAGAGGACGATACAATCTTTGGAGGATTTACTGAGAGTGTGTGTGCTTGAGCAAGGTGGAGCTTCGGATAGTCACCTACCGTTGATAGAGTTCACATACAACAACAGTTACCATTCGAGTATTGGTATGGCACCGTTCGAAGCTTTGTATGGTCGGAGGTGTAGGACTCCTTTATGCTGGTTTGAGTCAGGAGAGAGTGTTGTGTTGGGACCGTATTTGGTTCATCAGACTACAGAGAAAGTCAAGATGATCAGAGAAAAGATGGAAGCGTCGCAGAGTCGACTGAAGAGTTATCATGACAAGCGTAGGAAGGCCCTTGAGTTTCAGGAGGGTGATCATGTATTTCTGAGGGTTACTCCTATGACGGGTGTAGGAAGTGCATTGAAGTCGAGGAAGTTGACTCCAAAGTTCATTGGTCCGTATCAGATTTCAGAGAGAGTTGGAACTGTGGCATATAGAGTTGGTTTGCCACCACATCTTTCGAACTTGCTTGATGTGTTCCATGTGTCGCAACTTCGGAAGTATGTAGCGGATCCTTCGCATGTTATTCCGAGAGATGATGTGCAAGTTAGATACAACCTTACAGTTGAGACCTTACCGTTGAGGATTGAAGACCGTGAGGTGAAGAAGTTGAGAGGCAAGGATATACCTCTAGTGAAGGTTGTTTGGGGTGGAGTAACCGGTGAGAGTTTTACTTGGGAGCTGGAGAGTAAGATGCGGGAGTCGTATCCAGAGTTGTTTGATTGAGGTAAGATTTTGAGGACGAAATTCTCTAAGTTGGGGAGAGTTGTAACGCCCTAGTCATTATTTTATTTATTTTGGATTTTATTTAAAGTCTTTTATGTGATTTTAAATAATATTTGTGATTTATGTGGTGTATCTTATTTTATTATATAGTTTATTTTAATAATAATTAGAATAAGTGGGAAATTAATATTATTTTGGAGGTTGGGGAGTTAATTAGGATTTAATAGAATTAAGGGGGAGTAAATGAAATAAAGGGGAGTTATTATTTTGGGAGTTAAGAGAAAGAAAGAGTCAGAAACGTTTTTACGTGAAAGCAGTCAGTTTTGGGAGAAAGGGGAGAGAAGAGCAAGTAGAGCCAAGAGAATCAATTGCTGTGCATTTCTTTATGCAAAACTAAGGTAAGGGTGAGGTTTACTTCAATAGTGTAGTTGATAAATTCTGATTTTTATTTTAACAGGTTTTTGTGAGAATTGGGAATTTTGGGGTTTATGTTGAATTATGGGTTTTTGAGTGAATTGAGCGTAGAGGTTGATGTTTTTGGGGTTAGAAATAGGTTCTGAGTGTGTACAGCATTTCATTTCATATCTGTAAACTAATTTGGGGAGTGAATTTGAGGAAAATGGGATTTTTGGGAAAAACCTGCATTCTGCTCGTACAGAAGTTCATCACTCGCCTCGCGAGTAGCCTGTGCTCGCCTTAGCAAGTGAGCAACTTCATAGCTCGCCTCGTGAGCAAGACAACTCGCTGTGGCGAGTAACTGTGAGAAAACCTGGATTTACAGATTGTTGTTATAAGGTGTAATATGGATAGTTTTAAGTGCCTAGATGAATTTAGAGAGGTCTGGGACAATTTTCAGATTAAAAAGATGAATAGGAAACTTAAAAATGAAGTTTTAGTGAGAAAAATGTCAAAACTCCCGAGAGCACCTGTTTTGAGTTCGCCTTGAGTTCGCCACGGCGAGCAGCCTTTTTCTTGTGCTCGCCATAGCGAGTAGATGTACTTGCGAGGCGAGTTGTCTAGTTTCAGAGCTGTTTGTTATTTTAATTGAAGAATGTTGGATGATATTGATGTTTAAGCATGATTATGATTAATTGTTCATTTTTCTGAAATTACTGAATTGATTGTAATGACCTGTTGATGTCTGTGATGTATGTTACATTAATTAAATCATACATGAAGTTTAATTAGCGGAGTTGTAAGTCATATGTACATATATGCATTGTCAAGTTGTATGTAGATATACACAAGTGGAGTCAGTTGTATAAGTATAAAAGCGGGAGGGCCCTGGCCTTGGAACGCCTTGTCGTTCAAAGTGGTGGAACACTTTGTTGTTCAAAGTGGTGTTTAGCAATGACGACTTATGTCTTGAAATGAATGCTTTAACCATTCAATTAGCGGTGAGGGCTCCGGCCCTGAATATGGTACCACATGCATGTGCATTGTAGAGGAGTCTTAGTGGAGTTGTTGAGTATTGCATGAGTTGATGTTGTTGGTTATGATTTCTATTTATTGTTGATGTTGATAATGGTGATATAATGATTATATGTTGATGAATTATTTTCTGTTAGGGTGTTAGATTCAATTGATTAATTTATTATCTATATTATTGTTGTGAATCTCACCCCTTCTGCTTGAAAATGTTGCCCTTCCTATGGGTAACTTGCAGGTGATCTTGAGCAGTAGGTGGTGGCTCAAGTGTCTAGGGCTCTGATACGTACGGGATGGGATTTTAATGCTTACTTTCATTCCTATGTATCAAATTTTGGAAATTGCTGATGTAGCCCTATTGTTGTTTGCATTTATTTTGATGAGGCTTTTATGCCAGGATGATTTTATGGAGAATTAAACCGTTGTCGTTGTTGCTTTTAATGCAAATATTCCGCTGCAAAATTAATGATGTTTTGAAGGATGTTTAATTAAATAGTTTTATATGCTATTTAAGAAAATTTTGAAGGATGTTTAATTGAAGCATGTTTCTTCAATTGTTGCCGTGACCTTAACACTTCTCAAGCTCATAGTCAAAGCTTCAGTCAGAGCATAAGTCAGAGTTCGACGTCTTCTCAACGTACTTCGTACAATGATTTTTCCAATCAGTCTCAGGTTAGGCCAATTTCTGAATTTATAAACTTAGTCAAGGTCTGCTTTTTTTATGCACAAACATGCTTTAAGTTTTTTCACGCACAAATTAAGAATACATATCTTTTTCTTATTCAAAAAAACTAAACATATATGTTTCAAAGTTTTGTCCTTGTGAGTTTGGCTCAGATGATAGGAATAATGCATAAATATATGCCAAGTCCGGGGTTCGAACCCCAGACACCATAAAAAAAAAAAATCAAAGTTTGTACAATATTTTGTCAAACAACATTTAATTTAAAAATAGCTTTAAAACTAAAAAAACAAAGAAACCAAACAACTTTAGCTTCTTTCTTAAAGGCCTTTATTTTAACTTTGTTTTGAAGTAACTTTAAGACCGTAAAAAACCTTAGCCAAACGGTATCTAAGTTCAGCTGGGAACACTGTTTCATTTTCTTCTTGATAAGAGGTCATTTTCTTCCTTTTTTCATGGTTCTGAGACCATGCATGACTTGAATTGACTGATTTTTATGGCTTGAGTGGTTCATTTTTCGACACTGTTTTAGTTTTTGCTTCATCATAGGTGGTTTTCTTCCTTTTTTCACGATTCTGCATTTTAATTGTTAATGGATTATTTACCAGAAATTGTTAAGTTGCATGGCTGTAGAAAAATCTTCCTTTGTTATGTGGCATATAGTAGAGGTCATGATGATTGAATTTTCACATGGTAATGTTTTGACACAATTGTTATTTTAGCTTTTGGTACTGTAGTTGAAAAAAATTGATGCATGTGAGTTATTTTAGTTTTTGTGAGTAATCCTAAAGCTTTAACAATTTTCATATTTGGTTTATTTTTACCTATATCATTGAGCCGTACGTAAGCTGATTGGTGTAAATTTGTTTTGGTTGTATCATTGAGGTCCAGAAAGTTGATGATACAAAAATTTGTGCATTTAAGATCAGGTTGATTTGATGATACAAAAATTGATCACATAGAAATATGTTAGCTTCTTTCGATATCACAAAGAACAAAGAGAATAAAATTAAATGATGTATTATTGTATTTCTATATAGAAATTTCAAAGTCAAGGGATTATGACTACATTAAGGACCTCAAAAATGATTTGGACATTTGGAAAATAGGATTTGGAGTGCTGGATTCTTGGATTGTGACTGGTAGTAATAAGAATCAACATATGAAGCTCATTATTTGTGATGCAAAGATTAGATGAGTTAGTTAAGATTTTTTGTAATTTCCTTTATGATTTATCAATGTTACTTATTAGTGTACATTTTGATTTATTTATATTTTTTGGTTTCTTTCTCGGATTTAGGGTGATCGAGTTCATGCAATAACTCGATATAGAGAATTGGAGCATTGGAAGACTTTGATCGAGAAAAACACGACTTATACTCTGTATAATTGTCATGTGTTTGATAATGACATTCCATTTAATCCCTTTAAGGTTGTTTTTGGTTCTGGTACAAAGGTGCAGAAGTATGACAAGTTAACTAACGTTCTTACTCGTGAATTTCGCTTTAAGTCATTTAAGAAAATTCAAGATGGAACATTCAAAACTGACGTTTTATATGGTATAGTTATGTGCTTTAATTTATTTATGTGTTTTCTCCGATTATAATGTTCTTATAGAAGTAATTTTTTTTTTTTAAGAAATCATCGGGCTTCTTCATGAGATTGTCAAGACAACGCCAATTGGGACTGGAAAGAAACCGTGTACGAACATTGTGTTGAAAGATAAAATGTATTATTTTTTAATTTGTCAGCATCAGATGATAGGATTTTGTGTAAGTTTGATAATGACCTGAAAGATGTCTTTCCTTATGTGGTGGGAATATAGTTGATGTAACATTATGGGAAAAATAGTCTGTAGCTTTATCATTTACCATCTATTTACCTTAAGTTCTTTGCTTCCATTTTGTAGTCAATGACAACCCAAATATATAAAACAATTGGTCAGGTTCGAGGTTGCTCATCATCCTGTAACGCCCACTTTGATTTATTTAATTATTTTGTTGAAATTAGAGTCTATTAAGATGATTTAGATGATTTATTGATGTGATTTTATGTGACTTAATGAGGTGTGGTGACTTGTTTTATTGTATAATAAAATAAGATTTGAAAATAAAATAAATATTGAGTTGAGGGGTTGTTTTGAGATTTTAGAGAGTTTTGGGGGAAAAAGAGGAATAAGATAGAATAGATAGAGGAGATATAAATAGGAGAAGACCTAGTTTAGAAAAATTAGTACGTACACTTAGTTTTGGAAGAAAAGGGAGAAAAGTCAAGAGAAGAGAAGAGAACCTAGAAGAGGGTTGCGATTTCGATTTCTAAGGTAAGGGTGAGACTAGCATTCAATTCTATTAAGTTGTATAATTCTGATGGTTGTATTTAACAAGTGTAGGATTAATTTAGAGAAGTTGGAAATTAAGGTTAAAGTGAGAAATTGGGGATTAATTGATGTAGAATTGTTAGATTGATGTGGAAACTGTTTACAGGCCTTAGACATTCCATAGGATGATATCTGGAATCAATGTTAGGCTTAAAACCATGTAATTAGGTGAATTTTCGTAAGAACTGCACTTCTGCCCGAGCCAACATTCATCGCTCGCCTTCCGAGTGATGAACTTCATCACTCGCCTCGCGAGCAAGTTTCATCCGCCTCGCGAGTTGCACCTTGCAGCTCGCCATAGCGAGTGTGACCAGTGAGGAACCTGATTTGTGATTTCACTTGTTAAGTCGAACTTTAGATGATTCTGAGTGCCTGAACATGTATAATAATGATTAGGCAAGTTTTTAGATTGAGATTGAACATGGGAAAGTTTAAAAATGGATTTTTGGGTGAAAAATGTCGAATTCCCGAGAGCACCCAGTTCCTTGTTCGCCAAGGCGAGCAGCTTACTCGCCAAGGCGAATGCCTTTTTCCTGAACTCGCCATAGCGAGTAGAGGCTCTCGCCTCGCGAGTTTCCCAGTTACAGAATACATTGTTTAGGGTTTTGTGATCTTTGTCGCACGAGATGTTATGAGTTGAACCTTGGGGTAGGAATGGAGATTGTATATGATATTAATGATAATCTGTGAAGCTGTTATAAAATGATTTGATGTTGTTAATTATGTGATATATTTGTATATGCATTACTTGAATTATATATGAATGTTTGAGATGTTGTTGATTTGCATTGATATTGGTATATCATGAGCTGTTTTGTATACTGCCTATGTTGCTGTTTGTTTATTAACTAAGCTGCATGAGTCGGTTTAAGATGAAAGATGATGTTCCAAATTATTGGATTTATATAAGAGGTCGATGTTCTAAGATGTTAAGTTGTTGATGAAGGTGAGAAAAACACAAGAAGGGGGGGTTGAATTGTGTTTTCTTTTTGTCAAAAAAAAATCTTATTCTGAGATCACTTTAGAAGCTGTTTAAGAGTGCTTCTGATGTGATAATACTTCAGATGCAATTAAATTGCTCCTTATGTGTTGTTCAGAATCGGATACGCAGCGGAGTAAAAACAGAGTAGAGAGAAGAAAGAGAGACACAAGCAATTATACTGGTTCCTTCCACAAACCGGAAGTAGTCCAGTCCCCCTTGCACTTCCAAGGAGATTTCCACTAAGTAATAATCACACAGATTATAACTGCTCAATACTACACCTAGTATGAGACTTCGCAAATGCTCAAGCACGCAGGCAAGAGACTTCCTTTGCTCAAGCACAAAAAGCAAGAGACTTCCTATGCTCAAGCACTAAAGCAAGAGACTTCTATTCAAACAGAATTACACAGAAAATTGTTTGAGTTTGAACACTTGATATACAATTAGTGGTGTTCACAATACAATGCAATTGAAAGACTCTCTAGACTTAAGAATTTCTAAGATATATCAAATGAACACAGAAAGTCAAAGTGCTTTGTGTGAAACAAATTTGGCAGAGTTTGGGTGCTTTTAACTTGTTGTCTTGTCTCTACTGATCTTCAAGTCTTCACTCCTTTATATAGAGGTGTGAGAGAGACGTTGAGATCTTTAAGCACGTCAAAAGAGTCGTTGAGAAACCTTGATCAAATACCAATGATCTTTTGCCTGATTTGGATGTTGTCCTATGAAGGATCACGTTCAAATCCATTCCTATCTTGAAGGAACATTTTTGTAGGCAGAGCTGTTTATCTTGTCTTGTAGCGTAGACACAAGCAGAGTCGTGGAGGTAGTGGTTGTACACTTTGTACTTTGTCAACTCTCAATGAAGGACAAGCACCCAATGCTTTTCAAACAAACGTTGGCACCTTCCCTTTAGTATTTCGCTTTCTTAGATGAGGTTGAATCCAATAGACAGCTATTTGAAACTTCAGATTGAATCTTCTGATCAACTTCAGTTTTTGGTGTTATACAGCTTCTGAACAATTGGCTTCTGAAGATCTTGCTTCTGATGACGTCATCAGATGCATTTTGGCTTCAGACGCACTTTCAACTTCAGAGGCATATTTCTTCAGATGCTTCTAGGTTTCTCTTCTTGTTGATTCCTTAGCTCTCTTTTGTTCTTCCAAGACCTATTAAATTGATCAACTTTGTCTATGGTCCTTGATGAGATAAAACTGCAAGTGCACGGTCTTACCGAAGTAGTATAAAAAGAATATCGTTCCGACAAGGAGTAGTTCAATTTAATTAACCTTTAGAAATGATTAGAAAAGAAGAGAATTGTAAGTTGGGGTTTTCAAACGATTGAAAATTAATATAATAAAAGGAGCCTTGGGATCGTTGGTTTCATCTAAATAACAAGTCCTTCTCAAACCAAAACTATAAGCTTATAATGTTATGTTAGACCTAATTTCTCAAGACAGTTTCTCTTATGTTCCTCTAGCAACCAAGCCTATTTCGCTGACTTGATTACTATTAGATTTTGGTTCCTCTAACAACCAAGCCTATTTCGCTGACTTGATTGTTATTAGTTCCCTTGAAGATCGAAACTATATGTCTCAAAGATTGCAAAGCCTATTTCACTGATTTTGCAATCCTTGTCTGAATTCACTTGTTCGAATATCAAAGCTCCACTTTCGTTTTATGAATTGTTATTTGGAATAATGGATAAAAAATTATCAAACCCTCCACTTTCGTTTCCACAGTTTGATAATGGTTGATCCATGTTAAAGCGGTGAATTCAGATAAGAAATTAGGGTTACATAAGATTAAGGCTTAGAGCTTGGTTTGATTAGGATTATGTCATTTAGACTTATCCAACAATCCCAAGACAAGGAGAAGTCTACTCACTCATGTTCATCGTAGACATGGGGGAGAAGAGAGAAAGCATAAAGGTAAATGACAAGAAAATAAAGGAAAAGAAAAGAACTTTAATTAGAAAAGAAATTGTCACTTATTGAATTCCAAGTAAAGATGAATATTTGTGATGGATGGCTACTCTATTTATAGCATTCATTCGACTTAAAATCTAAGCAGTTACATTCGGGCTAAAAATAGAGTAGCTTAAAATCTAAGCAAAAGCAGCAAAAAGCACTCTGGAGGGTGGCACGGCCGTGCCAATGCTAGCACGGGCCGTGCCAAGCTTCTGACTTTGGGGAGACATATTTTTGTCTCTCAATCTTCATATTTTTGCATCCAATTAGCTCCAAGTCCCTTTCTTTTGCTCCAAGACTCAATCCATCCAATATTCATTCTTGAAATAAAATAAAATGCAATTTAAAGTAAACTATCCTAAAAAGGAAATAATGCTAATATAAAATAAAATAAAATCTAATTAAAACTAAACTAAAAAGCATATAAAAGTAAGCAAAAAATGACTCATCAAACTCCCCCATACTTGAATCTTTGCTTGTCCTCAAGCAAAAGGCATAGACATGGCAGCAACAAAAGGATTAATATATGACAATTTAAATAAAAGCTTATGTCTCTTTCAAGGTTTCATTTCAATGTACACTAATCACAACTTCAAGCATTCCTTGTAAACTTATTCAACCCAACAACAAATCTTAAGTGAGTGTGTGTGTGTAGTCCAACCCTTTTCTTGCTCCTGTATAAGATAGATATTATGAGGAACAGGTTCTAACCTTAACACTAAAATGACCGAGAAAAAACTTTTCTTCATTTCATATAAGAGAGGTGGGAGAGTTTAGATAGAATTGATGAATTTATACACTTGGGGGCTTGTAGATGCCTAGGGGCTATCATTTCACATTGGAAGTCCGTGAGGGGGTATCCTTTCCTCCAAGTTTCTATGATCACCCTAAGTAGTGCTACAACTTATTTACTTCTCTTAGGAAGTTCCTCTTTTTAGAGGGTTTAATTTAAGCACGATTTGTTTGAGAAGTCATCACCACATTTAGGAAGTCAGAGAGGGGGTATCCTTTCCTCCACGTGTTGGTGATATTCTTCTGCCCCATTTTGGTTTACATATTTCATCACATTAGAATTATTCCCACACAAACTTATACTACTTTTACTCTGAAGATTTTTAAGGGTCCAGGTTACCATTAAAGCTAGAACGTGTTCCTTAAAATACCTATTCATACACTTACTCAAGGATTGCAACTAGGTGCTTTACTCATTGGAGAATTTTCACAATAAAACTTGATGTCGGTATAGCAAGAACACTTACAACACAAGAAATCACTTTCATGTACAAGAAACGACCATTTAAGAGACAACAAAAAATTTATGTCATAATAAAACAGTAAAAACAACCTGCTTATTCATGCCTTTTACAATAAAACAAAACAAAAGAATAAAGTTCAAGGGAGTTTGGGAACACTACGACTAAAGACACTTTATTAGGCTCCCCCCCACACTTAGGAGAAGCATTGTCCTCAATGATTTAAGATAAAAAAAAACGAAAGAAACAAGGAAAACGTGAGAAAGGATGCGGAAAGCTCACAAGTTGCCGAAAATTTTGAACCCCGGAGGCCTGTCAGGTCGGCACGGCCGTGCCAGCTTTAGCACGGGCCGTGCCATCATTCTGCCAATTTTGGTTGAGGTGATGTTGTGATTCCTGGCACGGCCGTGCCAATGCAAACACGGGCCGTGCTACCTTTCTGGTTCTTGTAACTTTGATTTTTCTTGCGTTTCCTAATCAATCTCGGACATTTACCTTCAAAACAAAGAAAAAAATAACAGAAAACAAAGAAAGCGATTAAATTAGTGGGTTGCCTCCCACGAAGCGCTCTTTTATCGTCACTAGCTTGACAAAAATAAGGATAAAAATCCTTAAGGTGGGTCACTCAGAGTGAAATCAGCCACTACTTCATTTACTTCTCCGGTATTATAGATTTTAAGCCTTTGCCCCTTAACCGTGAAGGATCTTGTTTCTTCAGAAAATATTTCAATCGCCCCATAAGGGTAGACCGTGCGAACTTGAAAAGGACCGGACCATCATGACCTTAGTTTACCGGGAAAGAGCTTTAGCCTAGAATTAAAGAGCAGCACAAGGTCACCGCTTTTGAAGTGCTTCTTGAAGATTTTCTTGTCATGCCAATTCTTAGTTCTTTCCTTATAAATGCGGGCATTCTCATAGGCATCTATCCTAAGTTCTTCTAGCTCGCTTAATTGAAGCTTTCTTTTTTCACCGGCTAAATTGGGGTCTAAGTTGAGGTTTCTAATTGCCCAATAGGCCTTATGCTCGAGCTCAACGGGAAGGTGACAAGATTTCCCATAGACAAGTTTAAAAGGGGTCATTCCAATGGGAGTTTTATAAGCCGTTCGATAGGCCCAAAGGGCATCGTCAAGCTTACTTGACCAATCTTTCCTAGAGGTTGAAACAGTTTTTTCAAGGATAGCTTTGATTTGTCTATTTGAGACCTCCACTTGTCCGCTAGTTTGGGGGTGATAAGGTGTCGCAATTTTGTGCCTCACTCCAAGTTTTTGCAAAAGTTTTTCAAAATGTCTTGAAATGAAGTGAGACCCTCCATCGCTTATCACAACCCTTGGCACTCCGAACCTAGGAAAGATGACTTTTTTAAACAGTTGTATAACAACTTGTGCATCATTAGTGGGGGAAGCAATGGCCTCAACCCATTTGGACACATAGTCAACTGCTACCAATATGTATTGATTCCCAAAAGAGGAGGGGAATGGTCCCATAAAGTCATTACCCCAAACATCAAAAATTTCTACTTCAAGGATGTTGTTCAAAGGCATTTAATTTCTTTTAGTAATACTACCAGTGCATTGACATTTGTCACATTTAGAAATAAAGAGATGCACATCTTTGAAAAGTGATGGCCACCAGAAACCAGAATGAAGAATTTTGAAAGAAGTCTTTTGTGTACTGGCGTGGCCACCATAAGAAGAGGAGTGGCAATGAGTTAGAATACTACTTACCTCATTTTCAGGAATGCATCTTCTGAAAATCCCATTTGAGCCTCTTCTGAAGAGGTAGGGCTCATCCCAATAGTAGTGCTTGAGATCATTGAAGAACTTCTTCTTTTGTTGGTAGCTTAACTCAGGCGGTAGCACTCCTGCTGCAAGAAAATTAACAAAATCTGCATACCAAGGTGCGTCAGTTTGTGCCAATAAGAAGAGCTGGTCATCCGGGAAGGAATCATCCAAGGGTAACTCATCCTCATTGGTTTCTCGAAGTCGGGACAAGTGGTCAGCTACAACATTTTCTACACCCTTTTTATCTTTTATTTCAAGGTCAAATTCTTGGAGGAGCAAAATCCATCGGATCAATCTCGGTTTGGCATCTTTTTTGTTTAGCAAATATTTTATGGCCGAGTGATCTATGTAGACAATGATTTTTGATCCCACCAAGTATTACCGAAATTTGTCAATGGCGTAGACAACTGCTAGCAATTCTTTTTATGTTGTGGAATAATTTACCTGTGCCCCATCTAGGGTCTTACTGGCGTAGTATATGGCATGCATCTTTTTTTCCTTTCTTTGACCTAACACCGCCCCAACCGCATAGTCGCTTGCGTCACACATTATTTCAAAAGGCAAGCTCCAATCTGGTGGTTGTATGATTGGGGCAGTAATTAGTGCTTTTTTCAACCTGCAAAATGCCTGCAAACAAGCGTCATCAAAGACAACGTCTGCATCCTTAAGAAGAAGACTTGTTAGTGGTTTAGTGATTGATGAAAAATCTTTAATGAAACGGCGGTAGAACCCTGCATGTCCTAGGAAACTTCTAATTTCTTTGACTGAGGTGGGAGGTAGCATCTTTTCAATAATTTCGATTTTTGCTTTGTCTACCTCTATACCTCTGTCGGAGACCAAGTGTCCTAGGACAATTCCTTCTCTTACCATGAAGTGACATTTCTCCCAATTTAAGACTAGGTTTACCTGTTCACATCTTTCCAAAACTTTTTCAAGGTTAGTCAAACAATCATCAAAACTAGATCCATGCACAGAAAAATCATCCATAAAAACTTCCATTATCTTTTCAACAAAGTCAGAAAAAATAGACATCATGCATCTTTGAAAAGTAGCAGGGGCATTACAAAGACCAAAAGGCATCCTTCTATAGGCAAAGGTCCCAAAGGGGCATGTAAAAGTTGTCTTTTCTTGGTCATTAGGGTGAATGGGTATTTGGAAAAATCCAGAATAACCATCTAAGTAGAAAAAATGTGAATGCTTAGCTAACCTTTCTAACATTTGATCGATAAAAGGGAGAGGGAAGTGATCTTTACGGGTTGCTTTATTAAGCTTCCTATAATCAATACACATTCTCTAACCGGTGACGGTCCTAGTGGCAATGGATTCATTTTTATCATTTTTAATAACTGTGGGACCACCTTTTTTAGGTACAACTTGCACGGGGCTAACCCATTTGGAATCAGAAATTGGATAAATAACACCTGCATCTAGGAGTTTTAAAACTTCTTTTTTCACAACTTCTTTCATATTAGGGTTTAGCCTTTTTTGACGTTCAATGGAGGGTTTATAGTCTTCTTCGAGAAGTATCCTATGAAGGTGAAAAACACAAGAAGGGGGTGTTGAATTGTGTTTTCTTTTTCTCTTAAAAAAGGATTCTTCTTCTGATAAAACTTCAGAAGCAGTTTGATTGCTTCTGATGAAATGATCAGAGTCAGATTGCAGCGGAAAAGAACAGAGCAGAGAAAAGAAAGACAAAGACACAGGCAGTTATCCTGGTTCCTTCCACAACACGGAAGTAGTCCAGTCCCCCTTGCACTTCCAAGGAGATTTCACTATAATCACAAGATTACAACTGCTCAATACTTTCAAAGTATGAGACTTCACAAAACAATGCTCAAGCACACACGCAAGAGTCTTCCAATGCTCAAGCACTAAGCAAGAGACTTCTAATGCTCAAGCACGCAGGCAAGAGACTTCTAATCAAACAAAAATACAGAGAATTGAGTTTGAATTGAACACTTGATATACAATCAGTGGTGTTCACAATACAATACAGAAAAGACTCTAGACTTTGAATTTCTAAGATGTATCAAATCAGTGCAGAAATTCAGTGTGCTTTGTAGAATCAAATTGACAGAGTTTTGGCGCTTTTGAACTTATGTATCTCTATCTTAAAATCTTCAAGTCTTCATTCCTTTATATAGAGGTGTGAAAGAGACGTTGAGATAATCAGCACGTCTAAAGAGTCGTTTGAAATCCTTTGATTATCCACCAGTGATCCTTTGCCTGATTTGGGTGTAGTCCTTTGAAGAATAAACTTCAAATTCATTCCCATCTTGAGTGTACAAATTCTGCAGGCATGGCTGTTGTTTTGTCTTGTAGCGTAGACAGAAAACAGAGTAGTGGAGGTAGTGGTTGTACACTTGTACTTTGTCAACTCTATTAACGAGAGACAAGAGCTCAGTGCTATCCATATATCCGTTGATACCTCCCTTTCAATTCTTCGTTCTTCTTTGATAAGACTGAATTGAGAATCAGCAACTTTGAATCTTTAGTTTGATTAAAGGATCAAATGTAGCTTCTGGTGAAGATATTGCTTCTGATGAAAACTTTTGCTTCTGATGACTTTCTGCTTCTGATGACTTTCTGCTTCTGATGACGTCATCTCTTCAGGAGCAGTTTAGCTTCAGGAGCAGTTTAGCTTCAGGAGCAGTTTTCTTCAGATGCTCAGAATTTCTTTTTTTTTCCATTGTTCTTCCAAGACCTATTGAAATAACTTGAGTAGCCTTTGGTCCTGTACACTTGAACAATTATTAGTAATAACCAATTGACAATTTTTAATACCTTGTTATCATCAAAACTTAATAAGGTTCATTGTGAAACACATTTTGTTCCAACAATCTCCCCCTTTTTGATGATGACAAACAATAGTATTTAAAATGTTCAATTGTTGTTGATCTAATTAATAAGTTGACTACTGGGACAGAGGTTTGTAAGCTCCCCCTGAGTCTAATAGTTCTTTAAGGTGAGGTTTGTAAGCTCCCCCTAAGTTCTATTCTTATTAATTAAATTTCAATAAAATACTTATAAAATCAAATCAGAAGTATTTAAAAGAAATTTAGAAGTGGTTATAGTAGGGCTCAGTGCCTTAACAAATACTATACATTTACTCCCCCTTTTGTCATCAACAAAAAGAATAGAAACAAAAGAAAGAGTATCAGAGCAAGCAGCATTAAACAGTAAATATCATCAGAGTTAAAGCTTGTAAAACATATTGAAGGTGAAAAAGCACAAGATCCAGAAACAATGATAATATATATAAAGAAGATTAAGATACAAGGACACAGCTACGAAGAACAAAAGTAAAAAAACAAGCTAGAGTTGGGTGTGCAACTAAGGTTGGGCTTGCTTATACAACTGTTCTAAGAGATACTTGATCTGATCATCCTTCTTCTGAAGTAGCTCATCCTTTTCCCTCATTCTTCGTTTATATCCAGCTTGAATTCTAGCAGCCCTAGTGATGTACTCTTCTTCTGGATAGAAAGGAGTGATGTCCAGCAGAGGCACAAAATTCAGCTCTTTCTCCTTAGCTGCTTCATGCATATCATCCAAAAGCTTTTTCAGCATAGCAGAGTGAGATGACACACATTTAGTTCTAAGCTGATCCAGCAGCTCATCAAAGCTCTTCTGTAGATCCATCCACTGATCATAATAGTGAATAGGAGGTGCAGGAACTGTTCTGCGAAGAATCAGTGCCTGAATCTCATCACTAAGTCTAATCAGCTGTTCCTCTATATACTCAGACTCCAGGATATGGTCAGGGATGGGTGAAGGTTCAGTTTGAGTTGTATGTGATGTGGAAGGTTGGTCAGAGGTTAAGTCTATTATAGTGGGTGAGTCTGGTTGTTGTTGTTGTTCTGTTGTTTGGTCAGAAGGTATATGTTGGTCAGAAGTTGTTTGGTCAGGAGCAACTTGTTCAGAAGCAGTTTGCTCCTGAACAGTTTGCTCAGGGATGGTTTGGGTTTCTGTTTGGGTTTCCAAGACAGTCTTTTCAGAAACTGTCTTAGAGGCCTTAGTGGGTGTTGGTTGCATTTCACCACCTAGATGTTTTTCTAAGTTGTGAAGGGTTGAGGATTCTTGGTGTTGGGGGGTTTCTGAAGTAGTTGCATCTGAAGCTACTTCAGAGGCTTTTTGTGGAGATTGGTTATTTGGTGAGTTTGTTTGGGTAGGTTCAGGTTGTTGTATACTAACAGGTTCTGGAGTATCTGGATATAGTGGATGAGTAGTAGGCAAATTGAATTTCTCACAAAGTTTTATCCTATTTTTTGAAAATTCTATTTGAGTACTCTCATAGTCAAGTGTTCCATACTCTGTTAGTTTGGTAGGTTTGTTTTTTAGAAGCTTGTTTATATGTTGGCTAAGGGGTTGGTCATCTGATTCTGTGGATGATGAAGAAGGTGAAGAGGGTAGAGATAGAGACTGAGTATTAGTTGGAGCTTTAGATGGATTACCTGAGGACTGAGCTTCTGGATGAATTGCTTCTGGAGCTGTTGAAACTGGATCTGATGAAGTTGCTCCTGAAGCTTGCTTATTCTTCAAGGCTTGAGAAAGCAGAGTGGCTCCATACTGAACTGTTTCTAACTCAGACGCTAAAGCAGCAATGTCAGGAGTAGGCACATACCCTGCAGCCTTGAGACGCTCATCTCTTTCTTTCTCAAACACTTCCTTCAACCTTTTCTTTTCTGCTATCTTGGATGCAGAAACCTCTCTAGCGTACTGCCTCATTTCTTCAGTCATTTCAAAACTGGGCATGACTATGGGCTCAGAAGTTGCAGTCCTTTTTGCCTTCTTGGGGCTAGAGTCTTCATCCCAGTTCTCTTCCAGTTCTTTCAACATTTCTTCCCTTCTTCCTTCAGCTGTCTTCAGATTTCTTGTTAAATTAGACCTCTTCCTTTTGATGGTCTGAAGAGCAGCTTCTCTTTTATTTTTGGGACTTGAAGGCTTTTCAGAAGCAGCTTGATCAGAAGCAGCTTGTTCAGAACCAGCTTGTTCAGAAGCAGGCTGTTCTGCTGTTTCTTGAGTACTCCTTGTCCTTTTTCTGATAAGAGGGACATCATCCAAATCCTCCACTTCCTCAAGAATGGTGGACATAGCAGATTTTTCCTTCTTAGCTTTCTTATGCTTCTGAGCACCCACCTCAGTAGCATCTTCAGCAAGGTATTCTTCCTTGGTGATCTGCTTCTTTTTAGATTTTCTGCCTTTGGCCACAGGCAGATCACCACCATACATTTCTTCTGGGATATCTTTCAGGCTGATTTTCTTGTTGTAGCTCTTGTAGTAGTCCAAGATGTAGGCCCTCTGCACATCCAGGGGATCTTTCTTGCAGATAGGGATGTGATGAGTGACTAGATCAGATATGACATCAGATTCATGCATATCTGTATCTAGTTTCTTGCAAGTTGAAATCAGCCTCATCTTGACTAGAGTTGCCCCATTGATTATTTTTCCTGTGACTGCTCCCAGCTTCTGATTATCATAAATACCCACGTCTTTCAGGGCACTTAGGAGTCCTCCTTCTTGAAAGATTATGGAGAGCAGCCTTCCATAGGGAACAAACTTCCTGTTCTCCATCTGGCTCTTCTTGAGTTCCTTGATCATGTATTTAAACATATACTTGGGAACGTTCATTGTTGTTTCCTGAGAGATGGTGTGATGCAGAAAGACTTTGTGACCAAGTGAAGGTTGATCATTTCCTCCACCTTTGGGAAAAATGTTTTCATTTTGGATCTTCAGCAGCATTTTCTTTTCCATGCTTAAGGTGCTGTAAGGCTTAGCATCCTTTGATCCGTAGATAGTGTTGTTTACTATCTCCTTCCATGGGCTTGTTCTGGGGTTAGGAATCTCTTCTCCATCGTATGTCCCAGAAGCATCCCTTCTCATGGCTTGAGCAATCACATGCTCATTGATTGTTACAGGAATCCCCATGACGTTTGATCTAATCTCAGTCCCAGTGAAGGCGAGTAGACCCATTTCTTCTCTGGTTTTTCCCTCCAAAGTAGGATCAACCAGAATCATCTGAGCTTCTTCCTGTTTAGCAGCAACTTTGTCAAACACTGAAGCTCTTACCCAGAATTGTCTGACAAGCACTTCATAAGTAGGACCGTTGAGAAGACTGAAGTAACTCATGAGCTTCTGCTTTTTGTAGAATCTTACCAAGTCGCATCCATGATGAGTTAGAGAAGTGAAATCCACTGGATTTTCCGCTTGAATGATTAGATCCCATTCCTCAATCGACATAGTTCTTCCTTTGATTTCATAAGCAGGAGTATCTATATCCATATTCGATGAAGAACCACCGGCAGAACTTGAAGATGCCATTGATTTGAAGTAGAATTAGGGTTCTAAGGTGTTTTTGAGAGGATGAGAGAATGCGTTTACTTTCGCAGAGGGTTAAGACAAAAAAAATAGAAAGTGTTTGTTGTGAAGTGAGAAGTGTGTGAATTGACTTAGTGTTTTTATTAAAACGTTTGTAATTCAGAAGGGACAAACAAACACAGCATTAATGACAAATTGGGGGCGCGTGTAAGTATGTTAAAAAGCGAATAAAACATCATTGCCCTTTTTGTTATACTCCAATACAAATAGACCACGTCAGAGACTCTTCAGAAAACTACTTTTTGGGTAATGGGACAGCTGTTTACATAAAGTAACTACCAACGTTCCCACTAACCAAGCTATTCAGAAGCAAAGAATAACACTTCTGAAGTTTTAGTGCTGACGTCATCTTCAGAAGCACATTTTCCTCAGAACCTCAGTTAAGAGCTTCTGATGAACCAAAATGCTCCTGAATAAACTTCAGAACCAAACTTCTTATTCAGAGGCAAGCAATTTTTCAATCAGACACAAAATGCATGTTCAAATTTTTCTTAATAAAATCAAATCTTTCAACAGACAAAGGTTTTGTAAATATATCAGCCCATTGATGTTCAGTATCAATGAATTGTATATCTAAAATTCCTTTTTGAACATAGTCTCTGATAAAATGGTGTTTGATTTCAATATGCTTGGCTCTTGAATGTAGAATTGGATTCTTTGACAAACAAATAGCAGCAGTATTATCACAATAAATGGGAATACTGTTAGCATTGATCTGATAGTCTTCCAACTGATGTTTCATCCAAAGTAGTTGTGTGCAACAACTTGCAGCTGAAATGTACTCTGCTTCTGCTGTAGACATAGCAATAGTTGCTTGTCTTTTGCTTGCCCAGGATATCAGATTCTCTCCAAGGAATTGACAATTTCCACTGGTTGATTTTCTTTCAATCCTATCACCAGCATAATCAGCATCACAGAATCCAATCAACTTATAATCTAGGGATTTCCTATACAGGAGTCCAAGATTAGTTGTTCCTTTCAGATACCTGAAGATTCTCTTAACTGCAGTTAAATGAGATTCTCTAGGATCTGATTGAAATCTTGCACACAAGCATACACTGAATAAAATATCAGGTCTAGATGCAGTGAGGTATAACAGAGAACCAATCATACCTCTGTATAGCTTCTGGTCTACTACTGTTCCAGTATCTTCTTTGCTTAAGGTGCAGGTTGGATGCATTGGAGTGTTCATCACTTTACAATCTTCTAGCTTGAACTTCTTCAGAAGCTCCTTTGTATATTTTGTTTGATGAACATATACTCCTTCTTTACTTTGGTTGATTTGAATTCCCAGAAAGAATTTCAATTCTCCCATCATACTCATTTCAAATTCATCCTGCAATAACTTAGAAAATTCTTTGCAAAGAGATGCATTAGTAGAACCAAATATTATATCATCAACATATATTTGCACAATCAAAATATCTTTCTTAAGAGTCCTTCTGAAGAGTGTTGTGTCAACTTGTCCTCTTTCAAAATCATTTTTAATTAAGAAATTACTTAGTCTATCATACCAAGCTCTGGGAGCTTGTTTCAAGCCATATAGTGATTTCTTAAGTTTATAAACATGGTCAGGATGCTTAAGATCCTCAAACCCAGGAGGTTGTTTAACATACACTTCTTCTTCAATGACACCATTAAGAAAAGCACTTTTGACATCCATTTGATATAATATTATGCCATGATTAATTGCGTAGGATAGAAGTAACCTGATTGCTTCCAATCTTGCAACTGGAGCAAATGTTTCAGTGTAATCAATGCCTTCTTGTTGACTGTAGCCTTGAGCAACAAGTCTGGCTTTGTTTCTGGTTACTTCTCCTTGTTCATTCAGCTTGTTTCTGAATACCCATTTTGTTCCAATAATGTTCTTCTGAGAAGGTTTGGGTACCAGATCCCACACATCATTCCTTTGGAATTGATTTAGCTCTTCTTGCATAGCTAATATCCATCCATCATCTGAGAGAGCTTCTTCAACAGTTTTAGGCTCAATTATTGAAAGCAGTCCTATTAATGACTCTTCTTGTCTAAAATGTGATCTTGTTCTTCTAGGACTATCTTTGCTTCCAATGATTAACTCCTCAGGATGTGAAGATTTGTGCTTGAATTTAGGTTGAATAACCTGCTGAGTGTTATCTTGAAAGTCCTCAGAAGCACTTTCATTCTGTACTTTTGGGCTAGGTTCTGCTTCTGAATTAGACTCAGCTTCTGGAGTGATTTCAGCTTCTGGACAAGATTCAACTTCTGTATACTTTTCAGAATCAGAAGGTTGATCAGATTCTGATGCATCTTCAGAATCAGTTGTACCTGCATTACTTTCACTTTGCTCTGAAGTTTTACTTCCAGGCTCTCTATCATCAAATTTTACATGCATAGATTCTTCAACACATTGTGTTTCTGAATTATACACTCTGTATGCCTTTGACCTTTCAGAGTAACCTAAAAAGATTCCTCTTTGAGCCTTGGCATCAAATTTCTTCAGATAGTCTTTAGTGTTTAAGATGTAACAAGTACATCCAAACTGATGAAAGTAAGAGATATTGGGTCTTCTTCCTTTAAAGAGTTCATATGCTGTTTTCTCCAACATAGGTCTGATATAGATCCTATTTTGAATATAACATGAAGTATTGACTGCTTCTGCCCAAAAATGTTTAGCTAAGTTGTTTTCATGGATCATGGTTCTGGCCATTTCTTGTAAGGTTCTGTTCTTTCTTTCTACAACCCCATTTTGTTGTGGAGTTCTAGGAGAAGAAAACTCATGGAGAATCCCATGTTTTTCACAAAAAAGTTCAAATGGCTCATTTTCAAATTCTCCACCATGATCACTTCTGACTTTCAAAATTTTCAATTCTTTTTCAGATTGTATTTGAGTGCAGAAGCTGCTAAACACTTCACATGCATAGTCTTTACTTTTAATGAATTTTACCCAAGTCCATCTGCTGTAATCATCAACAATGACTAATCCGTATTTACTTCCATATAAAGATGCAGTGTTAACTGGACCAAAAAGATCAATATGGAGTAATTCTAAGGGTCTGGAGGTTGATACAATGTCTTTAGATTTGAAAGAACTTTTCACAATTTTCCCTTTCTGACATGCACCACAAAGTGCATCTGAATGATAATCAATGTTAGGCAATCCTTTGACCAGTTGTAACTTGCTAATTTTAGAAATTAATCTCCAATTAGCATGTCCCAACCTTTTATGCCATACCCATTTTTTATCATTCATTGACAGAAGGCAAACTACCTTCTGATCAGCCAGATCAGAGAAATTTATTTTATAGACATTCTCAACTCTCTTTCCCTTGAATGTAATGGATTTGTCATCCTTGTTGACTAGTGTGCAGTTGGTCTTACTGAACGTTACATCATACCCATTGTCACAAAATTGACTAATGCTCAATAGGTTATGCTTCAGACCATCTACTAGCCACACATTATTAATTGAGATGGAGGAATTACCAATAGTACCTGTACCAATGATCTTTCCAGTTTGGTTGCCACCAAACTTCACTTCTCCTCCATCTTTCATTGTAAGGGTAAGGAACAAAGCTTTCTCTCCAGTCATGTGCCTTGAACATCCGCTGTCTAGGTACCATGACCTTTGTTTCTCTCTTGCTCTTAAGCACACCTGCATTTTTGGCCAATTCAGATTTAGGTACCCATATCTTCATGGGTCCTTTTGGGTTAGTTTTGGAGGTTTTACTTTTCCTCCCTTGTACCTTAGGGTGAATGCTGAGTGGCTTCTGATCATTTAATACTTTAGGTTTGACACCTTTTGGTATTGTTTTCTCAGAAGCAGTAGCTGCTTTGTTCTTCTGATCCTTTTGTTTTGGAATTTTAGATTCTGGTTTAATCAGATTCTGATGAACAGGTTCTGATCTTTTCAGAATTTTAATCTTTTGACTCTTAGGATCAGATTTTGTCATTACCTTGATCTTAAGATTCTCTGGCTTTGATGTGATCTTAGCCTGTGAACCTGAAGCTTCAGGTTTTGACTGAACAGCAGTTATAGCATTTGTACCTTCAGGCACAAAGGTGGATTTCAATCCATCCTTGATACATCACAGTAGCTCTTGAGACTGTATTCTTTGGATTTCTCCTCAGAATATCCAATCCCTTTGCCTTTGTTCTTGTATGTGCTGTAGATCATAGAAGCAACTTTGCTTCTGTCTATTCCAGCCATAATAAAATCATCCAAGGCAATCTCATGTTTATTGCCTGAACCTTTATCACATTTTTCTTCTAGCTTCTGACAAAGACTCTTGAGTCTATCTTCATATGTTGTTGATATGAGGTTAAACCCTTTGAGTTCTTCTTCAGAAGCTTTCAGTTCCAATAGAGTTGATTTTTGTTGTTTCATCAAATCAACATATTTTTCTTTTAAATCTGTCAACTCATTGGTTCTGTGTTCAAACAGTGATAAAAGTTCTTTTAGAGAATCAACAAGTTCTTGTCTAGGGATTTTGGAATATACCTCATTTTCATCTTCTGAATCTGATTCAGCTTCTGATACTGCTTCTGATGATACTGTTGCCACTAACCCAACGGCTGCCTTAGCATCATCATCAGCTTCTTCTTTATCAGAACCAGATTCACTATCCAAATCTTCCCAGGTCGCCATCAAGCTCTTTTTGATTTGCTTTCTGAATTTACTGGAGTTGAAGCTTGATTTCTTGGATTTGCCTTTAAACTTCTCCTTCTGAAGATTAGGGCAATCAGCAATGAAATGACCAGGCTTCTTACAATTGAAGCATCCCTTCTGATCTTCTTTCTTGAAGTTCTTGTAGCTACCTCTCTTGCTCAAAAATTTCTTCTGCTTCCTTGCCAGATACTCAAGCTTGTTGGACAGCATAGCCATCTTTACAGATTGATCTTCATCAGAATCTTCATCAGGTGATTCTTCTTCAGATTCACTGGCTTTGTAGGCTTTGGAAGACTTTGAGGTCTTTCCTTTAGATGGTAAAGCAATGGATTTACTCTTCTTAGAGGTTTCATGCTCATTTAAACTCATTTCATGCACTTTGAGTGAGCTAACAAGATCTTCAACACTTAAAGTATTTAGATCCTTAGCTTCCTCAATAGCAGTTACTTTGGGTCTCCATCTTGAAGGTAAGCTTCTCAAAATCTTACTAACATGATCAGAGGCAACATAGCTTTTCTTCAGTATTTGCAATCCAGAAACTAAAGTTTGAAATCTTGAGTACATTTCTTCTATACTCTCATCATCCTTCATTCTGAAAAGTTCATACTGATGAACTAGCATCAAAGCTTTAGCCTCTTTTACTTTCTTGCTGCCTTCAAAGTTTGCACATAGAGAAGCAAACATGGCCTTCGCAGTAGATTTGTCACTCATTTTCATGTATTCGGTGCGAGGTATAGAAGCCACAATGATTCCTCTTATCTTGTGATGTTTCTTATAAAGCTTCTTCTGAGCAGGAGTATGTATTCTTCTGTCTATAGCAGCTCCTTCTTCATCCAAATCCAGATCATCAACTCCATCTTCCAGTATATCCCATAGCTCTTCATCCAATCCCATGATAAAGCTGTACATATTAGTTTTCCACCATGAAAACTCTTCTGGATCTCCATTAAACTTTGGAGCTTTTCCAGAGTCTGTTTTCTTGTCAGCAGTATCATAGTCATGCTTGACACTTGTGTATTTTGGAGTAACTGATTCCTCATCTCCAGACATGTTTTTCTAATAGATCTTGAACTGTAACACGGTTAAGTGCTGTGATAACAGAGCAAGCTCTGATACCAATTGAAGGTGAAAAACACAAGAAGGGGGGGTTGAATTGTGTTTTCTTTTTCTCTTAAAAAAGGATTCTTCTTCTGATAAAACTTCAGAAGCAGTTTGATTGCTTCTGATGAAATGATCAGAGTCAGATTGCAGCGGAAAAGAACAGAGCAGAGAAAAGAAAGACAAAGACACAGGCAGTTATCCTGGTTCCTTCCACAACACGGAAGTAGTCCAGTCCCCCTTGCACTTCCAAGGAGATTTCACTATAATCACAAGATTACAACTGCTCAATACTTTCAAAGTATGAGACTTCACAAAACAATGCTCAAGCACACACGCAAGAGTCTTCCAATGCTCAAGCACTAAGCAAGAGACTTCTAATGCTCAAGCACGCAGGCAAGAGACTTCTAATCAAACAAAAATACAGAGAATTGAGTTTGAATTGAACACTTGATATACAATCAGTGGTGTTCACAATACAATACAGAAAAGACTCTAGACTTTGAATTTCTAAGATGTATCAAATCAGTGCAGAAATTCAGTGTGCTTTGTAGAATCAAATTGACAGAGTTTTGGCGCTTTTGAACTTATGTATCTCTATCTTAAAATCTTCAAGTCTTCATTCCTTTATATAGAGGTGTGAAAGAGACGTTGAGATAATCAGCACGTCTAAAGAGTCGTTTGAAATCCTTTGATTATCCACCAGTGATCCTTTGCCTGATTTGGGTGTAGTCCTTTGAAGAATAAACTTCAAATTCATTCCCATCTTGAGTGTACAAATTCTGCAGGCATGGCTGTTGTTTTGTCTTGTAGCGTAGACAGAAAACAGAGTAGTGGAGGTAGTGGTTGTACACTTGTACTTTGTCAACTCTATTAACGAGAGACAAGAGCTCAGTGCTATCCATATATCCGTTGATACCTCCCTTTCAATTCTTCGTTCTTCTTTGATAAGACTGAATTGAGAATCAGCAACTTTGAATCTTTAGTTTGATTAAAGGATCAAATGTAGCTTCTGGTGAAGATATTGCTTCTGATGAAAACTTTTGCTTCTGATGACTTTCTGCTTCTGATGACGTCATCTCTTCAGGAGTAGTTTAGCTTCAGGAGCAGTTTAGCTTCAGGAGCAGTTTTCTTCAGATGCTCAGAATTTCTTTTTTTTTTTCCATTGTTCTTCCAAGACCTATTGAAATAACTTGAGTAGCCTTTGGTCCTGTACACTTGAACAATTATTAGTAATAACCAATTGACAATTTTTAATACCTTGTTATCATCAAAACTTAATAAGGTTCATTGTGAAACACATTTTGTTCCAACATCCTATGCATGCATAATGAAGGATTTATTCCTTTAATGTCGTCAATGGTGTACCCTATAGCTTTAGGATACTTCTTGAGGACATAAAGTAACTTTTCAGTTTCTACTTCATCGAGGCTTGCATTTACAATAACAGGGTAGGTAGAGTTAGGGCCCAAGAATTCATACCTTAGATTTGATGGAAGTGGTTTAAGCTCTACTTTCGGTGCCTCCTTGGGTAGAAGTGTTGGTTCTTCTTTTACTAACTCCTCCACACTTAGACCTTCCATTGGAGGAGTTCTATTCAACAGCTCTTCATAAGCTTTTGCCTCCCTTTCCAGTTTTGTACCTGCATTGTTTACCAAGCATACTTCCAAACCATCATGTGTAGTTGATGCTAAGGAGCACTCTTTCACGCAATAGTCGATTATATCTATCATGCAACAAGAGTCCTTAATGGAAGGGCTTTTCATTAGTTTAGCAAGTTCAAATTCAACCGTCTCTTTACCGACATTAAAAGCAAGCTTACCCCTTTTTACATCAATGATGGCTCCTGCAGTAGCAAGAAAAGGTCTTCCTAAAAGAATTGATACTTGGTTGTCTTCCTCCATCTCCATTACAACAAAATCAGCGGGGATGTATACCTCTCCTACCTTAACGGGGACATCTTCTATGATTCCAGCTGGATACTTAGCAGAACGGTCCGCTAGTTGTAGGGTCATCCTTGTCGATTTAAGTTCCCCTATTCCCAACCTCTCTTAAAGGGATAAAGGCATTAGGCTGACACTGGCTCCTAGATCACACATAGCTTTCTTCACTACTTCTGACCCTATGACACAAGGTATGGAAAAACTGCCTGGGTCTTTAAGCTTTGGTGGCAATTTATTTTGGATGATGGCACTACATTCTTCAGTAAGGTTAACCGTCTCACCTTCCTCAATTTTTCTCTTTTTAGAAAGGATTTCTTTCAAAAATTTAGCATAGGTAGGCATTTCGGTTAAGACTTCGGTGAAAGGCACATCAATGTATATTTTGTTCATCATTTCTATGAACTTTTTAAATTGCTCATCTAGCTTAGATTTGGCAAACCTTTGTGGGAAGGGAATTTTTGGCTTAAAGGGAGGTGGTGTGTTTTCCTCAACTCGTGATTCTTCTCTTTCTGCCCTAGTTTCCCTATATGGTGGTTCGCAGATCTCTTTCTCACTGTCATTGGATTTGGTTCTCCTTATGGGATCTTCGAGTGGCTTACCACTCCTAAGTGTAACAACATTCATTTTGTTGGGGTGGTCAACCTTATGAACTACTTGGGAGAGCTGAGGTTCAGAAGTTTTGTTGTGAGAGAAGATGGAGTCTATCTTTGTTATGAGAGTAGCAAGAGAGTTGCTCAAAAGTCTAGTTTGGTCCTTAAGCTCTTGGAGCTGTTCGGATTGTTTAAGAAAATAGTTTTCCATTAAAAGTTCAATGTGAGATTTTTGAACAACTCTTTGGCCATTCTGAACAAAGTTTAACTGCTCAATACTACTTAGTTTGCAATCGATGCTAGAATGACTAGATAGGCCACATGCTTCACATGGAGGTGAGAAGGTAGGTGTGATAACACAAGTACTCATGCGATCAAGTCTTTGAGATAATGCATTCACCCTGGTAGATAGATAGTCAAAGGAAGAGGTTTCGTCCATACCTGCCTCTTTTTTAGAGGGTGAAGGATTGATGATTGCTTTCTCTTCCGTCCATTGAAAGAGGTTTAGAGCCATGTCCTCAATCAAGGCATAAGCTGTTGTGAAATCCTTGTTCATTAAGGCACCACCTGCAGCTGCATCAACAGTTAATTTAGTGTTAGATGTTAGACCATTATAAAAGGTGTGGATGATTAACCATTTCTCCAAACCGTGATGGGGACAACGTCTAAGTATTTCTTTAAAACGCTCCCACACATCGAAAAGAGATTCCCAGTTTTTTTGAGTAAATTGGTAAAGCTTTCCCCTAAGTTGGGCGGTTTTTGATAGGGGAAAGAAACGGCAAAGGAATTCTCGCCTCAGTTGGTCCCATGAGGTGATGGAACCAGGCTTTAAAGAATTGAACCAATTGCTGGCCCTATCTTTTAGAGAAAAAGGGAAGAGATCTAGCCTAACGGCTTCTTGGTCATCTTTGCAAGTTACACTAAGTCTCCAAAAGTTTGAGATATGTAAATTTGGATCTTCAGAGGGTTATCCAGAAAACTGGTTTTGTTGCACTAGAATTAGTAGTGCAGGTTTTATTTTGAAGTTGCTACCTTCAACCGTTGGGTAAACTATAATAGTGCATGGCTCATCCGAAGAAGGGATCGAATACTCCTTAAGAGTGCGTTCCTCAGCCATGTTATCTATTATCTTATGCTACCCAAGAAGTCAAGTGTAGGAAAAGAAAGAAAGAAGAAGGGGGAGAGAAAAGAGTTCTAATCACAAAGAAAGAGTTAATCAAATTAGTTTACTCCCCGGCAGCGGCGCCAAAAACTTGATGAGATAAAACCGCAAGTGCACGGTCTTACCGAAGTAGTATAAAAAGAGTATCGTTCCGACAGGGAGTAGTTCAATTTAATTAACCTTTAGAAATGATTAGAAAAGAAGAGAATTGTAAGTTGGGGTTTTCAAACGATTGAAAATTAATATAATAAAAGGAGCCTTGGGATCGTTGGTTTCATCTAAATAACAAGTCCTTCTCAAACCAAAACTATAAGCTTATAATGTTATGTTAGACCTAATTTCTCAAGACAGTTTCTCTTATGTTCCTCTAGAAACCAAGCCTATTTCGCTGACTTGATTACTATTAGATTTTGGTTCCTCTAACAACCAAGCCTATTTCGCTGACTTGATTGTTATTAGTTCCCTTGAAGATCGAAACTATATGTCTCAAAGATTGCAAAGCCTATTTCACTGATTTTGCAATCCTTGTCTGAATTCACTTGTTCGAATATCAAAGCTCCACTTTCGTTTTATGAATTGTTATTTGCAATAATGGATAAACAATTATCAAACCCTCCACTTTCATTTCCACAGTTTGATAATGGTTGATCCATGTTAAAGCGGTGAATTCAGATAAGAAATTAAGGTTACATAAGATTAAGGCTTAGAGCTTGGTTTGATTAGGATTATGTCATTTAGACTTATCCAACAATCCCAAGACAAGGAGAAGTCTACTCACTCATGTTCATCGTAGACATGGGGGAGAAGAGAGAAAGCATAAAGGTAAATGACAAGAAAATAAAGGAAAAGAAAAGAACTTTAATTAGAAAAGAAATTGTCACTTATTGAATTCCAAGTAAAGATGAATATTTGTGATGGATGGCTACTCTATTTATAGCATTCACTCGACTTAAAATCTAAGCAGTTACATTCGGGCTAAAAATAGAGTAGCTTAAAATCTAAGCAAAAGCAGCAAAAAGCACTCTGGAGGGTGGCACGGCCGTGCCAATGCTAGCACGGGCCGTGCCAAGCTTCTGACTTTGGGGAGACATATTTTTGTCTCTCAATCTTCATATTTTTGCATCCAATTAGCTCCAAGTCCCTTTCTTTTGCTCCAAGACTCAATCCATCCAATATTCATTCTTGAAATAAAATAAAATGCAATTTAAAGTAAACTATCCTAAAAAGGAAATAATGCTAATATAAAATAAAATAAAATCTAATTAAAACTAAACTAAAAAGCATATAAAAGTAAGCAATAAATGACTCATCAGTCCTGTACACTTGAACAAATATTTGCAATATCCAATTGACAATTTTTAATACCTTGTTATCATCAAAACTCATTAAGGTTTATTGTAAAACACATTTTGTTCCAACAATCTCCCCCTTCTTGATGATGACAAACAATAGTATTTAAAATGTTCAATTGTTGTTGATCTAATTAACAAGTTGACTTCCAGGTATGAGGTTTGTAAGCTCCCCCTGAGTCAAATAGACTTTTAAGGTGAGGTTTGTAAGCTCCCCCTAAGTTCTATACAAGTTAATTAAATTTTTCAATAAAGTGCACACAAGGTAATAACTCAGAAGCATTTCTCATTAAAAGTTTAAGAGTTTAGACACCGGTTCTATTAATTTAACTTGATTAAATTAATGGGGCTCAGAGCCTAAAAATACTATACATTTACTCCCCCTTTTGTCATCAACAAAAAGTATAAAAGAAAGACAAAACGAAAGAGAGTAAGTAATCAGAAGCAGTAAGTATCAGAGCAAAAATAAGTAACAGAAGAATAACATTGCTTTTAGAAAGAGTGAATAATAATCAGAACATGCAATGTGAACAATCAAAGAAAGACAATAGTTCAGAAGACTAAATAAGTAAAAATCTAAACAAGTAAAGTAAATGTGTGCAACTAAGGTTTGGCTTGTTTAGACATTGCTTCCATCAACTGCTTGATCTGCTCAGATTGTCTCTTCAATTCCTCTTCTTGCTTGGACACTATATCTTCTAAAACTTCAGTCTTCTGCTTTATCTTCTGAAACTCATTCTCCCTAGCCTGTGCTTCAGCTTGAGTAGTCAGAAGCTTCTGCTTCAGCTTGAGTAGTCAGAAGCTTCTGCTTCAGCTTCTGAAAGATCTTAGCATCCCTTGTAACATACTCATTTTCAGAAAAAGAAAGGAGCATTAGCAAGGCAGAGAAGCAGATCTTTAGCTTTCTGGACTTTGTGTATTGCTGCCAGATGCCTCTTAAGAACTATAGCTTGAGTTCTTAGGCATTTTTGACTTATCTTGTCCAGCAGTTCAGAAGCGTTTTTCTTCAGGTTCATCCATTGATACTGTAACACCCCGACTTCCCAACAATTATATTAATAAATAAAATCAGAGTTTAAATCAACAACGGAGTGTTACACTGCTTTTCAAAATTTCTTAAATAGAATATAAAACTATTTAATAAACATCCTTCTTAAACGACAATAATTTGCAGCGGAAAATATCTTTCAATGTTAAAACAACTTCCAATAACCCTTGGCACATGGCCTCAACAAAATATCTTTAAAGATAAAAATCCACATTCAACAAGTTCATAATGATACATAAGGAATGAAAACATGACAACAAATTCCCATCCCGTTACGTATCAGAGCCCTAGGACACATGAGCAACCACTTCAGTTACTTTTCAATACCTGCAAGTTACCCATACGAAGGGCAACAATTCCAAGCAGAAGGGGTGAGATTCACAAACAATAATAATAGTTATATAAATCATCAACTTAATTAAATAACATAATTAGCAGCATATATTCAACAATAATATTCATACTTCTTCATCTTTAAAAACACTTACTAAATCAACTAACGATGACAACAACAACTCAATCAACGACCACAACAATAACTCACTCAACGACAACAACAATTACAACAACTCCATCTACAACAACCACAACAATACAATCAACGACAACGACATCAACGACGACAAATTCTCCATCAACAACAACGACATCAACGACGACAAATTCTCCATCAACAACAACGACAACAACAACATCGAGGTAACACCATTTCCATCGTGTTGAATGTAACGCTCCTATTTCTATTAAAGCAATTAAACATGCGAATAATACATTTATTCAAGAAATAGAGATTACGTCTTATTCAAAATTCAAAAACCGATGGACATGTATGTAAACCTCAACAGTTACAGCGGAATATAAATCAGAGTGATCAAATATATACATGCCAAGAGCAAATAAATCATATCCAAAAGATAAATCTCAAAACCCAAACATCGGGTAGTCATCAACAAAATAATAATCCCAACGGAAATATAAATAACCTAATCTAGACCGACACGACAAGCCTAGATCAGAGCCGACACGACACCGATATCGGAGGAAGCTCCCGATATCCCAAGCAAAGACTCACCGAGACTACTCCTGCACAACGTCTACTCACCCATACAGGCAAGTAGGCGGTTAAAACCACTGGGGGTAAGCATTACATTATCATAATCCAGATAATAATCAAATCAAATAATATCATGTACTTGAATAATAATAGTCATGCATAAATACTTATATCACAACTTGATAGTTCATATCCACAGATATCAATCACATGAATAATTATCCAATCATAAATGTTCATTCACAACATCAATCACGAACGATCATTATCAACTTTCATTCTTCTCTATTCATCACCAATCACATATTTCACATAGGACTCATGCTATGATATGCACTTATTGACACATAAATGCATGTGGTACCAAATCTCAACAAGGTCGTCACCTCCGATGGACAAGTCAACATCGCATGTAAAGCTCACCTCTGCCTTACAATAATCTCGAAGTAAAAGATTCATCCCTTTTACAGCAACAACGACTATGATGCATGGACATGTGTAAGGACTCGATAATGCGACAACAAATCACAATCTCAACTCAATATATAGGACAACACCCAATTATATTGATTATCTCCACAACATTGCATTATCAAGAAAACATGCCCACACAAATAAATCATAGTATTCGTCATCACACATCAACATATTATCAATAATCAACAATGTCACTCAACATCAACTATATCATATAGTTTCACCAATTCAAGCATTCTCATATTCCAAGTAAGATAGCAAAATAAATCTCATGATCATTATCACATCTCAATTACATATTTACATACTCAATTATTCCCTCTAAATACTTCATTAAGCCCAATATCAAGTTTGGAAAAGTTTCACGACTCATAGAAAAAGTTATGCTAAGTTTTCACAAAAATTCACATGACCCATGTGTAGTAATTTGATCATAACTCGAGTTCTAAAAATCATTTGGACCTGAAACCAACGCCATTAGAAAGCTAACAAAATTATCTAAAACTTTCATGTTTACACCAAAGGCCAATTCGAAACAGAAATAGGTGAAAAAGACGCAAGAACGCGAAACAGGAGATGCTGGAACTGGCCTGCTTCTGAAGTGTGCTTCTGAAGTGTGCTTCTGAAGTTTGCTTCTGAAGTTTGCTTCTGAAGTTTGCTTCTGAAGTATGCTTCTGAAGTGTGCTTCTGAAGTGTTCGCTTACAGCTTTTCCAAAAAGTGCGTTTTTCACTATTTCGCGCGTAAAATGCAAACCGTTAATCGGATTTTGATGCCGTTTTCACCTACACGATCCTGACACTTGACTCTAACATAATCTATAAAAAAATTTCATGTTTCAACCATCCCAAAAGTCATTTTCCAAAACCTCACATAATCACTTATTGGCGAAAACGCTTAAACATCGACATTTCACACGAAAAACCCGTTTTCTCCCAAACGACTCAACTAACATAACCACAACATGAAAACAGAAATTCTCATAGGTTCAATTCATCCAAAAATAACAAAATTTCAGTCAACAACCATATATATATCAAAAAGTTCATTTTGGTCCTTCACATGAACACTTAACTCAACTTCACTAATTTCACAAAACCATCAACAACAATTTATTTCTCATCATCAATCCACAATTAAGTATACCCAAATCATAATTCACTTACAATAGCATCAGTTAACAATAACCACATTAATGGAATATGAATCACATCTCTTTTCAATCAAAGCATATCAAATTTCATCAATTAAGCATAATTTCATAACTTAACATTTATACATACTTTGAAACATGTAATTTCACCCATAAACATACCATAATCATCAATTCAAGCACAAGAAAATAGCATCACAGCTAGAGCACGAATTTAACAACAATTGTTCACCAACCCATTTTCATACAACATGAGAAAATGCAAAGATTGTACATGATTATGATAATAACTAACCCCCTTACCTTTGAAGTTGATTATCTCTAACCCTTGCTTCAATTCAGCTCCTAGGTCACCCAAATTGATTCCCCAAGCTTTCCCTTCAACACTCTTGTTCTTCTCTTCACCTCTTTCTATCTCTATCTCCCTCTCTCTCTAGGAAAGTGTTTTGTGAAGTGAATGAAAGATATTTTCCTATGACAACCCTAATGTTATCTCCCTTAATGGGCTCAATTCCAAATTCTAATGGGCCTAACTCATTCTAACATAATTCCAAAAAGTTTCTATCCACTCAACGGTAATTACTAACAACGGTAAAATATAACGAACGGTCACTAACGATAAAAACTAATCATTACACTAGTAACTTGGTAAAATAAGGGTTCTCATTAAATATTAAAATGATTCTCACCAAAATTACCATTTTACCCTTACCCGTCAAATGACTAAAATACTCTTCTAATACGGTAATCCACGTAAATGCACCCGACGACAATTAAATACACACAAGCACAATTAATCACACACAAACACAATTAAAAGTAATTAAAATAAATCTAGCTAAAAATTGGGCTGTTACAACTCTCCCCCCCTAAAAGAATTTTCGCCCTCGAAAATTTACCTGAAGGAAACAACTCCGGATACGAAACTCTCATCCTACTCTCCGGTTCCCAAGTGGCACTCTCTCCAGTTGGTCCAACCCAAATCACCTTGACCAAAGCAATCTCCTTGCCACGCAAACGCTTCAACTCGCGATCCTCAATCCTAATCGGCAAAGTCTCAACCGTCAAATTATCTCTTACTTCCAACTCATCCACTTGAATCACATGAGACGCATCATGCACATACTTCCTCAACTGAGACGCATGAAACACATTATGAAGATTCGACAAAGACGGTGGCAACGCAATCCGGTACGCTACAACCCCAACCTTCTCAATGACATCAAACGGCCCAACAAAACGAGGAGTCAACTTCCTACACTTTAAAGCACGACCAACTCCGGTCACAGGATTCACCCTCAAAAACACATGATCACCAACTTGAAACTCAATATCCTTTCTCCTCTTATCATGATAACTCTTCTGTCTACTCTGAGACGCCTTCATCTTCTCCTGAATTATCTTAACCTTCTCCGTAGTTTCTTGCACAACTTCCGGCCCAAACAAAGCACTTTCTCCGGATTCAAACCAACACAACGGTGTCCTACACCTCCGACCATACAAAGCCTCAAACGGTGCCATACCGATACTAGCATGAAAACTGTTGTTGTAAGTAAACTCAATCAACGGTAAACATTCGTCCCAACTGACACCTTGCTCCAAAACACAAGCCCTCAACAAATCCTCCAAACTCTGAATAGTCCTCTCCGTCTGCCCATCGGTCTGAGGATGGTAAGCAGAACTCAATCTCAACTTAGTTCCCAAAGCAGCTTGCAAACTCTCCCAAAACTTAGAAGTAAACCTCGGATCCCGATCCGACACAATACTAGAAGGAATACCATGCAATCTAACAATCTGCTCAATGTAGATCTCAGCTAACTTCGCTACCGACATACCAGTCTTGATAGGAACAAAATGCGCTGACTTCGTCAACCGATCAACAATCACCCAAATCGAATCGAAACCCTTACTAGTCTTAGGCAACGCTCCAACAAAATCCATAGAAATGCTATCCCACTTCCACTCTGGCACAAACAGTGGTTGCATCAAACCCGACGGTCTCTGATGTTCAATCTTTGATTTCTGACAAACCAAGCAAGAATAAACAAACTCAGCAATCTCCTTCTTCATTCCAGGCCACCAAAACAACCTTTTCAAATCCTGATACATCTTAGTTGCTCCTGGGTGAATACTCAAACTACTTCTATGACCTTCGTCCAAAATTTGCCTCTTGAGCTCAAACACATCCGGCACACAAACTCGATCACGAAACATCAAAACACCAGTCTCACCCAATCTAAAGTCTCCACCTTTTCCTTGATTAACCAACGTCACTCGATTCACGAGTTCCAAATCTTCCTTCTGACCATTGTTGATCTCTTCCAAAATATTGCTTGTCAACTTCAACATACCCAACCTCACACCATCAGGTGTCAACTCACTAACCAAACTCAAGTCTCGAAACTGCTCAATCAATTCCAACTCTTTAACCATCAAAGCAGACATATGCAAAGTCTTTCTACTCAAAGCATCCGCAACAACATTAGCCTTTCCGGGATGATAACTCAACTGAAAATCAAAATCCTTAAGATATTCCAACCATCTTCTCTGCCTCATATTCAACTCTTTCTGCTCAAACAAATACTTCAAACTCTTGTGGTCACTGAACACCTCAAACTTAGAACCATACAGATAATGTCTCCAAATCTTCAATGTATACACAACGGCTGCCAATTCCAAATCATGAGTCGGATAATTCTTCTCATGCACTTTCAATTGCCTCGAAGCATAAGCTACAACCTGACGATTCTGCATAAGCACACCACCAAGACCCATCTTAGAAGCATCACAATACACAACAAACGATTCCTTCGGATTCGGCAAAATCAACACCGGAGCTAAAGTCAACCTCTTCTTCAACTCTTGGAAACTCTTCTCACACTTGGCATCCCAAACATAAGCTTGTCCTTTCCGAGTCAACTGCGTCAATGGCAACGCCAACTTAGAGAATCCCTCAATGAACCTCCGATAATAACCGGCCAAACCAAGAAAGCTTCTAATCTCAAAAACAGACTTAGGAGACTCCCACTGCAACACTGCATCAACCTTGGAAGGATCCACAGAAATACCACCCTTAGAAATCACATGACCAAGGAAACTCACTTCCTTCAACCAAAACTCACACTTAGACAACTTGGCACACAACTGGTTCTCTTTCAAGACTTGCAACACAATCCTCAAATGCTCAGCATGCTCTTCCTCAGACTTTGAATACACCAAAATATCATCTATGAACACCACCACAAAACGGTCCAGATAAGGATGAAATATTCTATTCATGTATTCCATAAAGACACCTGGTGCATTAGATACTCCAAATGGCATCACAGAATACTCATAGTGTCCATACCTCGTTCGGAACGCAGTTTTGGATATATCTTCCGCCTTTACTCTAATCTGATGATATCCTGATCTCAAATCAATCTTACTAAACACCTCTGCACCCACTAGCTGATCCATCAAATCATCAATCCTTGGAAGTGGATACCGATTCTTAATCGTCACCTTGTTCAACTGCCGATAATCCACACACAACCTCATGCTTCCATCTTTCTTCTTAACCAACAACACTGGAGCACCCCACGGTGAAACACTCGGTCTAATAAACTGCTTCTCAAGCAACTCTTCCAACTGATTCTTCAATTCACCCAACTCCGATGCAGACATCCGATACGGCGCAATCGAAATAGGACTCGTGCCTGGTACCAAATCAATTGCAAACTCAACTTCCCTCTCCGGCAGTAACTCGGTAATATCCTCTGGAAAAACCTCAGGAAACTCTTGCGCTACCGGCAAATCACTAACCCCTTTCTCACCACCAACCTTCAAAGATGCAAACATCATAAACACACAAGCCTCACCATCTAAAGACTTCTTCACTTGCTCCGCGGTTAAAAACTTCCTATCTAACTCTTCTACCGGCTTAGAAAAAGTCACACTCCTAGTCAAACAATTAATGCTAACCCCAAAAGCTAACAACCAATCCATACCAAAAATCACATCCATATGCTTCAACGGAAGACAAACAAGATCCAACTCAAAATCAACATCACCAAAATTAACAGGACACTTAGCACACATAAAAGAAGTAGTCACCGAACCGCTAGCCGGGGTGTCAATAACCATTCCACGCAACAAAGGAGTTACAACCAAATCCAAACGTTCAACACAACTAGCCGAGATAAAAGAATGAGTAGCACCAGTATCAATAATTGCAATCAAAGGAGTACTATTGATAAAACACATACCTCGGATAAGATTATCCGGCTGCTCCACCTCCTCGGCGTTCAAAGCAAACACCTTTCCCGCCGCCTTCTTTGGCTTGGTACACTTGGTACTAATATGACCCTTCTCTCCACAATTGTAACAAGTAATCTCTCTTGCAACACCTCTGCAATCGACCGCCTTGTGACCCGCTTTCCCACACTTGTGACAAGTAAAATCATTCTTGCAATCACTAGCATAATGACCCATAGCTCCACACTTAAAGCACTTGACTTCCGCCAAACTTGGCCTAGAGCCTCCACCAGCTTCTCTCTTCTTTCCTTTGTCCTTGCTGTAAGGTTTTCCAGCCCCATGTCCTCTTCCTCTCTTTTCACCCTGAGCCTTGTAGTAATTAGACTTAGCCTTCCCAGCATCATCAAACATACGACACTTATGCACCAAAGTATCAAAGTCTCGGATCTCCTGAACACACATGTACTGATAGATGTCCGGCCTAAGCCCACTTTCAAACTTCACACACTTGGAAACCATAGCATCCTCCGCATTGATGTAGGGACAAAACCTTGCAAGCTCCTCAAACTTCGCCGCATACTCGGCCACAGACATACTTCCTTGCTTCAAATTCAGGAACTCCACTTCCTTCCTAGTCCTCAAATCCTCTGGAAAGTACTTCCTCAAAAACTCAGCCTTGAACCTTGTCCAAGTCACAACCTCTCCACCAATCTCAAGTCTTCCCTTAGCATTGGTCCACCAATACTCAGCCTCCTCAGCAAGCATGTGAGTAGCCAACCTCACCTTCTGATCATCACTAGTCACCATAGCACGAAAGATCCTCTCCATGCCTTGCAACCATGTTTGAGCTCCATCCGGGTCGAACCTTCCCTTGAACGTAGGTGGATTGTTTCGCAAGAAACGATCAAGCCTCCGCTCCTCAGCTTCTCCCTCATTCCGACGACCAATCGCCGCTTGCTCATTCGATTGAGCCAAAACCTGAGCCATCGCTGCCAAGGCTTGTGCAATCGCCGCATCATCACGACCTCCTGCCATGTTCGCACTACACAACCATCTAACCGATAAGAAACATCACAACAAAAATTAATCTAAACGCGACTAACCAGGCTCTGATACCAACTTGTAACGCTCCTATTTCTATTAAAGCAATTAAACATGCGAATAATACATTTATTCAAGAAATAGAGATTACGTCTTATTCAAAATTCAAAAACCGATGGACATGTATGTAAACCTCAACAGTTACAGCGGAATATAAATCAGAGTGATCAAATATATACATGCCAAGAGCAAATAAATCATATCCAAAAGATAAATCTCAAAACCCAAACATCGGGTAGTCATCAACAAAATAATAATCCCAACGGAAATATAAATAACCTAATCTAGACCGACACGACAAGCCTAGATCAGAGCCGACACGACACCGATATCGGAGGAAGCTCCCGATATCCCAAGCAAAGACTCACCGAGACTACTCCTGCACAACGTCTACTCACCCATACAGGCAAGTAGGCGGTTAAAACCACTGGGGGTAAGCATTACATTATCATAATCCAGATAATAATCAAATCAAATAATATCATGTACTTGAATAATAATAGTCATGCATAAATACTTAAATCACAACTTGATAGTTCATATCCACAGATATCAATCACATGAATAATTATCCAATCATAAATGTTCATTCACAACATCAATCACGAACGATCATTATCAACTTTCATTCTTCTCTATTCATCACCAATCACATATTTCACATAGGACTCATGCTATGATATGCACTTATTGACACATAAATGCATGTGGTACCAAATCTCAACAAGGTCGTCACCTCCGATGGACAAGTCAACATCGCATGTAAAGCTCACCTCTGCCTTACAATAATCTCGAAGTAAAAGATTCATCCCTTTTACAGCAACAACGACTATGATGCATGGACATGTGTAAGGACTCGATAATGCGACAACAAATCACAATCTCAACTCAATATATAGGACAACACCCAATTATATTGATTATCTCCACAACATTGCATTATCAAGAAAACATGCCCACACAAATAAATCATAGTATTCGTCATCACACATCAACATATTATCAATAATCAACAATGTCACTCAACATCAACTATATCATATAGTTTCACCAATTCAAGCATTCTCATATTCCAAGTAAGATAGCAAAATAAATCTCATGATCATTATCACATCTCAATTACATATTTACATACTCAATTATTCCCTCTAAATACTTCATTAAGCCCAATATCAAGTTTGGAAAAGTTTCACGACTCATAGAAAAAGTTATGCTAAGTTTTCACAAAAATTCACATGACCCATGTGTAGTAATTTGATCATAACTCGAGTTCTAAAAATCATTTGGACCTGAAACCAACGCCATTAGAAAGCTAACAAAATTATCTAAAACTTTCATGTTTACACCAAAGGCCAATTCGAAACAGAAATAGGTGAAAAAGACGCAAGAACGCGAAACAGGAGATGCTGGAACTGGCCTGCTTCTGAAGTGTGCTTCTGAAGTATGCTTCTGAAGTGTGCTTCTGAAGTTTGCTTCTGAAGTTTGCTTCTGAAGGATGCTTCTGAAGTATGCTTCTGAAGTGTGCTTCTGAAGTGTTCGCTTACAGCTTTTCCAAAAAGTGCGTTTTTCACTATTTCGCGCGTAAAATGCAAACCGTTAATCGGATTTTGATGCCGTTTTCACCTACACGATCCTGACACTTGACTCTAACATAATCTATAAAAAAATTTCATGTTTCAACCATCCCAAAAGTCATTTTCCAAAACCTCACATAATCACTTATTGGCGAAAACGCTTAAACATCGACATTTCACACGAAAAACCCGTTTTCTCCCAAACGACTCAACTAACATAACCACAACATGAAAACAGAAATTCTCATAGGTTCAATTCATCCAAAAATAACAAAATTTCAGTCAACAACCATATATATATCAAAAAGTTCATTTTGGTCCTTCACATGAACACTTAACTCAACTTCACTAATTTCACAAAACCATCAACAACAATTTATTTCTCATCATCAATCCACAATTAAGTATACCCAAATCATAATTCACTTACAATAGCATCAGTTAACAATAACCACATTAATGGAATATGAATCACATCTCTTTTCAATCAAAGCATATCAAATTTCATCAATTAAGCATAATTTCATAACTTAACATTTATACATACTTTGAAACATGTAATTTCACCCATAAACATACCATAATCATCAATTCAAGCACAAGAAAATAGCATCACAGCTAGAGCACGAATTTAACAACAATTGTTCACCAACCCATTTTCATACAACATGAGAAAATGCAAAGATTGTACATGATTATGATAATAACTAACCCCCTTACCTTTGAAGTTGATTATCTCTAACCCTTGCTTCAATTCAGCTCCTAGGTCACCCAAATTGATTCCCCAAGCTTTCCCTTCAACACTCTTGTTCTTCTCTTCACCTCTTTCTATCTCTATCTCCCTCTCTCTCTAGGAAAGTGTTTTGTGAAGTGAATGAAAGATATTTTCCTATGACAACCCTAATGTTATCTCCCTTAATGGGCTCAATTCCAAATTCTAATGGGCCTAACTCATTCTAACATAATTCCAAAAAGTTTCTATCCACTCAACGGTAATTACTAACAACGGTAAAATATAACGAACGGTCACTAACGATAAAAACTAATCATTACACTAGTAACTTGGTAAAATAAGGGTTCTCATTAAATATTAAAATGATTCTCACCAAAATTACCATTTTACCCTTACCCGTCAAATGACTAAAATACTCTTCTAATACGGTAATCCACGTAAATGCACCCGACGACAATTAAATACACACAAGCACAATTAATCACACACAAACACAATTAAAAGTAATTAAAATAAATCTAGCTAAAAATTGGGCTGTTACATTGAATGACTAAGCATTCCGGGGCATAAGCCCCCAACAATTTGAATGACAAGGCATTCCAGGGCTTGAGCCCTCAACAGTTTGAATGACAAAGCATTCCAGGGGGCATAAGCCCCCAACGATTGAATGACATAGCATTCCAGGGCATAAGCCCTCAACGATTGAATGACATAGCATTCCAGGGCATGAGCCCTCAACAGTGTCCTAATCATGAAGGACTCAACTTGTGTATATCAGCATACAACTCAACTACGACAACGACAACGACTGTGCACAATAACTTTGACTCACTCCCCAACTTGGTCAACATCAACAACCTATGACTCCGTTACTTATAACGACAACTCACAACTTACAACCGAACCAACACATTGTATATTCTAATTGAATGCAGTTAAGTATAAACCAGCATTCATCAACAATCATAATCAATCAACAGCAACACAACAGTATACAACAGCGTGATATAACAGTATCTTATGCAATTCAACGATGTCTAACATTTTCACATAATCCAAGTAATACTTATACAATTTTATCATATTAATAACCTCAATTTGTCATAACCAGCTTCTCAGATCATCATTTATATCCTATACATCTTTCATTGTTATCCCAAAGTTCAACTCACAACTACTCGTGTGACAAAACCACAAGAAACCTAAACACGGCAGTCTGTCAAGCACTAGCTCGCGAGGCGAGAGCCTCTACTCGCCACGGCGAGTTAGGGTAAAACGCTCAAGAATCCATTCTGACTCATTTCCGAGTTCAATCTCATTCTAAAACTTTGCCCAATCATTAAGGTACATGTTGAGGCCCTCATAAACATCCAAGGTTAAACTCACAGCTCAAAAATGCGAAATCGTGCAAGCTCTTTGCCCACACTCGCTGTGGCGAGTAGACTTGCTCGCTATGGCGAGCTGCGTAGTGCAACTCGCGAGGCGAACAACTCCTGCTCGCGAGGCGAGCGATGATCTTCATCACTCGCTATGGCGAGGATCATCACTCGGGAGGCGAGCGATGAATAACAGTACGGCCAGGTTACAGTTTTTCTCAAAAATTCACCCAAACCCATTGTTCTAACCTTGAAACTGATTCTAAACATCAATATATGAAGCATCTAAGGTCTGTTCATCATTTCTACATCAATTAACCCTAATTTCATAATTTAATCATCAATTCTCATCATAACCCTAATTCCCAATTCACCAAATTTATTCATAACTTTTGTTAAAACATAATCAGAATCATATACACTAAAATTAATGTAAGTTAGCCTCACCCTTACCTTAGATAATCGAAGTCGCAGCCCTCTCTTGGTCTTCTCCCTTCTAAGGCTTTTTCTCCCCCTTTCTCTGTTGTACGTGAAACTGCCTCTCCTTTCTATTTTCTATTTCTCAATAAATATAACCTCTCAATATTCTTTAACTCCTCTTAATTCTATTAAATTCCAATTTAACCCCCAAACTTCAAAATAAATCCTAATTCTCACTTATTCTATTAAATACTAAAAATAGTCATTCAATAAAATACACCACACCACAAATCAACATAAATGATTTAAAAATCATATAAAATACTTTAAATCAACTAAAAATAATTAAATAAAATTGGGGCGTTACAGATACTCATAGTGGATGGAAAGTATAGGAACTTTTCTAAGAAGAATTAGTTCTTTTACTTCATCCCCGATCCTCAGCAACTCATTATCAATAATTTCATATTCTAGAATGTTTAGTAAAGGTTGTTGGAAGGTTATGATTTGAGAAGTGGATGGTAGGTCAGAGACAGTTTGTGGTTCAGGGATAATTTCAGGTTGGGTTTGCTCAGAAGCAACTTGTTCAGGAACAACATGTTCAGGAACAGTTTGCTCATTTTGGGGTTCAGAATCATTTTGGGGTTAGTTCTGAAGTTCACTATGAACTTCAGGTTCGTTTTCTATGACTGAGCTTGATGATTGTTGATTTTCTGAAACAGTCTTTTCATGGACTGTCTCAGAGGCTTTTTGTGGGGTTATGCTCATCTCACCACCTAAGTGTTTTTCTAGAGAAAATAGGGTTGATGGAGAAGATGGTTGTTGAGGTTGGAGTTCTTCTGAAATAACCTCTGTTGAAGCTACTTCAGAGGCTTTTTGAGATTCTGGGTTTGGTTCAAGTAGAATAACATTGAGAGCTTGAATAACTGGAGGTTAGAAGGTTTGAAAGTATATGTTTGAGGTTGGTTGGAAGTTTTAATTGATTTGGATTTGGGTAGAGGCTTTTTGTAGCGCTGACTTAGAGGAATGTCATCTAAGTCAGTGGAGGATGAAGATGATGGTGAAGGAGAAGAACTAAGAATCTGAATATTGATATGAGCATTAGGATCAGTTGAGTTACCTAAAAGATGAGGATCTGATCTCACAGCTTCTGATGCAGATTCTGAAGCAGCAGCTTCTGATGTTCCTTTTCCTTTCATCAGATTCTCTTGAAGTAGAATAGTTGCTTCCTTAACTGTCTGTTTTCCAACTTCAGCAACCAGAGATGCAATCTCAGCATCTAGAGAACCAGATTCTGCAAGCCCTACAGCTTTGAGCTTATCATCTCTTTGCTTAATGTATAGTTCAGCCAGTCTCTTCTGCTTGGCTAACTCATCAGCAGCAACCTCCTTAGCCCTTTGCGCCATCTCAGGAGTCACTTCCACCATAGCTGATACAATATCCAGAGGCTTTTTATCCTTTTTCTTCTGAATGACTTCTTCACGAAGAGCAGCTTCCCTAGAAGCATCTCGAACCTCATGCTTCTTGATTCTTTTCTTCTGAATGACTTCATCAGAAGCATATTTAGAAGCTGTTGAACCTTCAGTCTTAACAGTTTTATCTCTCTTGGGTTTGGGTGCTGAAACATCATCCTTCTCAACATTCTTTGTTCTCTTTCCTTTAACCTTGAGAGGGCCTCGTCCCATATTGTCAGGAATGGAAGCATAGCTGATTATCTCACCAGTATTCTGAAAGTGAGCTTTGATGAATTGATACAGAACCTCAGGATTGTCCTATTTTGAGATGAGAGGAAAATCTGTCATAAGATCTGATTGAATAGTCTCTGTCTTCAGATCCTCTTCATGTAAATTGACCTCCCCAACTAAGTACATAGACCTAAGAGTTTTTCCATTGATGATCTTTCCCACAACAGTTCCAAGCTCTTCATCTGAGGAGACTCCATAGTTCTTCAGATGCTTTAGCAATTGTCCTTGAACAAAAATTTCAGACAAAAGCCTTCCAAAAGGGATCTGCCTTCTTCCATTATTCTGGCTTTCCCGTAATGCCCAGCATATATGATGCAATATGTACTTTGGTAGATTTATCCTATCAAAGGTAGCAAGGAAGTACAGAACCAACTTGTGATCCAGAGAAGGAGAATCAGTACCTCCTCCCTTCTGAAAAATGCATTCTGATAAGATTTTCTTGAGCATCCTGTGAATTGGGGACAAGTCTGAAGATTTTGCTTTGACATTTCCTTTGAACAGGACTCCATTAATCTTTTTCTCCCACTGGCTTTTAATAGCATCCACTTGAAACAGGCCATCATTTGAGCATCTGCATGCTTTAGCAATTGTTTCTACTGTGATGGTAATCTCCATACCCATCACAGTAGACCTGATTTCTGTTCCTTTGAACGGTCTTAGACCCATTTCCGTTCTTGATTTCCCTTTGAGTCTAGGATTCTCCTTTACTACGCTAGCTTCTTCTTCCTCAGCGATTTTCCTGTCGAACACTTCTGCCCTCACCCAGAAATCTTTGACTAGATTCTCATATGAAAGTCTGTTCAACATTACGAAGTAATCCATCATATTTTGAGCAGCAAAATAACCCTTGATGTCCATTCCATTCCTTTCCAAGGAACCAAAATCTACAGCAGCTTCGACTTGAACATCCAGTCTGTTCAGTGGAACAGTCACCGTTCTTTCCTTGAGAACATATGATTTGTAGGTGTTGATCTTGATGGATGAAACAGAACTTGAAGACGCCATTTGATTGGAAGGAAAATTGGGATTCTAGGTTTTGATGAACTAGTTTTTCAGTGAATGGTCTTAAAAACTTGAAAGTGTAAGAAAAGTGAGTGAGTTGTGTGTGTTTGGTTTATATAGTGTTTTGATTAAAACAAAAAAAAATGATTGCAATTCAGAGGAGACAAACAAACACAGCATTAATGACAAATTGGGGGCGCGTGAAAGTATATTTAAAAGCTTATAAAGTCATCATTGCCCTTTTAGTTATACACCAATACAAATAGACCACGTCAGAGACTTTTCAGACAAAATACATTGGTTAGTGGGACAGGTGTTACTAAGAAGTAACTGCCAACGTTTCCACTAATCCTGCCATTCAGAAGCAAAGAATACAGCTTCTGAAGTTTTAGTACTGACGTCATCTTCAGAAGCGCATTTTCCTCAGAACCTTAGTTAAGAGCTTCTCATGGACCAAAGCTTCTGAACAAACAACAGAACCAAACTTCTTATTCAGAGGCAAGCAAATCTTAATCAGACACAAAGTGCATGTTCAAATTTTTCTTAATAAAATCAAATCTTTCAACAGTTAAAGGCTTTCTAAATATATCAGCCCATTGATGCTCTGTATCAATGAATTGTATATCTAAAACTCCTTTTTGAACATAATCTCTGATAAAATGGTGTTTGATTTCAATATGCTTGGCTCTTGAATGAAGAATTGGATTCTTTGATAAACAAATAGCAGCAGTATTATCACAAAAGATGGGAATACTGTTAGCATTAATCTGATAGTCTTCCAACTAATGTTTCATCCAAAGTAGTTGTGTACAACAACTTGCAGCTGAAATGTATTCTGCTTCTGCTGTAGACATAGCAATTGTTGCTTGTCTTTTGCTTGCCCAGGATATCAGATTCTCTCCTAGGAACTGACAGTTTCCACTGGTTGATTTTCTTTCAATCCTGTCACCAACATAATCAGCATCACAGAATCCAACCAACTGATAATCTAGGAATTTCCTATAAAGGAGTCCAAGATTAGTTGTTCCCTTCAGATACCTAAAGATTCTCTTAACAGCAGTTAAATGAGATTCTCTAGAATCTGACTGAAATCTTGCACACAAGCATACACTGAATAAAATATTTGGTCTAGATGCAGTGAGGTATAACAAAGAACCAATCATACCTCTGTACAGCTTCTGGTCTACTTTAGTTCCAGTATCTTCTTTGCTTAAGGTGCAGGTTGGATGTATTGGAGTGTTCATCACTTTACAATCTTCTAGCTTGAACTTCTTCAGAAGCTCCTTTGTATATTTTGTTTGATGAACATATACTCCTTCTTTGCTTTGATTAATTTGAATTCCAAGAAAGAACTTTAATTCTCCCATCATGCTCATTTCAAATTCATCCTGCATTAACTTAGAGAATTCCTTGCAAAGAGATGCATTAGTAGAACCAAATATTATATCATCAACATATATCTGCACAATCAAAATGTCTTTCTTAAGAGTCCTTCTGAAGAGTGTTGTGTCAACTTGGCCTCTCTTAAAATCATTTTTGATTAAGAAATTACTTAGTTTATCATACCAAGCTCTGGGAGCTTGTTTCAAGCCATATATTGATTTCTTAAGTTTGTAAACATGGTCAGGATGCTTAAGATCCTCAAAACCAGGAGATTGTTTGACATACACTTCTTCTTCAATGACACCATTAAAAAATGCACTCTTGACATCCATTTGATATAATATTATGCCATGATTAACTGCATAGGATAGAAGTAACCTGATTGCTTCCAATCTTGCAACTGGAGCAAATGTTTCAGTGTAATCAATGCCTTCTTTTTGACTGTAACCTTGTGCAACAAGTCTGGCTTTGTTTCTAGTTACTTCACCTTGTTCATTCAGCTTGTTTTTGAATACCCATTTTGTTCCAATAATGTTCTTCTGATTAGGTTTGGGTATCAGATCCCACACATCATTTCTTTGAAACTGATTTAGCTCTTCTTGCATAGCTAGTATCCATCCATCATCTAAGAGAGCTTCATCAACTGTCTTAGGTTCAATTATTGACAGCAATCCTATCATAGATTCTTCTTGTCTGAAATGAGATCTTGTTCTTCTAGGACTGTCCTTGTTTCCAATGATTAGCTCCTCTGGATGTGAAGATTTGTGTTTGAATTTTGATTGAACTACATACTGAGTGTTATCTTGAATATCCTCAGAAGCATTTTCATCCTATGCTTCTGGATTTGGTTCAGCTTCTGAACCTGACTCAGCTTCTGGATTTGATTCAGCTTCTGGACTCTTTTCAGTATCAGAAGGTTGATCAGATTCTGATGCATCTTCAGAATCATGTGTACCTGCAGTACTTTCAACTTGCTCTGGAGTTTTACTTCCAGGCTCCCTATCATCAAATTTTACGTGGATAGATTCTTCAACACAATGTGTATATGAATTATACACTCTGTATGCCTTTGACCTTTCAGAGTAACCTAAAAAGATTCCTCTTTGAGCCTTGGCATCAAATTTCTTCAGATAGTCTTTGGTATTTAGAATGTAATATGTACATCCAAATTGATGAAAGTAAAAGATATTGGGTCTTCTTCCTTTGAAGAGTTCATATGCAAATTTCTCCAGCATAGGTCTGATGTAGATCCTATTTTGGACATAACATGAAGTATTAACTGCTTCTGCCCAGAAATGTTTAGCTAAATTATTTTCATGGATCATGGTTCTGGCCATTTCTTGTAAAGTTCTGTTCTTTCTCTTTACAACCCCATTTTGTTGTGGAGTTCTAGGAGAAGAGAATTCATGGACAATTCCATGTTTTTTCCAAAAAGATTCAAATGGCTAGTTTTCAAATTCTCCACCATGATCACTTCTAACTTTCAAAATTTTCAGTTCTTTTTCAGACTGTATTTGAGTGCAGAAGCTGCTAAACACTTCACATGTATAATGTTTACTTCTTAGGAATTTTACCCAAGTCCATCTGCTGTAATCATCAACAATGACTAATCCATATTTACTTCCATATTAGGATGCAGTGTTAACTGGTCCAAACAGATCAATATGAAGTAACTCTAAGGGTCTGGAGGTTGATACAATGTCTTTGGATTTGAAAGAAGTTTTAACAATTTTCCCTTTCTGACATGCACCACAGAGTGCATCTGAATGATAATCAATGTTAGGCAAGCCTTTGACAAGTTGTAACTTGCTAAGTTTAGAGATTAATCTCCAGTTAGCATGTCCCAACCTTCTATGCCATACCCATTTTTTATCATTCATTGACAGAAGGCAAACTACCTTCTGATCAGCCAGATCAGAGAAGTTTATTTTATAGACATTCTCAACTCTCTTTCCCTTAAAGGTAATGGATTTGTCATCCTTGTTGACTAGAGTGCAGTTGGTCTTACTGAACATTACATCATACCCATTGTCACAAAATTGACTGATGCTCAATAGGTTATGCTTCAGACCATCTACTAGCCAAACATTATTTATTGAAATGGAAGAATTACCAATAGTACCTGTACCAATGATCTTTCCAGTTTGGTTGCCACCAAACTTCACTTTTCCTCCATCTTTCATGGTAATGGTGAGGAACAAAGCTTTCTCTCCTGTCATATGCCTTGAACACCCGCTGTCCAGGTACCAGGACCTTTGTTTCTCTTTTGCCCTTAGGCACACCTGCAGTATTGATTAATTCAGACTTAGGTACCCATATCTTCATGGGTTCTTTTGGGTTAGTTCTGGAGGTTTTACTTTTCCTCCCTTGTACCTTGGGCTGAATGATGAGTAGCTTCTGATCATTCAATACTTGAGGTTTAACACCTTTAGGTATTGTTTTCTCAGAAACAGCAACTGTTTTGTTCTTCTGACCCTTTGACTTTAGGATACTAGGTTCTGGTTTGACCAGACTCTGAGGAACAGGTTCTGACCTTTTCAGAATTTTGATCTTTGTAGTCTTAGGATCAGATTTTGGCATAACCTTAGTCTTGAGGTTTTCTGGCTTTGATGTAATCTTAGCCTTAGAACCAGAAGCTTCAGGTTCTGACTGAACAACAGTTTTAGCTTCAACACCTTCAGGCACAAAGGTGGATTTCAATCCATCCTTGAGACAATCACAATAGTTTTTGAGACTATACTCTTTAGATTTCTCTTCAGAGTATCCAATCCCTTTACCATTGTTCTTGTAGATGCTGTAAATCATAGAGGCTACCTTGCTTCTATCAATACCAGTCATTATGAAATCTTCTAAAGCAATTTCATGTTTGTTATCAGAACCTTCATCACACTTTTCCTGCAGCTTCTGACAAAGAATCTTGAGTCTGTCTTCATATGTGGTATATATGAAGTTAAATCCTCTGAGTTCTTCTTCAGAAGCTTTCAGTTCCAATAGAGTTCTTTCTTGTTGTTTCATTAAATCAACATATTTTTCTTTTAAATCAGACAACTCATTGGTTCTGTGTTCAAATAGTGATAAAAGTTCATTGAGAGACTCAACAAGTTCTTGTCTAGGAATTTTGAAATATACCTCATTTTCATCTTCTGAATCTGATTCAGATTCTGATACAGCTTCTGATGACACTGTTGCCACTAACCCCATGGCTGTTTTGCATCATCATCTGCTTCTTCTTTCTCAGAACCAGACTCACTATCCAGATCTTCCCAGGTTGCCATCAAACTCTTCTTGATCTGCTTTCTGAATTTGCTTGAGCTGAAACTTGGTTTCTTTGTTCTGCTCTTTGACTTTTCCTTCTGAAGATCAGGGCATTCAGCAATGAAATGACCAGGCTTCTTGCAATTGAAGCATCCCTTTTGATCTTCCTTCTTGAAGTTCTTATAGCTACCTCTCTTGCTCAAAAACTTCTTCTGCTTCTTTGCCAGATATTCAAGCTTGTTAGACAGCATGGCCATCTTCACAGATTGATCTTCATCAGAATCTCCATCTGGTGATTCTTCTTCAGATTCACTGGCCTTGTAAGATTTGGATGACTTTCCTTTAGATGGTAGAGCAATAGATCTATACTTCTTTGAGGATTCATGCTCATTCAGACTCATTTCATGAACTTTGAGGGAACTGACAAGATCTTCAACACTTAAAGTGTTTAGATCCTTTGCTTCCTCAATGGCAGTCACTTTAGGTCTCCATCTAGAAGGCAAGCTTCTCAGAATCTTGCTCACATGATCAAAAGCAACATAACTCTTCTTCAGTATTTGCAGTCCAGATACTAAAGTTTGAAATCTTGAGTACATCTCCTCTATACTCTCATCATCCTTCATCTTGAACAGCTCATACTAATGAACTAGCATAAGTGTCTTTGCTTCTTTAACCTTTTTGCTACCTTCGTAGTTAGCACAGAGTGAAGCAAACATTGCCTTAGCAGTGGATTTATCACTCATTTCATACATTCAGTGTGTGGTATAGAAGCAACAATGATCCCTCTGATCTTGTGATGCTTTTTGTATAGCTTCTTTTGAGCAGGAGTGTATATCTTTCTTTCAATAGCAGCTCCTTCTTCATCCAAGTCCAGATCATCAACTCTATCTTCAAGAATATCCCACAGCTCCTCATCTAATCCCATGATGTAGCTGTACATGTTGGTTTTCCACCAAGAAAACTCTTCTGGATCTCCATTGAACTTTGGAGCTTTTCCAGAATCTGATTTCATGTCAGCAGTACCATAATCATGTCCAACATTAGTGTATCTTGTAGATGTACTAGATTCAGGTTCAGCAGACATGTTTTTCTCGGATCTTGAACTGTCACACGGTTAAGTGTTTTGATAACAGAGCAAGCTCTGATACCAATTGAAGGTGAGAAAAACACAAGAAGGGGGGGTTGAATTGTGTTTTCTTTTTCTCAAAAAAAAATCTTCTTCTGATATCACTTCAGAAGCTGTTTAAGAGTGCTTCTGATGTGATAATACTTCAGATGCAATTAAATTGCTTCTGATGTGTTGTTCAGAATCGGATACGCAACGGAGTAAAAACAGAGTAGAGAGAAGAAAGAGAGACACAAGCAATTATACTGGTTCCTTCCACAAATCGGAAGTAGTCCAGTCCCCCTTGCACTTCCAAGGAGATTTCCACTAAGTAATAATCACACAGATTACAACTGCTCAATACTACACCTAGTATGAGACTTCACAAATGCTCAAGCACGCAGGCAAGAGACTTCCTTTGCTCAAGCACTAAAGCAAGAGACTTCCTATGCTCAAGCACTAAAGCAAGAGACTTCTATTCAAACAGAATTACACAGAAAATTGTTTGAGTTTGAACACTTGATATACAATCAGTGGTGTTCACAATACAATGCAATTGAAAGACTCTCTAGACTTAAGAATTTCTAAGATATATCAAATGAACACAGAAATTCAAAGTGCTTTGTGTGAAACAAATTTGGCAGAGTTTGGGCGCTTTTAACTTGTTGTCTCGTCTCTACTGATCTTCAAGTCTTCACTCCTTTATATAGAGGTGTGAGAGAGACGTTGATATCTTTAAGCACGCCAAAAGAGTCGTTGAGAAACCTTGATCAAATACCAATGATCTTTTGCCTGATTTGGATGTTGTCCTATGAAGGATCACGTTCAAATCCATTCCTATCTTGAAGGAACATTTCTGCAGGCAGAGCTGTTTATCTTGTCTTGTAGCGTAGACACAAGAAGAGTCGTGGAGGTAGTGGTTGTACACTTTGTACTTTGTCAACTCTCAATGAAGGACAAGCACCCAATGCTTTTCAAACGAACGTTGGCACCTTTGATAACACGTAAAATGCACTATTATTTTGACTCATCTTACACATTTTTTTATTTTGATTTTATAAATTTTTGCAATGTTATGTTGGTAGTATGTGTCTATTTCAGGTATTTATCGGTTAAAGGTCTCCGCGCGTCAAAATGATGAAATTTGGCGAAAAAAGGAAAGAAAGGGTAAAAATGGAAAAGAAGGTTAAAAAGTCAGAAGTCAGTGGGAAGTAAAAGCCTGACCTATTCTTTCCCCGCGTTTCAGAAGCAGTTTGCCCACTTTCTTCATTTTCTCCACTACTTGAGACATGATCAGAAGCACTTCAGAGCAGATTTTTCCCTATAAATAGACCTGAAGAACTCAGTTGAAGACACCAAGCATTTTAGAGAGAAATTCAACAATTTAGAAAAGAGCTTGTTTTCACGTTGAACTGCTTGTTGTAGTTTACGTTCTTAGTTTTGTGTTTTTTTTCATTCAAAGGAGTCTCGATACAAAAACCTTTGTTTTCATTGCAATTTTAATTAAGTAGTCCTTATTTTTATTTGATCTCAATTGCCGTTTCTTTATTGTTATTAACCGTCCAAATTCCATTGATTACCTTGTGGCTGCTAAGTAATTTCTCAATTCCAATTATATACTATTGCTGCGATATCTATTGTAATTGAGAAGTGTTATTAGACTGTTGCTGCGGTCCAATCCATTGTGTTGGTTACGACGTATGGTTGCTGTTCTTTTCCATTCCAATTCCAAATTGCTACTGTTGCTGCGCATATCCATTACAAACAAGAAGTTCTTTCATAATGTGTGTTGCGGCTGTTTATTTGAATATAATTGGCTTAGCTTTCAATTATTTGTAGCAGTGGAATTATACTCAATTAAAGTGTCCATCTAATTGCAGGTTCGGTTTACTTTGTTTTCTAATTATTCACTTTTGTTCTTTTGTTTTCCTGCTTCAATTACTATGCATAATATGAACAATTGTTTATTTATTATCACCATTATGTCTGAGTAGATTTCCATAGAGTCCGAAATGTGATGAATGTCGTACCAATGGTGCTCTGTTAATTTGTATGATTAGAAATTGTAACAGGAATTATTTTTAAAGTCTAAAAATTCTGATTTTAAACAATTAACATTTACAATGAAAGTTGAAATACAGTGATACCGGTTTCATATCGAAAGAGTGAAACCTGTATCTGACCGTAGAATTTTTAGGAATTGATTTTGAAATACAGCGAAAGCGTTTTCTTTAATTAATTTAGAAATTTCAAATTTTCAAAAAGGCTATTTTAAACTTGCTTTCGTACATGCGAAAGCTGACGCTTGTGAGTTTAAAATACGGTATCGGACGTACGAAAGTCGACGGTGCCTTTAAATTTGTTCTTTTTACACGCGAAAATATTGTCCTGTTACAAATAATAAAATATAACTTAACAAGTACTCACGATCGACGTGAATTATATTCCGGTCTCTTGTCATTAGTATTAATTTAAAGCAAGTTATTTTCCCAATTTTGCAACCAAATTAATTTGCATCGCCTTAGATAAACAACGTAACAATTAATTACGGTACTTGACATTGGTCTCTGTGGGTTCGACAATCTTTTATACTAAAACCGATATTTCCGTGCACTTGCGGACCTATCAACCTTCCCTTTAGTCTTTCGCTTTCTTAGATGAGGTTGAATCTAATAGACATCTATTTGAAACTTTAGATTGAATCTTCTGATCAACTTCAGTTTCTGGTGTTATACAGCTTCTGAAAAATTGGCTTCTAAAGATCTTGCTTCTGATAGATTTGCTTCTAATGACGTCATCAGATGCATTTTGGCTTCAGACGCACTTTCAACTTCAGAGGCAGATTTCTTCAGATGCTTCTAGGTTTCTCTTCTTGTTGATTTCTTAGCTCTCTTTTGTTCTTCCAAGACCTATTAAATTGATGAACTTTGTCTATGGTCCTATACACTTGAACAAATATTAGCAATATCCAATTGACAATTTTTAATACCTTGTTATCATCAAAACTCATTAAGGTTTATTGTAAAAGACATTTTGTTCCAACAGTTGAGGCCATGCATACTCATTCATTGTTGGGGGCTTGATGCCCTAGAGCCTTTGCTCAATACGTTGAGGGCTTGATGCCCTGGAGCTTTAGCTCAACTAAGTTGAGGGCTTGATACCCTAGAAGTATATTAATACTTAACACGTTGAGGGCTTGATGCCCTAGATTGGTACCACATGCATATAAGAGGTTTAAGTTGCATAGTCAAGTTGAAGTCGCATTGTCGAGTCGAGTTGTCAAGTTGTTTGAGTTGTGATTTATACATGAGTTGTTAATGAAGTGTTATATGATTATATTACTATCAATGATGAAATTATGATGTTGTTATGTTGTTAAATATAATTGTTGAATTATATGCTTAATATTATTGTTTTGTGAAATCTCACCCCTTCTACTTGGAAATGTTGCTCTTCGTATGAGTAACTTGCAGGTGATCGAGAATAGGTAGCCGTTGATTTGCTGTCGTGAGTGGCTATCTCTCACTGAGTCTTTAGGTGCTCTGAAACGTAACGAGATGGGAACTTTTGTGGCTATTTTCTATTCCTTACGTATTTGATTATGAATTTATATGATTAAGTTTTTAATTGAATTTTATGAGATGTTTTGATGAGGCCTTCGTGCCAAGACTATATATGTTGATGAATTAAATCCGCTGCGAAGTTTTGAATAATTATGTTGAAGGATAAATTGTTATTTATCTCATTTGTGATTTTTAAGAAGTGTAGCATTCCGTTTATGCGTTGAATACTCTGATAATTGTTATGAAATTTTTATGTTGGGAAAACGGGGTGTTACACATCCTACATGATCCGGTTGTTGAGAAGTTTAAGACTTAGTAAGTTTGCATTATGATTTCACAATACAGTGTTAGACAACGCCATTTGGGACTGGAAAGAAACCGTGTACGAACATTGTGTTGAAAGATAAAATGTATTATTTTTTAATTTGTAAGCATCAGATGATAGGATTTTGTGTAAGTTTGATAATGACCTGAAAGATGTCATTCCTTATGCAGTGGGAATATAGTTGATGTAACATTATGGGAAAAATAGTATGTAGCTTTATTATTTACCATCTATTTACCTTGAGTTCTTTGCTTCCATTTTATAGTCAATGACAACCCAAATATATAAAACAATTGGTCAGGTTCGAGGCTACTCATCATCCTACTTGATCCGGTTGTTGAGAAGTTTAAGACTTAGTAAGTTTGCATTATGATTTCACAATACAGTGTTAGAGTAACTTATTATTTTACAATCTGATTTGATTGTTTTTCGACCATGTTTCTTCAATTGTTGCCATGACCTTAACACTTCTCAAGCTCATAGTCAAAGCTTCAGTCAGAACTTAAGTCAGAGTTCGACTTCTTCTCAACGTACTTCATACAACGATTTTTCCAATCTGTCTCAAGTTAGGCCAATTTCTGAATTTATAAACTTAGTCAAGGTCTGCTTTTTTTATGCACAAAATGCTTTAAGTTTTTTTACGCACAAATTAAAAATACATATTGCATTATTCATTATTTCATGTGCATAATTTGTGTTAGGATACATACTGCATCACTATTTGGAAAACAACTAAATTCAATCCTAACCAGTTTGGATGGTATTATGAGAGTTGCACCAAATGGTCGAAGACATCAATGTCAAAGGTGCTGGCTATAGATGCACATGCGGAAGTGATGCTTAATTTTCATTTGTTTCAACAATGTTAATTGCTCAACGGGGTACATATAATGCACATGCATTCATTTATCTAGACTTTATAGGAAGATAATAGGAAGATAAATTAGAAGTCATAATACATTTTCTTTAGCTTAAAATCAGTTATGCTACCTTTATTTTATAAATTATATGTAACTATATTCACTTACATCTTATCCATGTTAATATGCATTAGACTAATATTGTGGTTATTTTCCTGTTTAGCATTTCCCAAACGAGGTGTCAAGAATAATTCTGAAAGGAAAGCGCAAAACAATCACTCTCATTAATGACCTGACACAGAGAAAGTATAAGTGTCACCTCATTACCGCAGAAAGAGCAAGCTATGAAAAATGCTTGGGTGGGCAGTGGTTCAATTTCTGCAGAGAACGTGTGATGGAAGAAGGTGGTAAGCTCATCTTTGATCTCGAAAAGTCACCGAAGAACTTGCACATTCGAGTTGTTCCAAAGTAAATTTTTGCTACTGAACTATTTGAACTTCTACTATTTTAACGTATCGCTTTGGAATCTAATCGTAAACTATCTTGACTTTGGGATGCCGTTTGTTCTTTTTATTTTGTCTGCACATTGTTGGTTCCAATTAGAAAATCTTTATAATGCTTTGGTAAATGTTTTAGAAATGTATATATATATATATATATATATATATATATATATATATATATATAACTTGTAATTAACACTGCAATTTGTTTTGTACCTAGCACTTCCCAAATGAGATATCAAGGACATTTCTAAAAGGAACACAGAAAACAATCACACTCATCGACAAACAAGCTCAAAAAAGGTATAAGTGTCGCATGATAACGACAAAGAGAGCAAGTTGAGAAAAATACTTAGGCGGTCAATGGTTCAACTTTTGCAGAGAACATATGTTAGAGGTATGTGATAAGCTAATTTTTGATCTAGAGAATCCACCTAAAAATATGCACGTTCAAATCGTTCCCAAATAAAGATTTAGTGTTCATGATCTGCACTTTCAACAGATCACCTTAACTCTAATCCTATACTAGATTATCTTCACTCATCGATGCTACTCCTTTGCTTGATTTCATCTGATGTAAATATAAGTATCAATCCTTTTTTGGTAACTCTCTAACAACAAAACTCTTTTTTATAATTTTGGATAATATGTAATCATAATTCTCACATCATTGGTTCCTTTATTGGTTCCAATTGTTTCATCTTAAATATTATATCAATTCATAATCTCATAAACTGATTATATGCTCTCTTAATTAACCCATACATATTTTATGATGAATCACAATGTTCCATCGTTTTAACATCTCTTCTTTTAAAAAAAAAATTTATCGAATACGTTATTGAACTCATGCTTCGCATGGGTTTATAACTAGTTATGGTTAAAATATGTGATCCACAATGAGCTGGAGTGTGTTTACTTTGCACTAGCATAAAAAGGGATGAAATAATGAAAGAGTGATATATGCGTGTGATTTAAACAAAATATAAGTTAATTGATTTTTTAATATGCTTCATGGTTTATTACCTTTACTACCAACCTTGTCACCATGTATGCCAAGCTGATCAAATCTACATGGAACCTAGTCCTAAGAAAACCTAGTCCTAAGAAACCTTTGTAATTGACTATGTAAAATACATCATACTAGTGGAAGACCGTAGAGATTTTCTCTACAAAAAGAAGATGTGCCCCATAACAGGGATGATTAAGGAAACCTCTATAAATTGGTGTTTGTTCTCCCTTCTCTTTATTTATTTATTGTAATATAATTTTATATATGTTAGTTGAATAGGTAAATTGATAAATGAGTTAGGTGATTGAGACTAACTTTGAAAAGGTAATTCAATTCTTCAATCACTTCTCAATATTGATAACATATCTTCAATTGATTCATCATATATCAAAAAGTTTAGTTTTTGTGATTGCTTTTACTTCTTAGGACTAGTCTTTGGTTTGATATTTTTGTGTGGCTTTGTAATTTGTTTGTGTATTAAAGTTTGATTCATTAGTAACAATTCAATTGTGAGTTGCTTGTTCAAATTTGAATTGTGTTTATCGCATTGTTAGCTTAGTTTTATTGAAACAATTGTGTAAAATCCGCTCTTAATAAACTCATTTTCAAAACATGCTTTCGATAAAAATTTGAAGACAAAATCTATTCAACCCCTGTAAATTCTTTGTTTATGTCATATCCACCAATATATGGTATTTCACGTTTTAGTAGTCAATCTCATAAAGACCAATACGAGGAACGCTAGCTTTAATACTCTAGTTTACATCAATTTTAAACCATAACGATGATGAAACACAAGATGTATGATTTTTTATTTTTTTTTAATAAATTGATGTGACTATTGAGAATGCATCACAAATATATGGAAGAAATAATGGGATGCACAAAAATGGAGGGGGGACCAAACCTAACTCTAACAAGAGATTAAGAACATCTATAATTTTGGAGACATAGCCTAATCTTGAATAAATTTTCCCTAAATTGAACATGTGTGGATGACCACCACGTGAAATAAGAAAGAGACAGGCCTATGCTAACTAACTTGTTTGCACAATGGTTCACCTATCTATAAACATGATACAACAAAAAAATCATTGATTACAACAGGGGAATACAATTTAGCCATATGATCTTAATCTACGATGGAGCAATCTGAGGAGACTTGATGGCCAAGAAAACTAATTTTGAGTCACTCTCAATCCATAAGTAAACAAGTTCGGCCCAACACTAAATCAGACCTAAAACGAACTCTAAAACGAGACCTTTTATATATTTCGTTAAAATTATTTACTTTTATTTAAATTTATTTTTTTAGTATTTTAAGACGCAAAAAAATATCATAATGAACTTCATTTAACATTTCTTTTCCAATCAATGATAAATCCAATCAATTTAATTTTAACTTAATTGCAGTTTTGATCCCATAAGTATTACAATCTTGCGATTTTGACCCTTCTATAAAAACAATAACAAATCAGCCCCTTAAATTTACCCCCTTTTGCACTTTTGTCCCCTGGTCCAATTTTGACCCACTCAATGCACACGTGACACCTCACTTAAGCGAGTAGGACACCACATGTGTAATTTTTTATTTAAAATTAATAAAAAGTCACTTGTGTATTGTTTTAATTAAAAAAATGGAAATGGAAGGACACTATGCTGGAAAATGAAGAACGTGAAAACCAAGGATTGGAAGCTTCATAACATCAATTAAGCTAAATCAAAAACTTGCATTCATGAGAGACATTACGCTGGAAAAGAAATGAATGATGGTTGAAAGTTCGTGTTTATGGGGTGTAGAAGAACATGGTTCTTCATCCATGAGAGAGGAAGAGAAATTAACAAAAGTAAGGATTAACTTTATTTTGGCCCATTCCTTTTTTCTCTTTTCTTCTTAATTAATGAAATACCTATGTGGCTTTTTTATTAATTTTAAATTAAAAATTACACACGTGGTATCCTACTCACTTATAAGTGAGTGCCACGTGTGCATTGATTAGGTCATAATTAGATAGGGGGATCAAAAGTGTAAAAAGGGATAAACTTAAGGCGTTAATGTGTTATTGTTTTATGTAGGGGATCAAAATCACAAGACTGTGATATTTAGGAGACCAAAACTGCAATTAAGTCTTTAATCTTTGTTGAGACATTGTTGATTTAAGATAGTATTTTATAAATTTATTAATTTTGTTGAGACAATTGTTAAAAGAGAATCTTTTTTTTTTTAGGAAAACTGTTACAAGTTGTTAACAATATTCTATAAACAAGTCTTCCATTATAATCAATAACAATTATTTTAAAAAGAACGGTTAACATTATTTTATTAATTTTAGTACTTGCAAAAGTACAATAATCGATATTAGGGTTTAGTATTGTATTGGTCATGCCTTGAGAATGCTCTCAAAGGTGGTATTTATAGCCCTATATGAGCTTGATTTCTTGTGACTTAAGCTCCAAGCAACGAGGGCATTTAAGTCATTTTTCCGAGCTCTAGAGGCTTCTAAAATTTTTATGATGATGTATTTTGATCTCATGACATGTATACTTTTGAGGTGTATGATTTATATCTGCTGCAACTATTGAGAATTTATATATATGCAATGTATATTTTGATATCATGGAATGTATGATTTATGGCCCTCGGAGGGGCGCGCCCTAGGCCTTAGATCCCTTTAGGAGGGCAATGAGACTTCCAGAAGGGCCCTACGACCCTTTGGGAGGACTCCTAGGTCCTTAGGAAGGTATTGATGGTTTACAGCACCCCAAGCACGAGGGACAATGCGAAGTGATTATTTTGATGTTCCTTTCTTAAAAAATTATTGTATGGCATTTGCCTGTACTTTGTAGGTGTCTCTAGATGTTCATGCCGAAGCTTCGGAGCCCCCCTAGGGTGGTCACACAAAGCATCAAAGCCCCCCCTGAGGGCTTCGTGGGTTTTTCCTTAAGTATATTCTGATCTTTCGTGGATTTATTGGTGCTTAGTCATATACTGATGGTTAACATCCCCCAAGCACGAGTCTTGGGATAAGGCGAAGTGATTAATTATGAAGTTGATGTTCAACAGCCCCCACGCACGAGTCTTGGAACAAGGCGAAGTAATTTATTATGACGTTGGTTTGGATATTGGAGTATGGGCGACGTCTTCATTTTACACATCCATTGACGAGCTTTGCGCATTTTGCATGATGTTGTAGCAACTTTTTGAATCCCTGTAATTTTATTGGGCAGTTATGTCTGGCGTCTTAGCAATTTTACTCGTAGCTTTAATTTACTTTGACTTTGTCTTCTTTTGTTTTTAACACAAATGCTTTCCTTCTTACCCGAAATTGCCATTTTCGCTGAGATTTTATGGTCTTGCAAGGTTGGTTTAGGATGGCGAGATGGTGAATAAGCCTTTTGAGGCGGTCTTTTATTGTGCTTTGATAGGCAAATTCTTTGAAGGCTTTTTCATAGAAATAGGGGGATGTTTCTTCTTGCATGTATTTCGGCGGGCTTGTGATATGGATCTTGAGGGTGAGTTGGACTCTTTTTAAGATCATTTAGGATGGCATGTGATGTCCTTTCTACTTTTTGAGAATACGTGTTTGTTTCGTCATTCAGCTTGAAATTTGGGCGTTTTAGTGCTTATAGGCAATTTGACTTTGCTAACGGTGCCTGAGGCGTTTCCTATTCTTATGTCTTGTGAGCGTTCTTTTGAAAGTGTTTGATGTACGTTGCTTAGTGTCAATGATATTAGAGCCTTATTTAATGGTTAGCTTTTTCCTTGGCGACTTCTGAAGAGAGGTTTTTTGCGAAGTTTATTGTAGAACCCTTTGTGGCGTATGTGTATGTTCAGCGCCTCATAAGGGTTCACATTAATATTTGTTCAGAGCCTCTTAGGGTTGAAAACGCGTTAAGAGCCTCCTAGGGTTGGCATTAATATATGTTTAGAGCCTCTTAAGGGTTGACAACGCATTCAGAGCCTCATAGGGTTGACGCCACATTCAGAGCCTTCTGGGTATGACATTAAGATTTGTTCAGAGCCTCATAGTGTTGACGCCACGTTCAGAGCCTCGTGGGGTTGATGTTAAGATTTGTTCAGAGCCTCTTCAGGGTTGACAACGCGTTCAGAGCCTCATAGGGTTGACGCCGCATTTTGAGCCTTGTGGGGTTGACGTAATGGCGACGTTCAGAGCCTTCTTTCAGGGTTGACACAATGGCGACGTTCATCAAGTATTTTTGGCCTTTGTCTTTTTCCTCATTTCGGTTGGGATCAAATAGAGAAGACAACAACACTTTTCAGAAGGCAAGGTGCCTTGTTAAAAAAACCTGCAAAACAAACTTCAAAGTTCGATAAAGCTTAGTATAATTTCGCGTTTCACCTTTATGCTCTTTAATGGTGGGACTATTCCGTCCATATGCATTCTTTTTTCAACATTTAAATTCTAGCATGTTGTTTGATAGATTATCTTCTTTGTTTAATCTCGCCCTTGGCCGGATTGTTTGCATCCGAAACTTGATTTATCTGAAATATAACATTACTTCCGAACTTCTAAGTAATCAGTTAAATAAAGGAGTCTTAAATCGTAAGCAATCCTTTTTAATAGGAATTAAGTACTCTTTATCTTCATTAACTCGCCCATATTTACTACTCTTCATCCCATTCTTTTTCATTCTTCTACTTGATTCGAAATAACCTTTTTACTTAATTATCTTGTGCTTCTACTCATCTTTGTTTCTTATATTAAATTGGAACTGATTAGTCTTCTATTTCATTCCACTTCTTCTCATAAAGCAGATTTCACTACCTCCCTATTTGAACTACCTCGCCCACTTCATACTCTTATTTTACGCTAATTCTCTGCCTCTTATTAACTTGAAACTAACTCGTTTGTTATCTTATTTTCTATGTCCTTATTTCCTTCTAGATCTTTTGCCCAATTTATTCTTCTACACGGGTTCATTTTGTAACGCCCTATTTAATTATTTGATTATTTTATTGAGTTTAGAGTCTATTTATATGACTTATGTGATTTATATGATTATTGTGGTGTGTTGTTGTTTCTATTAAGTGGCTTATTTTATTATTTAATAGAATAAGATTTGAAAATAAAATAATATTAAGTTGTGGGGGCTGTTTTGGAATTTAGAAGAGTTTAGTGAGATAAGTGGAAATAAGATAAAGAGGGTTGAGGAAATAAATAGGAGAAAAAAAGGTCAGAATAGTTTTCACGTAAAACAAGTTTTTGGAGAAAAAGGGAGAAACCAAGAGAATAGAAGAACCAAAGAGGAGAAGCTTTCAATCGATTAAGCTAAGGTAAGGTGGGACTAACTTTCTCTAATTCTAAGTTGTATGATTCTGAAATTGGATTTAACAAGTTGTAGATTGTAGTTTTGAGGATTTGAGAATTAGGTTAAAAGTTGGAGAATTGATTAATTAAGAGTAGGAACCTATTGAATTGATGTAGAAATAGTGTCCAGACCTTAGACTATTCATAGAACAATGATTATAATCAGTTTTAAGGTTAGAACTATGTAATTGGGTGAGTTTTTGAGAAAATCTACATTCTGCCCGAGCTGACATTCATCGCTCGCCTTAGCGAGTAGTTGATCTCGCCTCGCGAGTGATGAACTTCATCGCTCGCCTTGCGAGTAATTCCCCTCGCCTCGCGAGTGAACCTAGTTGTCGTTCGCCATTGCGAGTGAAATCGCTCACCATAGCGAGTTACCTAATGAGTAAAACATGATTTTGTGAATTAACGTTTTGGGTCAAGTTTTAGGTGGTTTTGAGTGCCTTAACATGTTTAGAAATGATTAGGCAAGTTTTTGGATTAAGTTTGGACATAGGGAAGTTAAAAATGGGATTTTTGAGTGAAAAATGTCAAACTTCCGAGAGCCGTCAGTTTTAGTTCGCCACGGCGAGTGGCTTACTCGCCATAGTGAGTACCCCTTTTTCTGAACTCGCTATAGCAAGTAGAGTGGCTCGCCTCGCGAGTACTCTGTGGCAATCAGCCCTACTTAGTGTTCCTGCGATCTTTGTCGCACGTGATGTTATGAGTTGGTCCTTGCGGTAGGAATGGAAGTTGTTTATAAAGGTTTAGCCTTTCAGAGAATCTAAATTAAAATGATTAATGTTGTTGGTTAATGTGAAATACATATATTATGTGGAAAGGTATGATAGGGAAAATAATGTTATTATATCATCCAAGTTGTTGTTATTAAAGTTGCTATGTTGCAAGCTGTTTTATGTTGTTGTCTCTGCTGTTGTTGAATTATTAATATCATTAAGTTACAAGTGTTGGTCTAAGTTGCAAAGTTGTAAGTTGATTTTGCAAGATATTGGAGTCATATAAGTTGTTCAAGTTGTCTAAGTTGTAAGTTGCTGAGTCCATGCATACTCATTTAAGTAGATGGCTTGATTCCCTGTGAGCCTATTTGCTGTACTATGTTGAGGGCTTGATGCCCTGTGAGCTTATTTTCTCTTTAAGTTGAGGGCTTGATGCCCTGCGAGTATATTTATGATCTATATGTTGGGGGTTTGATGCTCTGGTTGGTATCACATGCATGATTAAGAAGTTGTAGTTGCATTGTCGAGTTGAAGTCGTTGATGTCGCATTGTCATTGTCGTTAAGTTGTCATTTTTCAATGAGTTGTTAATGAAGTACTATATGAAGAATTATTATTATTAATTTATGATGTTTAAGTTGTTAAATGCATTTGATGAATTATATGTTTATTATTATTGAATGTGAAATCTCACCCCTTCTGTTTGAATGTTGTCTCTACGTGGGTAACGTGCAGATTAATCAAGGATAGCTGTTGAAGTGAGTTGACTCTCTCACGTGTCGTCTTAGGGTCGCTCTGATACGTAACGAGATGGGAATATTTACTTGCTTTCCATGTGTTACGTAATTGTTATGGTTTATGTTGAAGATTTGTCTAGACTGAATTTTAATAAGTTGTTTAAGTTGAGGCCGTTGTGCCATTACGATGTTTAAATTAAATGTTTTTCGCTGCATTGAGATTTAAGTTGATGACATGAAATGATTGAAATAAATAGTAACTTTACTGTATTTATATTTGAAAGAAGTGTAGCATCCTGTTTTAGTTGTTTACTCTGATTTATGCAAAAAACTACAAAATGGGTAGTACTTAGGGGGCTGGATTGTATTTTATTTTGGTAAGGGCCCAAAATTGCAACTTTCTGATACTTAGAGGGCCAAAACTGCTATTAACCCTAAATATAATTACAGTTGTACTACTCTTCTATTTTCTCCTATTAATCTAGAACTAAGTCGCCTAATTACCTACCCAATAGTGTACCCTTATTTAGCAATTCAAAATATAACAAAATAAGAAGGCTTAAATGCACTTTTGGCCCCCTATGTTTGCCGTCGTATCAATTTTGGCCCCCTAACAAAAAAATGCAATTTTAACCCCTTAATTTTCGCAACTATGTTGAGAAGCCGCCACGTGTTCCAAAAAAGGGGTCAAAATCGCAACTTTTTTGTAGATAAGGGGTCAAAAGACTGTATTTTCCTAAACATGTCAAAATTAGGTGGTCAAAATTGCATTTTTTTTGTTAGGGGGCCAAAAGTGCATTTAAGCCAAATAAGAAAGATATGAAAAATACAATTGTTCTTCCATGGTATTGTTGGCATCAAGAGAAACCATAATGTATTCATCTCTGCATGTTCATAAGGATGACTATGATGGTGATGAATTGAGCTCCTCGGCTGGTCAGGTCCTCCTACATCATTAATATCCAGACTACACCGAACATAAATAGCATAACAAAAACAACTAGAAAATTCAGTCAAAAACTCTATGTCTATAAAAAAATTATTAGATGAAAATTCTTCTTCAAATTAAAAAGTGCAAATATATTTTCTCAAAATATATTGGGCAAGAAATTTTCCTCAATCAAATAGTGTAAATGTAACATCCCGCTTTAAACCTAGTCAGTTATCATTGTTTTTAAGTGTATCCGAGCAAACTTCCATGAGAATGATAATTTAGTATCAGAGCATGGTTGATTCAGATCGTGCCTTGGGTCATTAGAATTTAATAAAATACAGTGGGACCTATAACACCTCGTTTTCCCAACTTAAAAATTTCAAACATATTATCAGAGTATTCAACACATAACGGAATGCTACACTTCTAAAAATCATAAATGAGATAATTAACTAATTATCCTTCAACATAAATCATCAACATATTTGCAGCGGATTAAATTCTTCAACATAAATAAGTCTTGGCACGCAGTCCTTATCAATATCTCATAAATTCAGTTTAAACGACATAGTCATGAAATCATAATCAAATACGTAAGAAATGGAAAATAGCCACAAAAGATCACATCTCGTTACGTATCAGAGCACCTAAAGACTCAGTGAGGGATAACCACTCACGATAGCAAAGCAACTGCAACTATTCTCGATCACCTGCAAGTTACTCATACGAAGAGCAACATTTCCAAGCAGAAGGGGTGAGATTTCACAAAACAATAATATTAAGCATGTAATTCAACAATTAAATTTAACAACAAGAAATCATCATAATATTCATCATAGATAATAATGTATCATTTATCACTTCATTCATAGTTCATAAAAACAATCACAACTTCACAACTTATCATCTTTGACTCGACAAATGAAACTATGCAACTTAGACCTCTTATATGTATGTGGTACCAATCCAGGGCATCAAGCCCTCAACGTAGTAAGTATTAATATACTTCCAGGGCATCAAGCCCCCAACATAATTGAGCTAAAGCTCCAGGGCATCAAGACCCCAACGTGGTGAGCAAGGCTCCAGGGCATCAAGCCTGCAACAATGAATGCTAATGCATGGACACAACATCTTAACAACTTGGAACAACAACCTCTTAAATAAGTCCATTAATTTGGAACATCTTCATCATCAACTTAGACCGACTCATGCATCTTAGTTAAATAACACACAGCAACATAGGCAGTATGCAAATCATCATGATATAACAATATCGAATGCAAGTCATCAACATCTCAAATATCAAACATAATTCATGTAATGTATATACAATTATATAACATTGTAAACAACATCAATTCATATGCATCAGTCTTACTGGAACAACAACAGCAAGATAAACAACTTAGTTTCTAACCTCTAAGATCAACTCACATCAACTCGTGCGACAAAGATCGCATTTATCCTAAACAAGGCATTTTGTAACTAGTTAGCTCGCGAGGCGAGAGCCTCTGCTCGCCATGGCGAGTTTAGGTACAGTTCACAAAAATTCATTCTAAAATCTTTCCAGGTTCAATCTCATTCTCCAATCTTTCCTAATCATTATTAGACATGTTCAGGCACTCAAAAACATCTAAGGATCAACTCAAAAGTCAAAATTACGAAATCTGGATAGCTCTCTGGTCATGCTCGCTATGGCGAGTTCAACTGTTCGCTATGGCGAGCTGCGAGGTGCAACTCGTGACGCGATGGAAAATTGCTCGCGAGGCGAGCGATGAACTTCATCCCTCGTGAGGCGAGGATCATCGTTCGCGAGGGCGAGCGATGAATGTTGGCTCGGGCAGAAGTGCAGTTTTCACAAAAATTCACTATTTCTCATGGTTATAAGCCTAACATTCATTCCAGAATTCATCCTACACATTATTTAAGGTCTAGGAACAGTTTCTACATTAATCTAACAAGTTTCCACCGTTTAATCAATAATTCTACAATTTTGACCTAATTTTCAATTCCTCTCAAACTCATCCTACATCATGTTAAATCTAACCATTGAATCACAGACTTAATAGAATTGCAAAGTTAGTCTCACCCTTACCTTAGAATGTGAAAATCGCAGCTTTTTGGTCTCTCTCCCTTCTCTTGGCTTTTTCTTCCTTTTTCCAAAAACTGATCGTACGTACGTTATGTTTTTCTAACTAGGTCTTTCCTATTTATATCTCTTCCATCTATCTTATCTTATTTCTCTTTCTCCCCCAAAACTCTCTAAAATCTCAAAACAACCCCTAAACTCAATAATTATTTTATTTTCAAATCTTATTTTATTAAACAATAAAATAAGTCACAATTCCTCATAAAATCACATAAAATCACCTCAATCATATAAACCTCTTAAATCACACATATATCATATAAATATAATATAAACTCATCATAATAAATTCTAGACTTAATTAAATAATTAAATAATTAAATAATTCAAAAAGGGCGTTACAAGACCATTGAGTTCCGGATATTTATTCAAAAAAAATTAAAATCTGAAAATTAAAGCTTCTTTTTCAAGCTCAATTTTGGTAACCATTCTTGTTGTGACAAAGCTTCTGTGCAACCATTATTACTGATAGCCAATTCGATAGCATGAAGTTTAGCAGCTGAAGCTGAAACTTGATTATTTATGTCACCAAAAATGGTTTTATTCCAAATTTTTAGCTCATATTTTAACAATTTAAGTTTTGGCTCAATATGTACATTGGTGAGCCAAAAAATTGGTTGCTTCATACTGATTTTATAAAATTAGAGTCGTCACTGTGCTATGTCCCCATTTTAAAAAACTTGAACGTGGAAGCATACATGTGATTGTCCATCTGAAAATCATGCAACACTGATTACATATGATAAGACTCTATCTATTCTTGTCTTTTCTCAGTGTGATGAACTCCACTTCTTCCATTGGACCATGTAAAGCTGCAAACTTTGGTACGTAAATGAAGATGATTTGTTTCTGTCCACTTCAAAAATTCTCCATAGGCAATCTAGCAGGCAGGTGGGCTCCTCGAAATTGATATGCACCAATGATAGTATTAAAAGTCTCCATTGCAGGACCAGGGCATGAGAAAAACATTTTATATATATAAAAGCGTCAAAATAGACACTAACGTGATCGTCTTTCCAGTTTTATTGATAAGAAATGATGAATGGTAAAAAAAAAAAATTAAGGGAACAATAAAATGGAAGAAAAAATGTTACACTAAAATACGACATTTTTTTATCTGGGGTCAAAATATGTAGGTTTTTTTATAGTGTCTAATATTGTTCTTATTGTTGTCGATTGTAGCTATATTAATGGGATCTAACTAACTTTTTAATTGATAATTTAAAAATAATAGTTTAAATAAAGGGATAAAATTGGAAAGGAAAGGTCCAGTCCAAAATATCATATCTCCTTTATATACCAGTATAAATAGTTTTTCAAATTGTCCCCATAAAAAAATATATCATATCTCCTTTTAAAAAAAATAATAATAATAATTGTCCCCGTGAATTTAGCTCAATTGATAGGGAAAATGCATAATATATGCAGGTGTCGGGGTTCGAATCTTGAACACCTCATTTCTTCGTATTTAAAATGGAGTTCTATTTACTATATACTACTTAACAAAAAAAATAGTTTTCAAATTTTATTGATAGCACTTTTCGTAGAACAAAATATTGCTTCTTCAGTTTTAGACTATATCATAATAATGTTTCACGTGGGGATTTCACAACACACGTTTTTTCCAAATTAAAGGAGGAAATTTTGTTTTTCAATGATACTCTACTATATTCCAAAATTTTGGTTCTTTAAGGTATATTTCGACATAGAATAAGAAAAACTTAATTCATATATATTATATAAGTACTTTTTTTTTAAAAGAATGTATATATAAGTACTTAAATATTCTTGTACTATGTTCTTTCAAAAAAAAAAATTATCGTACTATAATCACTAAACGCTTGATAAAAAATTTAATTATACCGTAGGTATTATTTGAAAGATAACTGTAAAAAATGTGTTGAATTTCTAAAACACTCAATTTCGAAAGGAAAAAAATAATGAAACATCTAACATAGAACCGATCCAAGGATGGTTCTCACTACTCTTTTTTTTTTAAGATTATATCATTAATAATTCTTATACAATATTATTCCTTTCTATTTTTTATGTCTATAAAATTCATTTTTAATTAAAAATAGTAAAGGCTCATCATGCAATATTTTTTTAAAAGTTCATATTTAACACGTCCAAAAAAAATAAAAAGTACTTTTTTTTTTTTAAGGAAAAAAGTACTTCAACAACCAAAGTTTTGGAATATACCAACTATTTGTTGAAGTTTCAATTATTTTCTGATTCAAATTGTGTGGTCCAAAACAATTTCAAAAACTCAATGCTTGGTTATAAATATCCACATACAATACCAACTTTTCATGAATAAAAAACATATTACCTTTGAGTAACTTGTAGTAAACATATAACAACATGATCATGAAATATTTTACTCTAGTTTACTCTCATTTAAAATGGGTGTTAGATTTCCTTCTCTTCTATCCCTTTTACAATCTCTATGATCCTCACTTGCAAGACATTGGAGAAGAGGTTTCTAGGTTACATGATGAATCAACTCTTGACTCAGAGGAATATGTTGATTGTGCTGTGTGTCTTAGCAAAATTGGAGAAGGAGAGGTTACAAGAGTACTGAGGTGTGAACATGTCTTTCACAAAGATTGTATAGATCAATGGGTGAGTTTAATAAATCCCACTTGTCCTCTTTGCAGAAAAGCAGTTAGTCCAAGAAGTATTATTAGTGAATTTGGAACAGAAGTTTTATTTTTTGAGTTTTTTTCTGTTCATGCAAATGATGACAATGATACTTGGTGGCTACGTTGAGTAAAAACAACGTCAAACCACTGTGATTTTAACAAACCTACCGTGATATCAAATATGTACGTAAATAAAAATAAACTAAAATGAGAAAATTCATAATCCACAATGTTCTTATTTAAGTTCCCGATGCATGGAGAAAGGAAATTAAGTTTTCTATTTCCCTTTAATGCAATTAGAGTCGCTAGTTGTATATTAGTAGATATTTCTTCCGTCTCAAATTATAAGTTATTTGGAAGAAAAAAAAATGTCTTAAATTATAAGTCGTTTTACAATAGCAATGAAATATTAATGTTATTTTTTTCTATCATACCATTTATTATTTATTACTCTCACTAATTTCAATTCTTTAATTTATCTTTCTCGTACAATTTATTAAGGACAAATTTGTAAAATAACTCATAATATCTTTTTCTCATACAAAATTAATTATATTTCTAAATACGTGTGAAATACTCAAAACGTCGTATAATTTGGAATGAAGGGAATGTAGTTAGTTGTTTCTTTTATCGGATAAATAAGTTTTTGTTACCCAATATCAATATGAGTTGTGTTATTTGAACAACCAATTTATTAATAATTTATGGGACAACTATAGAGTTACAAAGAAAAAATAGGTATTGACACGAAAACCAAAACAATAAAGAGATAAAGTAAAAAATAATGTGAGTATGAGATAAAGTTATTCACAATTAGGAACAAGAAATTCACAGTTGAATTATTACTTAACAATCAAGTAACAATGCACAACATAATCCACAAAACCAATAACTATTGCAAACCAAACCTAACCTTAAACAAGATATTACTAACACAAGAAACTACACGACTTTGATGTATGTGATAAATTAATCGACAAGTTAATTTCTAGAATGAAATGTGGTTGAATTGATGAAACAACAAGTTCTTGAAAATCGGTTCTAGAATTTATTCAATCACAAAGCATATAGCAATTAAATTATTTCATTACTATCATACATCAAAGTAAATTTACAGAGATTAAAGAGTAAGGGAGGGAAGAACACCCGATTTATAGAAGTTCCCCCTTTTCGTCATCTTTAAGAATACATTCGCTCTTCGTAGAAGAAAATGCCTCTTCAACAGGCTTCCTCTATAAGGATGAAGTTTACAAGAGTCAATTACAAAGGTTCTTCAATTTTTGAATCACCACTATGCAATGTCTCCAATATTCAAGCTCCTTGAAATTAGATGAATCTCAAGGTATTCGAATCAAACTATCATGCATTCCTTCGATCTTCTTACCCAAGAAATCTTCTTTACTATGACTCTGCTTCGATCCCCTTCAACCTTGATTTTTGATAAACAACTCCCACAATTACCTTTGGAGGTGAAAAGTACCTCCTTTTGTTTTAGATCCTTGATGCTCCACCAAGATCATTGATTGAAACCAAACTTGCAATTTTCTTATAGCACCCTAACAACCTAGATCTAATATCCTAAAAGTGTTCTTCGAAAAAAGTGTTTAATCTGAAGAAGTTTATAAAAAAAATAGAGAAAAGACTTTAGAGTGATTTTGCAAATTGATTCAATGAATGAGAAAATTCATGGTAAGAAGTATTTATATGTGTGTGGGTTTATAGCATGTTAAGTACAAAATAAACTCAAATCCCTCAAATGATTCAAATCATACATTTAATGATTTGAATCATATGTGAAAAATGAGTTATGTGTGTTTGAAGAATGATTCCAATCATAGATCTTATGATGCTAATAATTTTTTAATCATGATGAAATTTGATTTGAATCTGAGAATTCTTGATTCAAATCATTGATCCTAGAAGAAGATTGATTATAATCACAAATTTCATGATTTGAATCAAATCAGTCTTCTGTTTTGATGATTTGGATCGGAGAATTTTTTATTCAAATCAAATGCACAAAAACTTCAGAAACGTGTGTGTGTGTGTGAGAGAGAGAGAGAGAGAGAGAGAGAGATTATACCGGTTCCTCTCACAAACCAAGAATAGTTCAATCCCCTTACACTTCCAAGGGATTTCACTATAATCTCAAAAATTATAAATTGCTCAAGCACACAAGGAGGAGACTTATATTGCTCAAACCCACAAGAGAGAGACTTTTACAATTTAACTTAATCAAATAAAAGATTATTTAGTTTTACACTTGATATACAATCAGAGGTGTAATAAAATAAGGTTTAGATGGACTCTAAGACTTACGAATTTATAAGATATGAAAGTTTATAAGAATTTCTCTAAGTGTTTATGCGCTATTGATTTTGACATAGTAAGGGCACTTGCAGTAATTCAGAGTGTTGTTCTTTTTTCTTCAAGTCTTCCGGTCCTTATATATGGAAAATTTTGAGAGATGTTGATGAATGTCAACGCAACAAATGAGTAATTGAGAAGCTAGATCAGAGACGTTGTGATGAGATCAAGAGCTCATTAAGCATGTGGAAGGAAACATATAAAAAAATATATAGCATTATGTGTTTGCACACTCCATGCAAACTCTTTATGCATGAAAAAGACGTGTCATCTTGCTTCAGATTGGATATATTTAATTATGTTCAATATTTCATCTTTGTTTGGAATAAGGTTGATATTTCAATAATAGGTCCATGCAACTTACGCTCCTTGATAGTTTTGGAGTGGGCTCAAGATTCATTAGCTCATCAAATCGAGATAAATTTGCATAGTTGCTGATTCAGACTCTTAGCACTCAAAGGCCAACGGTCAGATGTATCCAATGGGAAAGTAACGGTTTTAGAATTGAAAGGAGGCAGCTTGATAGTAATTACATTTAAAGGAGGCAGCTTGCAGCAGTTACAGAAGTTGTTTGGGCCAGCTTTTATCAATTGAAAATGAAGATAACAAGCTAGTCACGTTAAATCCCAAAGAACAATTTTATTGCTTTATTTTAATTAATAATTGTAAGGCTGATTGTCTTATATGAAGCTAGGAAATGGCTGGTTTAATTAGGATTTTATTTTCAGGTTTGATTTAATATTTTATTATTTCAAACCCAAAAATAAAACTAGTTACTACTTTAATTTATTAGGGTCCATTGAGATACTTGCAACAAGTGCTCTATAAATTGTAAGTTTCTCTATGAAATGAAAAAAAGTTGAATATTATAGAATTTTACACATATGTGTATTGAGAGCTTTGTCTCTTGTGGTTCTGGATTAAACCATCCTTGATCTTATCAAGAAATCATATTTCTTGTGGCGATCCTCGCATCCATAGACTTATCACTTTCTTGGATTAGAAAGTGTGGCGTCCCTGTCTATCCATTCCATTTCTTCATTTTTAGTCTTTTCACCATTTCCATCAACATTATTCTTAATTTCCTTCCGACGGCTTCGTGGCACTCATCACGTTGGAATGTAGCATGATTTGGTTAATGTTGTTGAGTAGTAATTCGAAATTTCTTTGCTTCTATTAAGAATGGTTTGTTTCATTTCTTTTGTCCTTGAATTCTTTGTTTGTATCTGCACGTGGTGAGAAGGTGACAAATTGTACTATTCAGAGTCTGATAGCGACCTTCCTTCAGAAGACAACAAAATCAATCGGAGTCTTATGATGTTGACGTGACTTCAGAGGCTTCACTTTTTCAGACGCTTTTGACCTTCTGATGTTTGAGGTCTTTAGAGGCTTGTTCCAAGTCTTCAGTGTAACAGCCCGATTTTTAGCTAGATTTATTTTAATTACTTTTATTATGTGTTTGTGTGTGATTATTTGTGCTTGTGTGTATTTAATTGTCATCGGGTGCATTTACGTGGATTACCGTATTAGAAGGGTATTTTAGTCATTTGACGGGTAAGGGTAAAATGGTAATTTTGGTGAGAATTATTTTAATATTTAGTGAGAACCCTTATTTTACTAAGTTACTAGTGTAGTGATTAGTTTTTACCGTTGGTGACCGTTGATTACATTTTACCGTTATTAATTAAAATATCGTTTGGAGTGTAGTAATATTTTTGGTTTGAATAGAAATGGGTTAAGCCCACTAGACACTAAGTTAAGCCCATTAGTAGAGATAACACTAGGGTTGTGTTAGAAGAACCAATTCATTCATTTCACAAACATTTCTAAAGAGAGGTAGAGAGAGAAAGAGGTGAAGAGAAGAGCAAAAGGGTTTTGGAGAGAAGAACTTGAAGAATCCAATTGGGTAAGCTTAGGAGCTAAATTGAAGCAAGAGTTTGGTTAATCTTCTTCTAAGGTAAGGGGGTTAGTTATTATCATAATCAATTTCAAATTTTACATCTTTTCATGTTGTATGAAAATGGGTTGATGAACAATTATTGCTAAATTCGTGCTCTTGCTGTGATGCTATTTTCTTGTGCATGAATCGATGGTTATGGTATGTTTGTGGGTGAAATTACATGTTTCAAAGTATGTATAAATGTTAAGTTATGAAATTATACTTCATTGATGAAATTTGATATGTTTTGATTGAAATGAGATGTAATTCATATTCCATTGATGTTGTTATTGTTAACTGATGCAGTTGTGAGTGAATCATGACTTGGGTATACTTAATTATGGATTGATGATGAGAAATGAGAAGTTGTTGTTTTGAGAAAATGGGTCAATGATGATTTTGTTTAAAATGATGTTTGATTCAAGTTTGTATATGGAATTGAGTGTCTTTTCATGTCTAGAAACGTTTAAACACACTTTGGGATCGAATTTAGGTTTTGGGAAGTCAAAAATTGAGATTTTGGGGTGAAAATGGAATTTTTACGAAAACAGAACTTTTTCTTACTGTCCTAACTCGCCATGGCGGGTTGGAGGCGAGCTGGGGGCGAGTGGACACTGTGTCAGCTCGCCATGGCGAGTGATTCACTAGCGAGGCGAGCTGCACAGTGACAGCATCCCCTGTTTCGCGTTCTTGCATCTTTTTCACCTATTTCTGTTTTGAATTGGACTTTGGTGTAAACATGAAAGTTGTAGATAATTTTATTAGCTTTCTAATGGCTTTGGTTTGACGTCCAAATGATTTTTAGAACTTGAGATATGATTAAATTACTACACATGGGTCATGTGGATTTTTGTGAAAACTTATCATAACTTTTTCTATGAGCCGTGAAACTTTTCCAAACTTGATTTTGGGCTTAATGAAGTATTTAGAGTGAATAATTGAGTATGTAAATATGTAATTGGGATGTGATGATTATCATGAGATGTATTTTGCTATCTTACTTGGAATATGAGAATGCTTGAATTGGTGAACTATACGTGATAGTTGATGTTGAATAACATTGTTGATTATTGATAATCATGTTGATGTGATGATGATGAATGCTATGATTTAATTGTGTATGGGCATGTTTCCTTGGTAATGCAATGTTGTGGAGATAATCAATATAATTGGGTGTCGTCCTATATATGGAGTTGAAATTGTGAATTGTTGTCGCATTATCGAGTCCTTATACATGTCCATGCATCATAGTCGAAGTTGCTGTAAAAGGGTTGAACTCTTTTACTTCGAGATTATTGTAAGGCAGGTGTGAGCCCTTACATTCGATGTGCAAGTGGCATCGAAAGGTGACGACCTTGTTGAGATTTGGTACCGCATGCATTTATGTGTCCATAAGTGCATATCATAGCATGAGTCTTATGTGAATTATGTGATTGGTGATGAATCGAGATGAATGAATGTTGATAATGATTGTATATGATTGATGTTGTGAATGAATATTTATGATAATGTAATGCTTACCCCTAGTGGTTTTAACCGGCTACTTGCCTGTATGGGTGAGTAGACGTTGTGCAGGAGTAGTGCTCGGTGAGTCTTTGCGTGGGATATCGGGAGCTTTCTCTGATATCGGGTCGTGTCGGCTCTGATCTAGGCTTGTCGTGTCGGTCTAGATTAGGTTGTTTGTATTTTCCGTTGGATTATGATTTTGTTGATGATTACCCGTATGTTTGGGTTTTGAGATTTATCTTTGAGACATGATTTATTTGCTCATGGCATGTATGTATTTGATCACTCTGATTTGTATTCCGCTGTAACTGTTGAGATTTACATACATGTCTATCGGTTTTGAATTTTGAATGAGACGTAATCTCTATTTCTTGAATAAATGTATTATTCGCATGTTTAATTGCTTAAATAGAAATAGGAGCGTTACAAGTTGGTATCAGAGCCATGGTCAGTCGTGTTTGGATTAATCTTTGTTGTTTTTCCCTGTTGTGTGCGAATGGTAGCTTAGTACCTTCGACATTTGTTTTGTTGTGTTGTTTCTTATCGGTTAGATGGTTGTGTAGTGCTGAGATGGCAGGAGGTCGTGATGATGCGGCGATTGCACAAGCTTTGGCAGTTATGGCTCAGGTGTTGGCTCAATCGAATGAGCAAGCGGCGATTGGTCGTCGGAATGAGGGAGAAGCTGAGGAGCGGAGGCTTGATCGTTTCTTGCGAAATAATCCACCTACGTTCAAGGGAAGGTTCGACCCGGATGGAGCTCAGACATGGTTGCAAGGCATGGAGAGGATCTTTCGTGCTATGGTGACTAGTGATGATCAGAAGGTGAGGTTGGCTACTCACATGCTTGCTGAGGAGGCTGAGTATTGGTGGACCAATGCTAAGGGGAGACTTGAGATTGATGGAGAGGTTGTGACTTGGACAAGGTTCAAGACTGAGTTTTTGAGTAAGTACTTTCCAGAGGATTTGAGGACTAGGAAGGAAGTGGAGTTCCTGAATTTGAAGCAAGGGAGTATGTCCGTGGCCGAGTATGCGGCGAAGTTTGAGGAGCTTGCAAGGTTTTGTCCCTACATCAATGCTGAGGATGCTATGGTTTCGAAGTGTGTGAAGTTTGAGAGTGGGCTTAGGCCGGATATCTATCAGTACATGTGTGTTCAGGAGATCCGAGACTTTGATACTTTGGTGCATAAGTGTCGTATGTTTGATGATGCTGGGAAGGTTAAGTCTAATTACTACAAGGCTCAGAATGAGAAGAAAGGAAGGGGCTATGGAGTTGGGAAACCTTACAGCAAGGATAAAGGAAAGAAGAGAGAATCTGGTGGAGGCTCTAAGCCAAGTTTGGCGGATGTCAAGTGCTTTAAGTGTGGAGCTATGGGTCATTATGCTAGTGATTGCAAGAACGATTTTACTTGTCACAAGTGTGGGAAAGCGGGTCACAAGGCGGCCGATTGCAGAGGTGTTGCAAGAGAGATTACTTGTTACAATTGTGGAGAGAAGGGTCATATTAGTACCAAGTGTACCAACCCAAAGAAGGCGGCGGGAAAGGTGTTTGCTTTGAACGCCGAGGAGGTGGAGCAGCCGGATAATCTTATCCGAGGTATGTGTTTTATCAATAGTACTCCTTTGATTGCAATTATTGATACTGGTGCTACTCATTCTTTTATCTCGGCTAGTTGTGTTGAACGTTTGGATTTGGTTGTAACTCCTTTGTTGCGTGGAATGGTTATTGACACCCCGGCTAGCGGTTCGGTGACTACTTCTTTTATGTGTGCTAAGTGTCCTGTTAATTTTGGTGATGTTGATTTTGAGTTGGATCTTGTTTGTCTTCCGTTGAAGCATATGGATGTGATTTTTGGTATGGATTGGTTGTTAGCTTTTGGGGTTAGCATTAATTGTTTGACTAGGAGTGTGACTTTTTCTAAACCAGTAGAAGAGTTAGATAGGAAGTTTTTGACCGCGGGGCAAGTGAAGAAGTCTTTAGAAGGTGAGGCTTGTGTGTTTATGATGTTTGCATCCTTGAAGGTTAGTGGTGAGAAAGGAGTTAGTGAATTGCCGGTAGTGCAAGAGTTTCCTGAAGTTTTTCCAGAGGATATTACCGAGTTACCGCCAGAGAGGGAAGTTGAGTTTGCAATTGATTTGGTACCATGCACGAGTCCTATTTCGATTGCGCCGTATCGGATGTCTGCATCAGAGTTGGGTGAATTGAAGAATCAGTTAGAAGAGTTGCTTGAGAAGCAGTTTATTAGACCGAGTGTTTCGCCGTGGGGTGCTCCAGTGTTGTTGGTTCAGAAGAAGGATGGAAGCATGAGGTTGTGTGTGGATTATCGGCAGTTGAACAAGGTGACGATTAAGAATCGGTATCCACTTCCAAGAATTGATGATTTGATGGATCAGCTAGTTGGTGCAGAGGTGTTTAGTAAGATTGATTTGAGATCAGGATATCATCAGATTAGAGTAAAGGCGGAAGATATATCCAAAACTGCGTTCCGAACGAGGTATGGACACTATGAGTATTCTGTGATGCCATTTGGAGTATCCAATGCGCTAGGTGTCTTCATGGAGTATATGAATAGAATATTTCATCCTTATCTGGACCGTTTTGTGGTGGTGTTTATAGTTGATATTTTGGTGTATTCAAAGTCCGAGGAAGAGCATGCTGAGCATTTGAGGATTGTGTTGCAAGTCTTGAAAGAGAACCAGTTGTGCGCCAAGTTGTCTAAGTGTGAGTTTTGGTTGAAGGAAGTGAGTTTCCTTGGTCATGTGATTTCTAAGGGTGGTATTTATGTGGATCCTTCCAAGGTTGATGCAGTGTTGCAGTGGGAGTCTCCTAAGTCTGTTTTTGAGATTAGAAGCTTTCTTGGTTTGGCCGGTTACTATCGGAGGTTCATTGAGGGATTCTCTAAGTTGGCGTTGCCATTGACGCAGTTGACTCGGAAGGGACAAGCTTATGTTTGGGATGCCAAGTGTGAGAAGAGTTTCCAAGAGTTGAAGAAGAGGTTGACTTCAGCTCCGGTGTTGATTTTGCCGAATCCGAAGGAATCGTTTGTTGTGTATTGTAATGCTTCTAAGATGGGTCTTGGTGGTGTGCTTATGCAGAATCGTCAGGTTGTAGCTTATGCTTCGAGGCAATTGAAAGTGCATGAGAAGAATTATCCGACTCATGATTTGGAATTAGCGGCAGTTGTGTATACATTGAAGATTTGGAGGCACTATCTGTTTGGTTCTAAGTTTGAGGTGTTCAGTGACCACAAGAGTTTGAAGTATTTGTTTGATCAGAAAGAGTTGAATATGAGGCAGAGAAGATGGTTGGAATATCTTAAGGATTTTGATTTTCAGTTGAGTTATCATCCCGGAAAGGCTAATGTTGTTGCGGATGCTTTGAGTAGAAAGACTTTGCATATGTCTGCTTTGATGGTTAAAGAGTTGGAATTGATTGAGCAGTTTCGAGATTTGAGTTTGGTTAGTGAGTTGACACCTGATGGTGTGAGGTTGGGTATGTTGAAGTTGACAAGCAATATTTTGGAAGAGATCAAGAAGGGTCAGAAGGAAGATTTGAAACTCGTGGATCGAGTGACGTTGGTTAATCAAGGTAAAGGTGGAGACTTTAGATTGGATGAGAATGGTGTTTTGATGTTTCGTGATCGAGTTTGTGTGCCGGATGTGTTTGAGCTTAAGAGGCAAATTTTGGACGAAGGTCATAGAAGTAGTTTGTATTCATCCAGGAGCAACTAAGATGTATCAAGATTTGAAAGGGTTGTTTTGGTGGCCTGGAATGAAGAAGGATATCGCTGAGTTTGTTTATGCTTGTTTGGTTTGTCATAAATCGAAGATTGAACATCAGAGACCGTCGGGTTTGATGCAACCGTTGTTTGTGCCAGAGTGGAAGTGGGATAGCATTTCTATGGATTTTGTTGGAGCATTGCCTAAGACTAGTAAGGGTTTTGATTTGATTTGGGTGATTGTGGATCGGTTGACGAAGTCAGCGCATTTTGTTCCTATCAAGACTGGTATGTCGGTAGCGAAGTTGGCTGAGATCTACATTGAGCAGATTGTTAGATTGCATGGTATTCCTTCTAGTATTGTGTCGGATCGGGATCCGAGGTTTACTTCTAAGTTTTGGGAAAGTTTGCAAGCTGCTTTGGGAACTAAGTTGAGATTGAGTTCTGCTTACCATCCTCAGACCGATGGGCAGACGGAGAGGACTATTCAGAGTTTGGAGGATTTGTTGAGAGCTTGTGTTTTGGAGCAAGGTGTCAGTTGGGACGAATGTTTACCGTTGATTGAGTTTACTTACAACAACAGTTTTCATGCTAGTATCGGAATGGCACCGTTTGAGGCTTTGTATGGTCGGAGGTGTAGGACACCGTTGTGTTGGTTTGAGTCCGGAGAGAATGCTTTGTTAGGACCAGAAGTTGTGCAAGAAACTACGGAAAAGGTTAAGATGATTCAGGAGAAGATGAAGGCGTCTCAGAGTAGACAGAAGAGTTATCATGATAAGAGGAGGAAGGATATTGAGTTTCAGGTTGGAGATCATGTGTTCTTGAGGGTGAATCCGGTGACCGGTGTCGGTCGTGCTTTGAAGTGTAGGAAGTTGACTCCTCGTTTTGTTGGACCGTTTGATGTCATTGAGAAGGTTGGGGTTGTAGCGTATCGGATTGCGTTACCACCGTCTTTGTCGAATCTTCATAATGTGTTTCATGTGTCTCAGTTGAGGAAGTATGTGCATGATGCTTCTCATGTGATTCAAGTGGATGAGTTGGAAGTCAGAGATAATTTGACCGTTGAGACTTGGCCGGTTAGGATTGAGGATCGCGAGTTGAAGCGTTTGCGTGGCAAAGAGATTGTTTTGGTCAAAGTGATTTGGGTTGGACCAACTGGTGAGAGTGCCACTTGGGAGCCGGAGAGTAGGATGAGGGTTTCGTATCCGGAGTTGTTTCCTTCAGGTAAATTTTCGAGGGCGAAAATTCTTTTAGGGGGGGAGAATTGTAACAGCCCGATTTTTAGCTAGATTTATTTTAATTACTTTTATTATGTGTTTGTGTGTGATTATTTGTGCTTGTGTGTATTTAATTGTCATCGGGTGCATTTACGTGGATTACCGTATTAGAAGGGTATTTTAGTCATTTGACGGTAAGGGTAAAATGGTAATTTTGGTGAGAATTATTTTAATATTTAGTGAGAACCCTTATTTTACTAAGTTACTAGTGTAGTGATTAGTTTTTACCGTTGGTGACCGTTGATTACATTTTACCGTTATTAATTAAAATATCGTTTGGAGTGTAGTAATATTTTTGGTTTGAATAGAAATGGGTTAAGCCCACTAGAAACTAAGTTAAGCCCATTGGTAGAGATAACACTAGGGTTGTGTTAGGAGAACCAATTCATTCATTTAACAAACATTTCTAGAGAGAGGTAGAGAGAGAAAGAGGTGAAGAGAAGAGCAAAAGGGTTTTGGAGAGAAGAACTTGAAGAATCCAATTGGGTAAGCTTAGGAGCTAAATTGAAGCAAGAGTTTGGTTAATCTTCTTCTAAGGTAAGGGGGTTAGTTATTATCATAATCAATTTCAAATTTTACATCTTTTCATGTTGTATTAAAATGGGTTGATGAACAATTATTGCTAAATTCGTGCTCTTGCTGTGATGCTATTTTCTTGTGCATGAATCGATGGTTATGGTATGTTTGTGGGTGAAATTACATGTTTCAAAGTATGTATAAATGTTAAGTTATGAAATTATACTTCATTGATGAAATTTGATATGTTTTGATTGAAATGAGATGTAATTCATATTCCATTGATGTTGTTATTGTTAACTGATGCTGTTGTGAGTGAATCATGACTTGGGTATACTTAATTATGGATTGATGATGAGAAATGAGATGTTGTTGTTGTTTTGAGAAAATGGGTCAATGATGATTTTGTTTAAAATGATGTTTGATTCAAGTTTGTATATGGAATTGAGTGTCTTTTCATGTCTAGAAACGTTTAAACACACTTTGGGATCGAATTTAGGTATTGGGAAGTCAAAAATTGAGATTTTGGGGTGAAAATGGAATTTTTACGAAAACAGAACTTTTTCTTACTGTCCTAACTCGCCATGGCGAGTTGGAGGCGAGCTGGGGGCGAGTGGACACTGTGTCAGCTCGCCATGGCGAGTGATTCACTAGCGAGGCGAGCTGCACAGTGACGGCATCCTCTGTTTCGTGTTCTTGCATCTTTTTCACCTATTTCTGTTTTGAATTGGACTTTGGTGTAAACAAGAAAGTTGTAGATAATTTTATTAGCTTTCTAATGGCTTTGGTTTGACGTCCAAATGATTTTTAGAACTTGAGATATGATTAAATTACTACACATGGGTCATGTGGATTTTTGTGAAAACTTATCATAACTTTTTCTGTGAGCCGTGAAACTTTTCCAAACTTGATTTTGGGTTGAATGAAGTATTTAGAGTGAATAATTGAGTATGTAAATATGTAATTGGGATGTGATGATTATCATGAGATGTATTTTGCTATCTTACTTGGAATATGAGAATGCTTGAATTGGTGAACTATATGTGATAGTTGATGTTGAATAACATTGTTGATTATTGATAATCATGTTGATGTGATGATGATGAATGCTATGATTTAATTGTGTATGGGGATGTTTCCTTGGTAATGCAATGTTGTGGAGATAATCAATATAATTAGGTGTCGTCCTATATATTGAGTTGAGATTGTGAATTGTTGTCGCATTATCGAGTCCTTATACATGTCCATGCATCATAGTCGAAGTTGCTGTAAAAGGGTTGAACTCTTTTACTTCGAGATTATTGTAAGGCAGGTGTGAGCCCTTACATTCGATGTGAAAGTGGCATCGAAAGGTGACGACCTTGTTGAGATTTGGTACCGCATGCATTTATGTGTCCATAAGTGCATATCATAGCATGAGTCTTATGTGAATTATGTGATTGGTGATGAATCGAGATGAATGAATGTTGATAATGATTGTATATGATTGATGTTGTGAATGAATATTTATGATAATGTAATGCTTACCCCCAGTGGTTTTAACCGCCTACTTGCCTGTATGGGTGAGTAGACGTTGTGCATGAGTAGTGCTCGGTGAGTCTTTGCGTGGGATATCGGGAGCTTTCTCCGATATCGGGTCGTGTCGGCTCTGATCTAGGCTTGTCGTGTCGGTCTAGATTAGGTTGTTTGTATTTTCCGTTGGATTATTATTTTGTTGATGATTACCTGTATGTTTGGGTTTTGAGATTTATCTTTGAGACATGATTTATTTGCTCATGGCATGTATGTATTTGATCACTCTGATTTGTATTCCGCTGTAACTGTTGAGATTTACATACATGTCTATCGGTTTTGAATTTTGAATGAGACGTAATCTCTCTTTCTTGAATAAATGTATTATTCGCATGTTTAATTGCTTAAATAGAAATAGGAGCGTTACATTCAGCTTCTCATTTGCTTCAAATGCTCTTATACATGTTCATGATCTTTATCTTTCAAAACCAAAATTTGTTTTAACATTTTAAATTTAATTCTATAGTCATGAACATTGAACACATATTAGCATATTCAATTGTTGTTTTTATACTTTGTTACATTTTGGTTCAACAACATTTTCCAAACCATATTTTGTTTTGAAATAACTTGCAGCCAAAGTTTTTATTCAAAAGAGTTCTTTTCAAAAAACATAAGACATATGACTTAGAGTGAAAGAGTGATTTACAAAAACTATACTAATTCAAAAGACATCAATCAAAATTATCTAAAACAACTTATCAGCCTAGGGAGTAACTACAAAAGGTAGGAGTCATCATCCCCAAGTGAAGATTAAGGCATTGACCCATATAAACCAATACCAAACAAAACCATAGAGGTGCTCCAAATCAAATCATGTTTCAATCTCAGCTAGAATGATCTAGCCATACATATCCCATCCCTTCTAAGTTTGACTCATTTAACCTCCAAGTACAGACTGTGAATTTATTGCTAGTTACGCTAGCTTTATGGCAATTGGTACAAATTTATGTAGGAGATTCATCAGAAGGCAGCAAAATTACTTTCACAATCCAGGATGCAAACTTGGTTTCAATGCACAATGCAGTGGATGCAAGTTTCCTTTGTAACGGGGCATGATGGGTTACAATTGTGTACTCAAATGTGTTTGGTAGCTTGTGAAGGCGTGCACAAGATGGAGTCGCCCAGAATTGCAAGTGCTAGAAGGCGAGGTCATTGCGATGAAGAACACTATGTATTGGATACAAGATATGGTGTTGATTAGTGTGACTTTTGTTGATTATCTATGTTGACAGTGATGGGGTTATGGGGTTGATTAGTGTAACTTTTTTTTTTTTTTTTTGGATAACAAGAGGGCCTAAGCCCGACAAAGAAAGAAAATACCGCTTAACAATACGCGGAGTACAAACACCAGTTAAATCAGCTAAAAACAACATAGTAATTTGATTAGTGTAACTTTTGTTAGAGAAATACTTTTCCCACCCTATACTTTTTCTCGCGCGCCCTATTTTTTTTCCAAAATTACCCCCGGAGCATTTCGGATTATATAATCCGGAATGATGTTTTCTTTTGTTAAAAGGTGAAAAAATGAGTAAAGGATTTTTCCGGATTTTGTAATATGTTTGTAAACATGTTTGTAACATTGATAGTCATTTTAGGGACAATATTAATCTTCCTAACTCTCATCCTTTTGTTTTAGGTCATTGTTACTTGTTCTTAGTCAAAAATCGGGTTTTCAGACTACTTGATCGGATTGCTCCGAAACTTCCCCAGAAAATCAGAAAAAAATTCAAGGACCATGACTCCCATAAAAGGGACTTCTTACGGGACTTCGCCCCTCAAAATCCAAAGTTTCATCGTTTAGACATATTTTTAAATTTTTAAATTTTTCATATTCTCAGAAAAAATTTGCATTAGTTTTATTTGATTTTTAGAATTTTTTGGTGCTATTTTTATGATTTTATTCGACAGGTTTTTAACATTTTTTACTTAGTTTTTTTGTTGTTTTTAAAAGCAAAACTCAACCGCTGGAATGTGAGAGAGTCTGATGGTTGATTATACACCAGAATTGTCCGGATTATAAAATCCGAAATAGTAAACATGAATCCGGATTTTAAAATCCGGAATGCACAAGAGCATTTTTGAAAATTTTACAGGGCGCAGTAGAAGGCCATAGGGTGGGAAATGTGACACCCTAAATCCCAAAAATAATTATTACTATTATTTAATTAAAAATAGAGTTTGATTCGCAGCGGAAAGTGTTAGATAAAAACTTTTCTAATAATATAGGAATTCTTCCACAAAATTTAGTATATCACATTGACTCATAACAAACATAATTCAGACTTCACTTCATTAAAAATCATAATAACATTGACATCGAATCTTTTGCTTTTAAAAAATACTTTCTTTTACATCATAGTCAATGTTTTTTTTGTACAAAACGAAATAAGTAAGCATATCCCTTTTCCACAAAATAACAGACGACACAAGACAATCTTCACGAAAGGCATGTACTTGACTCCAAGACTCATAACCTATATAACTACGGTTTCGCAACCGCAGGCCCAAGCCAGCAAACACAAACAACGAAGGGGTGAGTTCCGAGAACATGTAATAGTATAAAAAAAAAAATGAGAAGAACACGTAAGCAATTAAGTCAAAGTCATATCACATCACAAACATAATATCCAGAACCTTGAAGAATATACTATATCATCTCAATCCATATTAGTAGAAAATATCATTACAGCTTAAGAACCAAAAACCTTCACAAAACACAATGTCACAATTCAATTTCAAACAAGTCACAAAAGATATAGTCACCGATAACCATCTTCATAAGAACAACAACAAATAATCATCTTCATCGTCTCACACAATTACACTTATTCACCAAACACAAATCATCGTCAAATTTTATGCATATGGACTCAGTCCTAAGACCTATATGAATGTGGTACCACACCTATCGTCATAATTTGCCAGAGGTATGTTACTGGACTTTCATCGTCATAATTTGCCAGAGATATATTACTGGACTTTCATCGTCATTTCGTCATCATGATTCCTAGACACAACTCTATATGCATGCATGAGACAAACTTTTCAAGTATTAAAAGATCATAACATCATCAACAAATCAGAATCATAAATGTAGACTCCTCCTATTAGGCACAACATCAAGACGAAACACATCATCGTCATCATAAGTAAACATCGTCATTCTCATCATCAATGTAAATTAGACATCATCATTTAAATCATCATCATAATTATTCTTTATCATTCTCATCGCCAATATAAATTAGACATGGTCATTATCATCATCAATATAAAATAGACATGCATTTTATCATCATCAATATAATTAGTAACATCACTCTCATCATCATTATAAAATGAACGTCAACAATATGTCCGAAAGAGGTCAAACCAAAGCTAAAAGAAAGTTAATACCCATATCTACAACTTTGATGAAGGAACCTAAATCCAAATTCGGTGCAGAGAGGAGTGAAAAGGTTGGTTTTCCTAAACCTACACAGAATGTACGACCGTGCTGACCTCTATGTAGTATTTTGATCATAACTCAAGTTTTTGACGTTCTATTGGAGTCACTCCAAAGCCACATGAAAACTGACTTCCATATCTACAACTTTTATATTTATATAGAAACCTAGTTCAAAACATAAAATAGTCAAAAATTGGTTTTCCTAAGCCTCATAAAAGAGCACGACCCTGCTGACCCATGTGTAGTATTTTGATCATATCTTGAGTTGTAGATTTTGGAATGAGATCAGACCAACGCCCAATTAAAGCTAAAACGCATATCTACAACTTTCATGAAGACACCAAATCCTAATTCTGAACAGAAAAGTCCTAGTGTTTATTTTTGTTTTCGGTTACAACTTTCGTAACTTCGTTTTTGACCCTAAACTCGCCAAACTCGACCTTAATCTTCACTCTCTGTGATTAACCTATCATTCAAACACCAACCAATTTTTAACCTACCGGATTATTCTCTTTTTAAGACTAAAAACTCAAACAAAACAAACTAAACTAGTTTTCCTCAATTCTCATCTTTCAACTTCATCTTTTCAATTTGTTCATCATCAATCTCTCATCAAAATTCACATCATAACAGTAACAACATTTTAAAATTTAAGACAACCTTCCCATCATAGATTAAGATACCATAAAGTGAAAAGATTCACCCCCTTACATCTAATCTATCCACTCGTTGGCCTAAGATACTCCTTAAGAGCGTCATCTACAACGTAAGCTGGAACAATCACTACTTGTCATCTAAAGAATGACATCAATGCTTATTCATCTCAAATCGACATCTCATTCATCAACACTTATCATATTTTCGATCACACATAATCATATTCCAATAGTCATCATATACATGTGGCATACCAAAAATTACATTCAAATTCATAACATCACATCTGTATCAATCATTAAATAAGTCATCAATCTAAATAATGGCAACAAATCAAGCCTAAGCACACACAAATCTATCATGACTTCAAATACCACATATTCACATAATTAAATCAAGCAACACCTTAATAATGTTTCTAATTCTTATTTTAACCTCCCACGTCTAAATTTGCACATTAATTAATTATTCCCTCAAAGGGCTACAACCGTCGCGGTGAGCCCCGTAAGAACTTTGGGAAATACGGATTTCCCCTTCATCTCAGTTAATTTACACTCATGATCTCGAACTCTTCTCTCTCACCCCATACCTGAATTGAAGCTTTTAAAAATATGACGAACTCCACAAAACCAACAACTCGAACAGTTTGACATGTACACATCACACCTCTCCTTTCTGTCAAGCAGTGCAACGACACAATAGAGCGCCAACAAGTTTGATGCCATTTTCACCGAAGCATTGGGCTTTCTGAAGATTACACTTAGAGGGATCGAAGAATCAAGAATGGTATTTGCTTCTTGAAACTACAACTAGGTGACTGAAATCTTGAAAATACAAAAACTATTTTGTTAATGAAGTGCCATCTTGAAATTGCCGTGACAAAGACATGGTGGTTAGTCTACAAATATGCAGCCGTAGACTCATGTTAACTAGAATCCAAATTAGACAAAACTATTGAATGCTAATTCTATGTTTAACGGAGGGGTCTCTTGGTTGATGTATGTGTGGGTTCGATGAACAATTTATTTGACCATGACAAGACAAATATATGATTACAATTCTAAGAGTTCCATCAAAGATATGAAGGAGGGTGGAAACAAATACTGTTGACGGCGCATGAAAGGAACGAGAGAAAACTAGAATTAGGTCTACTATCCTTTCAAAACAAATATAATAGGCTATACTAGGTTAATAGAAAATATATAAGGTATCACGCATCATCACTGCAATCTATATACAATAATTAAAATAAACTATCTATTTATATAGTAAATGATATTTGCAAAATATAAAGTAAGCTCAATTATCAAAATATAATTAACAAAGTGATTCAATATTTTAAATAGTTCTACTATCATTAAATTTTAGTAAACTACTATGCAAACACTAAAATCAATCAACTAGAAAATTATCATTTCATATTATAATGATAATTAATAACAATATTATTCATTTTTCAAGAATAAGAAATTTGGGGTGTTACAGGAAAAGTAGCAGTCCTTTTGTTATTTATATATGTTGACAATGATGGTGTGTCTAAATTCAGCGCCATTGTTGCAAATATTAGGTGTATTTTAACTTTAAATTATATTTTTGAGGTCATGTTTGTTAAGAGACAAACGAATATGACTATTCATTCTCTAGATAGAGTGGCCACTTTTAGGCATGAAGATTTTAATTGTGCTCCTTTTTGTATTCATTTGTATTTGCTTAGTGAAACAAGTTAAGTTTGTTTGATTAAAAATAGGATTAATAGTGTTTCAACCCTTTATAATGTCATTTCCGGTTTTTCCCCTATAAATTTTTTTTAGTTTCCGTCCTTGTAATTTGAATATCTTTTGATTTTGGACCTTCATGACAAATTTCGCCCCCTATAAAATCTTCAAATTTCGGTTTACCCCCTATAATTTGAGCAAATTTCAATTTACCCCCTTGCTAATTTCGATTTACCCCCTACCATATCATCTATTTTGTACAGTCACAATTCATGAAGGTCCAAAATCAAAAATCTTCAAATTATAAGGATGGAAACTAAACAAAAAATTTTACAGGAGAAAACCGGAAATGACCAATATTACAGGGTGGTAAAGCACTGTTAACCCTTCAAAACAATGTTTTCCGTAAGTCCCTTTGAAACTATTTGTACCCACAAAACATTTAAAAAAGGGTTAATGGTGTTTTACCCCCCTGTAATATAGGTCATTTTTGATTTTTCCCCCTGTAAAATATTTTTTTTGATTTACCCCCCTGTAAATTATTTTTTTTTGGAATACCCCCCTAATAGGTCATAAAAAAACGAAAAATTCTGCAAAAAAAATATAAAGTCGTTTTTTTATGACCTATTAGGAAAAATATTTTACAGGGGGGTAAATCAAAAAAAATATTTTACAGGGGGGAAAACAAAAAATGACCTATATTACAGGGGGATAAAGCACCATTAACCCTTTAAAAAATTGCGGAAACAGTTTCAACACAGGTCCTTTTTTTTTTTTTGTGGTTTTATCAAAGTAACTAGGAGATTAATTGTAGACGACACATGCTGGTTGTGCCCCCTTTTTCCAGAAAAGAGGAAAAATCATTACATACACTAGCTTTTACAGAAACCAAAAATTATAAAGCTTTACCATATGCACTTCTCACATTCAGATCCAGGTATACAAACCAAGGAACTAGGTAAGCAATACAAATCTTATCCATACACAAATTACCAATGAGTAAAAAAAGAAGAAAGTTGACATTCTTATGTACACCTATGGTCTACGCTACCGACGTATGTTGCTTCATTTTCATCAATAAATTGCACAATTGGTGGTATACAAAGAAACCAAAACTGATAGCCGTCGCATACAAAACTCATGGAGTAAAAAGAATCAATACAGATCTAAGAGGGAACACAACAGCAGATAGAAAACAACTTACAGACTACAAAACATATTCCCCAACCTGAAAACCGGACAAATACTCTTTTCCAATAATTTTTGTTTATCTGTTCATGGTAGTATTGATGTATCCTTGGGACACTCACACTCAATTCTCATCTCTGCAATACCATTTTAATTGCATTTTGTTGAGGCTGAGTCAAGCTCTGCAGTGCAACAACACAATACATTGCACAAGTTTAGCAACATTCATCTGTATGTCTCAAAATTTGCATGCACTTGCTAAAAAAAATTAATGCTGCATAACCTTGCAAATGTGATCTAAGAGCTCTCTGTCACTCTGTGCGAAGTTAGCAAAGAAATCCACAAGGTAATTTACCAGATTTATCTGTCAAGAGCAACCAAAATTATTAATAAATGTCAAATACATATGCAGGTTAATGCATCTTATTAAACAAATGATACAAAATCAAATGTGAGACCTGATTAAGTGGATCGGCAACAGTTAAAACGTCGTCATCATACTGATCATCTTGATCCTTGTGATATTGAAGCAAGTTCAGCAATTAAAAAACATAAAATAAAAAGTTCAGCTTAAAACTCAGACAAGATACAATCATAATAAAGAGATTATGATGTGATGATAATGGTAAATCAACCAAACCTCATTGAACGCTTTGGCCATTGCTTCAAGATTTTCATACGTGGGTTTTCCTGGATTTGACATTGAACAAAGAAATCCTTTATCGTTTTCAATACCATCTGTTTGAACTTCTTCCCAATCACTATCCTGTATGAACAGTTTATATATGGTAAAATCATTAATTAGTCTTACATCACACACATCAATATTCACTAACCTACCTCATCTTCGCCATCCAAAACTTGTTCTTGTATTTCAGTTAATGCATCTGCCAGTAAAGCCACAATCTGCAAGATATTCAGAAAAATACAAGTAAATACTATAATTATAGGGAACTCCACACAAGTATATACCAATTTTGGTAAAAACTCGTTCTGTACAAATTGTGACAATTCATTTTCAAATTTAAATTTAAATTTAAAAAAAGACAACATAAATGTTGAAACTACAAATTAGATAAGCTCAAAAAACATAGCCATTATGAAACTAAAACAGGCAAATTAAATTAAAATTATAACATAATAAAACAAAACATGTCCGTTAAAAAAAAATGTTATACATACAGCGAAGCACAATAAATAAGGTAGACTGACGAACACATTAGTTTCTGTTTCTCTGCTAGAATAAAAAATGGAATTACCTTTGTAGGAAGTGGCAGCATTACCCACTGATCTGGAGTTGATTTAGCTTTTGATCTAGTGGTTATTCCTGTGCAAGACTTCACATGACAAGTAAGTTAAAAAGAAACTCAACAAGCACTCTTAAAACCAAAAATAAATTATATACAAATAATATTATGGTAATACCTTAATCAGATGACCTCGGACTTCTATTTTTGCCAGTTCATTGTGCCTGCTGGTTAGCAACAAGGCCAGGGCACTTGTAGTAACTTTTATTTGATATGCCCCCTGTATCTCACCTACAATCAAATACCATGTGTAAAAAATTTATATATCATGCTCAGTTGCGCATCTGTGTTTTATTCAATGGAAGAAAGCTCTCGGTAAAACCATACAAGTATGGGCAGGAATAGGCCAAGCTGACCTACAGGGGCCTACGGCTAGACCGGGCATTTTTCTAAATAGAGAAGGCTGAGCCTTTTTTTGAAGCCTATTTAGCTAAACAGGTCAGGCTACGGGCCATAAAAAAGCTTCTTAGGCCTACCGGACTGGCCTACTTAATCAAATATGAATATTTTTTATTTCTATTGTTATAAAATTTTGTACTTCAGATTAAATTATAAATTTATTAAATTTTTAGTAATTTAAGCTTATTAATTTACATTAATTTTTTGTGTATTTAAATGTGTTTTTATAAATATGATATCATGTATAGTATATTCTCTAAAATGTCATGTTAAATATCAAAAGGGATTTTAATCTCGTTAGTCTATTTTAAACATAGATCAAGTTACTTTTAAGCATCATCTTGCTGCTATTAGAGATCATTACAAGTGGATCATTGGCGATTATGATTCCCCTTTGGTTGACATTTTGCAAATTCCTCCTAATTTACATGCTTACTTGCCAGCGACTGTCGATGAGTTTTTGCAGGGATCCACTTGGTCCATTCCTCAAATCCTGTGTGACATGCATCCTAGTTTATTGGCTGACTTGAATAACCTGGATTTACCTCTCTTGCCTACTGCTGAGTGCTGATGAAACAGTTTGGACTTGCACTGGTGATGGTACGTTATCTTCTAAAGCAGCTTTTGTGTTTTCAAATCATGTGGGACAACATGTCTCCTGGGGTAAGAGTGTAAGACTGTTTGGAAATCCTTCATCCCTCCCTCAAAAAAAAATTTGGTTTGGAGGCTTTTGTACAGTAAGATCCCCACATGTGAGCATTTGAGGACTCATGGTTGCATTGTGGTTTCTAGATGTAGTCTTTGTGGTTTGACGGATGAAACCTCTATTCATCTTTTTCTCCAATGTCCTTTTGTTGTCAGAATTTGGAATTGGTTATCATTTATTGTTGTATCACAGGTTTTATCTTAATTCCTGTCAAGATTTGTTGCAGCAGGTGAATTAGTCAAGTAGCAGCCAAGTTAGAGATATTACTCTTTCTTCTATCATTTTTGCTCTCAATTAGGACTGTTCTACACTCATGAAAATGGAGGGCTTTATAACAAAGGCAGATTGGTTGTATCGGGAAAAAACTAAGTCCTAGATAGAATAAAGATATAACCTGAAATGAGTATATAAAGAGTGGCACCCCTTACCTTCTACGCCAGTTTTGAGCATGAGTTAGACCCAATATAAAAACCTAAATGGTATTAGAGCCTATCAATCGGGCAACCCACCATTATATCCCCGCACCAAGCCAAATAGCGCTTGGTGTGAGGGTACTGGGAAAAACCTAAGTCCCACAAAGAATAAAGATGAAGCCTGAAAATGAGTTTATAATGAGTGGTATCCATCACTAGGTTGTTCCAGCCTGAAATAAAAACCCAATAGGTTGTTCCAGCCTCGTCATCTTGGATTCCTAAGCTACTGTAGGAATTCACTCTAGTCCTACAGGAGGCCATCAGAAATTTACAGGACATATAGGCAGGCTGCTCAATCTCTATACTGGCCAAGGTCGAAAGGGACTCTATTTCAGACATTGTTTCAACACGCTCTATTTGTCCACGGAACAAATATCTAGCAGCTTAACCTGCAAGAACTCTCCAACCCTTGCCCATCCCTAATGCCATTTGGGAGGAAATTAGTATCGAATTCATCACAGGTTTGCTTTAATCTAAGGGACAAGATGTCATGTTGAGTAAATATTGTAATTTTCTTCTCATCTAGCACCCTTATTCTGCCAGATCCATGGCAGAGATCCTCATCAGAGAGATTCCTACTCCATAGTAAGTGATGGAGATTCTACTTTCTTTAGCCACTACTGGCAAGAGGTTTTCAAATAACAGGGGACCACCCTTAAATTTAGCAGTGTTTATCATCTGGACACTAACGGGAAAACAGAGGTGTTGAACCGTACTTAAGAAACTTATTTAAGATGTTTCTTCCCTGAACAACCAAAACAACGGGCAGATTTTATTCCATCGACATAGTACAGGTACAGCACCAGTTTTGAAAGTGCAACCCATCGCCCACCCCATCGAAATTCTCTATTGAAGATCTCCTCCCTCTCTGACTTGCTTTATTCCAGGTAATACAGTGGTTGATGAAGTTGCTCCAGATCTCATGACTAGGGATGAAGCCCTGCATTAACTCAAGTATCATCTACAACGAGCCCAGGATCATAGGACCTATTCAGGCAACGCATACATGAAGGAATCCATTAGAGGGAGATTGGGTTTATTTGAAAATACGCCCACACAAACAAGTGTCTTTGCCCGCAAGATTAAACCCTAAATTGCCTGCCAAGTATTATGATCTCTATTTAGTCCTAAAACAAATTGGGGCAGTGGCTTCCAAACTTCAACTGGCTTCTAGTGCCAAAACTCATCTCGTATTCCACATTTCTCAATTGAAAAAAAGTTGTTCCACGTCTCGCGTCACTGCAGATTTACCTGCTTAATTTCAAGTAGACGAGGGTGACTTGTCAACCTGCTAGAATTCTGAATACTAGACAAGTCCTACAGCAAGATACACTTATCCAACAGGTGATGGTACAGTGGCAAGGCAAATCAGCACAGAATGCCACTTGGGAAGATAGGCTAACCAACCAGGATCAATTTCCAGACTTCAACCTTGAGGACAAGGTTGCTCTAAAGAGGGAAGGTATTATTAGGAACCAATCTAAGTCTATGCAGGTGTACTATGTCTATAGGAAGAGCGGAAGGAATATAAAGTTGTAGTTAGTTTTTACTGTTTTTTTTATTGTAATATGTTAGTCATATGTAGTATAAATAGGACTAATCTTCTTTGAGGAGGATGAGGAAATCATTTTACTTGAAAGTATGAACTGAAGAATGCTCTAGTGTGAAGAGGAGAATAGCTCTTTTGTGTACCAATTTTCTTTGTTATCAATAAAACTACCAGGGAAGAATAGACTCATTTTCCTCTATTGTTCAAGTTCTAACAACATACTTGTGATGGAGATTGTTAGATAGTTTGTTAATTTGAATTATTAACTCACAAATATTTTCAACAAGTCTCATAAGGGCCAAGAATTCGCATATAAAAGAAAAATGATTGCGTATTAGTAACAGCAAACAAGATATCCCTATTTTTTTTTTTTTTGAATGGCAAAATATATTATATATAAATAGGGGATTAGATCCCAAGTATTACACACCAAGAAGAAAATAAAAATACCCAAAAACACAGGGAATTAGATCCAAAGTATTACACCAAGAAGAAAATAAAAATACACCAAAAACACCCAACGGAAAATTAACAACAATCAATTTTCCAACACCACCAACGGAGATATCCCTATATAAACAATCCTAATCTTACTGTTAAGAGCACAACATGCAATCCTCCAGACTTCGATGAGTGGACAGATCGAGAGTCACTTTATCTGTGAGAATATACTTTTGGTGGAGATTGTTACATCTTTTGCTAATTCGAATTGATAGCTTGCAGGACCGAGAATAAATCGTATATGTAACAAGTTTCATGCATATACATATATGCACAAACTTGAGGGGTGTTGTTGACAACTCTGATATTTCCCCAACTTCATTTGTTCCCTGTTTTAAGCTATGCAAATATCCTGTTTCCTAATAATTCCTATTTCCCTATATGTTTTTTCCAGATTCTATTCTGATTATTAATATAGTAAATTAGGAAACATTTTAGGCAGTAATTACATAATCAATCGCTATAAACAATGAATTTCTTCTGTACAAAGGTTATTATTTATTCAAGTAACTAAGATCTCTCAACTCTATCAATTCTAGTCTTGATTTAAGTTACTTAGCAAACACAACAGAGCAAGGATGCTCACCTTGTTGCTTAGCCCATTCTGACATTACATAAGCAAAGGAATTATTGTGTCCCTCAGCTGGAATTGAAATTAGCAAATCAATAAATTGGCCAACATTAGGAACACTCATGTGTACCTGCATTTAACCAAACATTTGAAAAAATTATCTCTGGACAAAGGACAGGTGGATGGTTTCTAGCCAAACAAATAATGCCGTACTAAACATGCCACGAAAAATGACAAGAATGCAAACAATGTAATATAAAGGATACTCCAAAACACAAACACCTAGCTAACAAAATAATTATTGATGCAAGAAGAGAAACAGAAGTTTTATAAATGATCATTGCTTAAGTACTAGCTATCCACTTTTATAGACAATTGATAACAATAGAGATCTGGGGCCATTAACCATTACCATAAAAATCTAACAATAGAATCATTAAATGAATCTAAACAATTAGTTATATTAGTATTACCAATCTGGCAAAAACAACTAGCAATGAGCTTCTAAGGGAAGCAATTTGAGCAGATTGCATGCGTCTGACAAGAGCAGCAACCAGGTCGCGTATATGTACAGCCATTTGTGATGGTAAATGCAATATGAGTTGAAGAATATAACTCCCAACAAAAAGAGACCCGGAGCTTTCCAAATTTGGGTCTAGTAGTCTGTTCCAAATTAACAACGAATCAGGCAACAAACGAGAAGCAGAAAAAGAGAACACAGATACACACAAGCAGAAAACAAAAAAAAATAACAAAATAATAAACTCATTTACTTGTATCTGTAAGTAGAGTATATCAGAACACGGGAAGAAAAGTAAGCCTTCTTCCATTTTTATCACATTACAAATCAGCAGTTAATTTTCTCTTTTCATATACGTGTAGTTAATCAGTTTACACTTTTTGTTACGATGGTTGAATCGTCCACTCATTCCCAGCTATAAAAAATGTGAACACAACAATTCTTACGACAAATAGTAGGTACTAATAACCTAAATTGTAAGTGTTGGATAGATATATGCACAGATGCATGTGTGTAGTTAGATATACAGCTGTATAAAATGATGCAGCAAATGCATTGTTTCAATAATAAATATAAATGGTAGTCAGGGTTAGAAGTAAAGCATTTCCTATACTGGTTTTCTCCTTTTCTTTTCTTACAGGAAAGCTCAATATGAATAGCATAAAGTTCAATCAATAAAATGTATTTTAACAACTACTATGCATAACTCACAATTAGCTAGATGGACCATACATATATACATTCTAGTCCACATAATTCAGTCTGGAATAGGAAGAACATAAGAGCATCTCCACCGCTAGAACAATCAAGTTAATTTTTGTGGGCCAACAATTGCCATATAGGATTCAAGAACTTTCCTCATTTTCACTACAATGCATTTAAGTTCTTAATTTGTTTTATATGGGGTCCACCATGAACTTCACATATTATATTTTCTTTTCCTTTCCTCTTCTCTCTCTCTCTCTCTCTCTCTCTCTCTCTCTCTCTCTCTCTCTCTCTCTCTCTCTCTCTCTCTCTCTCTCTCTCTCCCCTTGATTTTGTTTTCTCTGAAACAGCACTGCAAGAATGTGTTCCCCTACGAGAACGGTTCTCCAACCTGTACTTCCATGTCATTCTCCTCCAATGCCTAGAACAAAATTCTATGTTCTTGTGTTTTAAGAACAATAGGTAGAACAAGCGTTGCTGATGCTCTTAATGTTAAACTATTATACTCCCTCCATTTCAAAATAAGTGTCATTTTAACAACAAAAAAATTGTGTCAAAATGAATGTCATTTTCAATTTTCAATGCAATGATAACTATTTCATTCCAATTGTACCCTTCAACTATTGCTATGTACATTACTCCCAAATCATTACTTAAATATCAAAGAAACCAATAGTTAATGAGGATAATTTGATAAAATAATTATTCTCTTTCTTCTAGTCATTGCATTTCTTAATATATGTGTAAAAACCTTAAACCACGTCCATTTTGAAATAGAGGGGGTAGAAAAGATGCTTGAAGCAATGCTAGCAAGTAATGCACTAGAAAATTTGAAATAACAGACAACTACCTGGAAGCTATATCAAGTAAGCTTCTCATAGTTGATCCAGAATCAGGTCCCCAAAGAAGAACTTCTTGTCTTCCCCCGGATATAAAAGCAGATAAACATTCTGTAGCATTCTGCTCAGATGAAAGTCAATTCAAATAATTCATTCTATGGTGCAATAAGAAATCATTGCAAAATCAAGAAATAAAATAAGATATACATGTATATTTTTATCAAAAAAAGTGACCTGAATTTCACTGTGCTCATCACTTTGAAGGATAATTCTGATAACAGCATCGAAACAGACATAGTATATTGCTTTGATTACATCACCAGGGGCATTCTGTACAAAGCTATGATATTGTGAGATTGGAAAATGTAGGATAAACACGGTGTACAAGGGTTAAACTTCAAAGAAAATAAAATAATTTAATTTTAAAAATAAAAAAAATTAATTTTAAAAATAAAAAATGAAAAACCAATCCATGCAATTATACTTGCCTTCAGTAACATTGTTACCAGATCTAGTGAACCGGCTACCAAACCATCAGCCTGCTCTTGGGGCTGTAAGAACATTTAAAGGGTGTATAAATAACAATGAGTGCTATTTTAAAATCATTAATTAATATTGACTTTTAGTAACTTTAAATAGTCGTACTTCATTTAAAATTGGTCCAATATATGGCAAAATTCTCGAAACCAATGGATGTATACATCCGGGAATGCTTTTGATTGCCTGAAAAACAAATATCATCAGACGACAAAATAAATCACATATAAACAATTGAAAAAATTGATGCCAAAGCAATTGTTATGAACGTAGAAGCTTGCCATTTATGAAGCATGATCAGTAATAAATTCAGATCAAACAAACATCATAGAAAGCTAAACATTGCAGCTAAAGAGTGGTTTTAAGATTGAATTGGTTTTTCAAGGATGTAAAACAGGTTAATGATCACAAACGTCAATCATTACATTCTCCACCAGAAAACAAAAATTCTAACATGATATCAGTCAGAGCCCTATTCAGGATTTGTTGGACAACCCGCTACCAGGCCACTTGGGTCACACTCTGAATGGCCAGTCTTGGGCGGGAGTTACTTTTCAATTATAAGATTTCAATAATCTATTAATTCTGCCAAACTCAGACATAATATATAATATCTTCCTTTTCATGTCACAATCTCATGTTTTGCATTCCTATATCCTTCAATGCAATGTCTGTTGGATATCGAATTACAATCTCAATTGTAACTAATGTTAAATGTTGACAAAATCAAGACACTCATGCAGATAATAATATTAACAAAAGAATAAGCATCAAACCATTACCTCAAGAACTTCAAGTGCATCAATACTGATAAAAGGATCCAAAACATGTGATGCCCATACATTAAGGATTACCGGAGATATAACACTTTCTACTACTGCTGGTGATTCATGGCCTACAATATAAAATGAGGGGATAAATACAAACAAATGGCTAGCTAAACACAGCACACAAACGTGTGTGGAGTAAGACTAGACCAGAAATGGTCTATATATCAATAATTTAAATACAAGAGAAAGATATAACTAACCTGCCTTTACTGCTTCTTGCAATGTTTCAAGTACCATGTGCAATGTTTCATCCGATGCCTGGACACCATATTAAGGTAACTACATCTTGCAACAATAGCAGTATATGTGTGTGTGTGTGCACGCGCGCATGTGTGTGGGCAGCTAACTTACTCCCGCCTATAAAACATACATGAAGGAGTAAGTTAGGAACCCTACCCCCACTTATTTTTTCCTAAAAACTCCGTTGCTTCTTTAACACTAATTTAATGGATGGACATTATTGTAATTTTCTTTTTGTAAGTGTTTTTTGGTGGAAACATGTTTTTTTTTTAAAGTTTGGTGGAAACATTTTTTTTTTTTTAACATGACCACTATCGACAGAGCAAAAATCATCATCGTTAGATTGGAAACATTGTTCAAGCACAGTATCCCTCACGAAACAAAAGATCTGTTTCATCAACCACCTAACACACTATTGGAACAAACACAAGTTTTTTAACATTGTTAATATTTGTTTCAAGTTTTTCTTATTTTTTATGGATGTTTCACTTTTTTTTTTGGCTTTCGCACCGGCTTCCGACCCACCAAAGGTGGGCGACTAATCCGGCTCGTGCGTAGAGGCATGCGCACTAGCCAAGCGTTGTTCCCCCTGGGAATCGAAACGTTTTTTTTTTTAAACAAGGGTTTCTTAATTAAAAACAATAGAGACAAACATTAACTGGGACATGATAAAACAAAAATACAATTGTCAAAAGCAATTTCATTAAGTAGTTGTTAAAAAGAAATAGGCTTAAACGCACTTTTGACCCCCTAACTTTTAAAAAATAGCGATTTTGGCCCCCTATTAAAACAAACTATATTCCAGCCCCCTAACTTTACCCCCTTTTGCAAGTGCCAATTTTGACCTGGTTAAAGCCTATGTGGCTACTCACTTAAGTGAGTTGGACACCACGTGTGAAGTACGTCATTTTCAAATTAAAAAAAAATCGCATATACATCAAAGGAATTAAATAAATGAAAAGAAAAAAATAATTTCAAACCCAAAAAAAATTCGGCAGTACGATCTTTCACTTTCTCTCTCTACCTCCTTCATCTTCTACTTGTTCTGCTAACTCTTATTCTTCCAATTCCACCTCCTTCCTCTTCCTTTTAAGGCTTAAACCCAAAAAGAAAGAAAAAAATAGCTATACGATCTTTCACTTCTCTGTCTACCTCCTTCATCTTCTTCCTCTTTCGCATGTTGTGTCTTCCATGAAGGAAAAAAGCTTCCCCTTTAGGATTCAAACACATGAAAATCCGTTTCAATCCCATTAACACAAACACAACCATAACTTTTTCCCTTTTCGCCTCCTTCATAATTCTTTGAAACTTCACAAATCTAACATACCAAGGAGATGATTTAAAGCTACCATCTTTTTGCGGAACAACAATTATAACAACCATGCCGCCAAACGGAAGAAACGGCCTGGAAAAACTATACACCACGTCTTCTGTAAGCTCCTAATCTCCCCCAAGATTGCATGTTGTTGTTGTTAAATTAACGTTTTGTTTCTTAATTATTGTTAAAATCTTCAAAACCAAGAAAAAAAAAAAAAAAAACAGAACCAAACTTCCAAAACCAAATAAATGAATTATTAGAGTTCTGAAGTCATGAAAGGAAGCAACAAAGAATGCATATTCCAGTTACAGTAAAAGCACCTTTTGATATACAAAATGGGTTTGATAATGAAATTGAAGCTACAATTGCATTGTTGTTGTTCTTCATGGTTTCCTTAATTTGAGCAAAAATCAAGGAAAATAGTTAGCTCATGTTGTTCTTTTTTATTTGTGATGATTATTGTTCATTTTTTTAACGGAGTGAAGAGAAAGAAGAGAGAAAAAGGAGATCGAGAGGAGAAAGAAGACAAAGGAGTTTTTTCATTTTTTTAATTATTATTTTTTCAATCAATGATGAGTTGGATATTTTTTAATTTAAAAAAAATATACACATGTGGCATCCTAGTCATCTAAGGATGTGTCCACATATGCATTGACTTGGTCAAAATTAAAGGGGAGGGTCACCTTTGCAAAAAGGGGTGAAGTTAAAGGGCTGAAATGTAATAGGGGGCCAAAGTTAGAGGGTCAAAAGTGTGAAGCCCAAAAAATATTTGGGCTTTTGGTCAAAAGCAAATGGGAGTGGGTTTGCTAACTTACTCCTTCATGTTTTTAGGTGGAGTAATATATATATGTACAGAGACAGATAGATATGACAGAAGGATTATATTGTACATTACATGATTAAGAAGATCTGTGAGGGATGAAAATAAACCCGGTAATTGTGGTTGGACAATTTCTTTCTTTGCTTTAGGGAGAAGCTGAGAAAGTGCCCTGCAGGCACCTACTTTTACAGGTGGAGGCCTGTCAAATAAAAAGTTAGAAGAAAGCTTGATGTGCGAAGAACACAAATTGAAGCAATTTTGCTTACACGTTCATTGTAATTGCCTTCAATGCTGCATCGAGAGAGTGCTCTAGTACACCACTGCTTATCTGTAAATTAAGCAAAGTAAAAAAGTTATATATATATATATATATATATATATATATAGAGAGAGAGAGAGAGAGAAGGAGAAACTATCCAAGAAAAGAGAACAAGACAGAAAATGGTTACCACAGAGGAGAATTTAGCAACTGAAGTAAAAATACGAGCATATAGAAAGGGGTATTCAAGAGAATCTGTCACAAAAAAAAGGGGAAAGTGAGATGAAAAATACACACACACTTATATGCAGGCATGCATGTATCACAACTGAAGCATAAGGGAGGAATTAAGAAATGACCTATTAGAAAGTCCTCGGCAACAATCTGCTCAATCATGTCCTTCAAGTTACTTGTCTTCAACCCTGACTCCTATATGAAGGACATAAAATATATATATCAAAGTATATCCTAGTCCAAAATAGTACCCAGTTATTGAAAATGGAGATGAAAATATTTAAGCATATATATCATCTGCCCGAGAGAATTGACAAAATCAAAATCCCATACCTCTGACTCAAGCAGTTGCTCTGAAAGAGATGACAAGGCAAAAAGAGTAGCTTCTCTTATCTGCCAAATTGATATGTATAACACTGACTTTAGAACTTAGATATGATATATTCCGTGAAATGGTTTATACAAAATCAAACAAAATTCTCATGATACAAATAAGTTTTGGGACCATTGGATTGCATAGCATGGCATTATTAATATAGCATATGTTTCACGCTTTAGATGAGTATTAGAGGTTAGAACTGGTAATTCAATCCAAGTAATTTTACACTGAATAGCACTAGTTTTATTGATGAAACACTTGAGGAAAGAACATTACAATGAGACAGATTATTAGAGATAGACGAGACTATAGCAGTTGCTGGCAGTTCCAGTCTTTGAAAGAAATTAGAGTATGTCCTCTCTCAAATCATCCAATTACGAAATAAACTGGCCAACCCCTTTTTCTGCCCTACCCTATTCTATTTATTTAGTTACAAAACAGTACCACACACACAATCTAACTAGGCTGGGCTATCTTTATTGGGTCTGTGTCTCGCACAATTGGAGGCCGACTAACAATGAGATATACAGAAAAAACAGATCTCAAACCACCAGGGAAAGTATGAGGAGCCCTGTGGAAAAGACAACTAGCAGAAGAAGGGAGAATTAGGTCATAACAATCTTGCAAAGAAAAGGAGTAAACATGAGGGAGCAAGGATAAGAAAGGCTCAACAATCCTAGTTCAGGAGGCATCAAGAAATTTGAGTGAAAACATTGGGGCCCTTTGGAAAGGGAGGTTGCCAGGTTGGTAGACCCTCAAATATCTAAGGGTATTTCGACCTTTTTTTTCTTTAAGTCTGTAATAAAGAGGAACTTTCCAATTGTGAGGAGCTGCTAGACTCGATTTTTTTCTTCCTTGGTAATGATCCTAACAGAGTTAAAGAAAAGAAAAAAAATAAAAAAAGAGGAGTATTTGGAATCAGCATTATTTTAAAATAGCCTTCTCAGCAAGCCAATTAAAATTAAATTATACTCTACTAGATATACTACAAATATTCTAAATCCAAGAAAAACAGAACTTCAGTATTTACCCTCCACCAGCTTGCATTGCCTGCTACTTTCCTTATTTGAGACTCGGTGAACCATTGTTTTGCAGCATCTATGATTGCCAGAAATCCTTCACCATCAAAAGAATTGACCACCTCTTCCAGTAAAAGCACGCCTACAAGAAGCAATTTTTTTGATGAAGCTCACGAATATCTCTATAACATACATATAAATCCTTACAAACAACCCAAATAACAGAAATGCAAAATAGAGATTTTTATTTTTTAAGCAAAATATAGTGCACATGCATTATATGGCAGAAAAAGGCATCCCAACTAGGTTGGCAGCCCCAAAACCACCACCTATCATTTGCAGCACTCTAACATATTAAGATAAAAATAAAATAATGAAAAAAGAGCTTGGGGGCACTAGGCCAAAACCCAAGAAAACAAAGTAGCAGATACATAGCAACTGCCTCGTTAAAAACCTTACCAGGAAAACCCAAAGGGATAAAACCATGGTGATGGAAAAAAGAGAGTAGTACAATACAATCAAACTAGAAAAATAATTCATCTGCTTAACCCAATGTTAACAGAGTGCAGTACAATACAAGACATATTGGATAACTTGAACAGATTTTGCTAATGAACCAACTAAAATATTTCCAACGGATATCCATAAAGTCCAGAGAGTTAACTTCATTTTTTTTCATGAAATTTATACTTGTAATGCATGCTGAATGCGTCAACGTATTCTAGTTTATTTATCCAAAAGGATACAGCCAAAAATCCATCCATTTGTTGCCTTCTAACTAAAAGGAAAGTCATGAATAAGTGGCCCTATGTTCTTGACTGATGCAATTCTTAAAAAAAAAGTTGAAAACAGTAGTGCATACAAGGATTAAAGTCACTATTATAACCGATACAAAAAATAATCATGATGAACAATCAACAAACCTAACCAAATTGAAATAAACTATCACTTTAAAAACTTTAAAATGGCAAAAAAATATGATCCTTGCAGACATTTGCCCTTAGGAAAGCTGTAAGGAATCAAAAAATAGAAGTTTGTGTTGAAAAGCACAATTTTTAAACTTTCAAGATATTAACTATACAATTTTCAACAACAACCAAGCCTTTTCCCACTAAGTGGGGTTGGCTACATGATTCAAATTACGCCATAATGTTCTATCATAAACCATATTTCGGTCGAACTCATTAATTTCTTAATCTTTCCTAATAGTTTCTCTTGTAGTTTTTCTGCATCTTCTTTCCTAATGGTTTCTCTTGTAGTCTTTCAATACAATGTTTCTATATTTGGTTTATTGACGAGCACGAAGGGCAAATGTTAGCATTTGTCATAAAATATTGAGGAAAGTTACACACCAGAAATGCGGCAGCTATAAGTGGCATCCTCTTCATCAGAAATAAACTGGTTGGCATCTGCAGACCACGTATGAACCTAAAAAAACAAGAAAAAAATAGTCAAGGATTCCATTGCAGCAAATTTAGAAAAGAAACAAGTAGAACATCATAATGACACTACTAGATAGCACCATAATTTTCACTTTACCAATCATGTTTTACATCAACCCACAAGAAAATATGATTGATCCTATAGGAGAGATGGTAGACTAATTGTCTCAAAGGCCAAAAGGTTAGAAGATATACTCCCTCCGTCCCATATTATAAGCAAAAAAAAAAAAAATCACACTTATTAAGAAAATTAAAACATAGTAGTTTGCAACATAGTTTCTTGTGTTATCCTTGAAATAAGTTTGATAGAAAGTTGTAAAAACAATTTTCATTGGTTATTTGTTATTGAGAAAATGAAAGAAAGAGCAAATTGATAAGGCCCTAGATAATGGTTCAGCTAGTAGAGCCTACCACCATTATTTATAAAATCTTAGAATTCAGGTTGGGCCTAACTCAACGCTACAAAACCAGTTTGTAAGGTGAACGATGTCTTTCACTTATAAACACATTCTCAAGCCATATCTCATACAATGAAGAAAACCTTCACGCCTACGACTTGACATCTGGAGTGGTTTTACAGCGGGTGGCCCAACAAATCATGGATAGGCTCTGATATGATATCATCTAAATAATTTGGATTGGACCTAACTCAACCCTACAAAATAAGCTTGTAAGGTGAGGGATGCCTCCAACTTATAACAGAATAAAAATAAGTAGAACATCATAATGGCACTACTACATATCACCATACTTCTCACTGTACCAAATGATGTTTTACATCAATCCATGGGAAAATATGATTGCTCCTGTTTATAACCAGAATATGAGAGTTGATCCAAGAGGAGCGATGATCGACCAATTGTCTCACGGGCCAAAAAATTAGGAGCAGTAGGAGACTCAAAAATGTTTTACTTACCTGCTGTTCTGTCATTTGAAGAAAAGCAATAGTGTAGTACACCAATTCTTTGACATTAGCTGCAACCGCCTATAAAAGCGCAAACCACACATCAAAATAAGTGTGCAATAGAACACAACTATAAGTAAACAAACATTTCAAGAATGGTCTGAGCAAACCTTTGCTAGTCTTGAATTACCGACAATGGTCAGCAGAAGTTCAAACAGCTGTATAAAGAAAATTTGATGTAAAACAACAGATCAAAGCTATATAAAGAAATCAACGACACACAAGAATAAACTATTTGGCCCTGATTGATACATGTTTAGACAGACCTGAGCCAGTTAATTACTTAAAAAAGTAAATTACACTATCCCCTATGAGATGCTAACATTACATTGACCTGTCATCCATTTTGAATAATCACAACCCTATCTAAGAGATTAATAAAGGAAGGCAATGCATTCAAAGTCCAAAAACTACCTAGGATCAGACTGGGGGAGAAATACCCTAAACTAAAGGATCATAACACAGATCATAAGACTACCTAAAATGCAATATTATACTTTCACAAATCATATGCATATGCAGAAACAAACCTCTTGGTAATGGGAAACATCGGTCTATTTAAATATAAACATGCTTGTTAGGAGTGAGGAACACCTAACTTCATTTGAGCCTGCCAGGAATATTTTTTCATTTTCTACAATACAACTCTCAGCGTCACAAGTAGTGGTAAATGTGTACACCCTTCTACCAACGTTCGGACTTCAAGAGACAAAATGAAGTTTTGAACACCGTTTCTATTGGATTGGATTGGAAACTTCACAAAAAAATTCTCTGGTACATCAAAAACCCTAAAGACAATACATTAATCTACAAGATTGAGTATCCTTTTTTCGAACTAGAGAGGACAACAATGCAACTTAGACATCTTCTAAGGGTGGAGAGTGGATGGTGTGATTACTCTCAAAATTAAAATGTGTAGAAATTGTAACTTTCAAAACAATTATGAAACACTGTTAAAAGATATAGATCAAACATAGAAGCCCAATTAAATTATGAATCATAATGAAATCAGTAACATTAACCGGCTGAAAATTATTAACATGGACGGGCCATTAACTTGATAAAGTAAAATGGAAACAAAAATACATTGAACCATTATTGATCGAAGAAATCAATTGTTGCAGATAAAATATGTTAATTGACTCTGACATAAAAATACTTGCATTATCAAATCATCAAAGTAATAAACATCAAAAACCGCTGCTTTTGTCACCTGGATAACAAATGAATCAAGGCTTATCTCTGAGCCATCAGAATCATATCTTCCCTCATATGAATCTTCTGCTCCTTCAATAGATGCCTGCTCATAAACTCTCAGAGAGGAGACAAATGTATTCCACAGTGGTCCCAATATGACTACAGCGAACAGCGTCTTGTCAAACAAATAAAAAATAGAACTAATGACAAAGGCTAAGCAACAAACTATGGGAACAAACATACCTTCAAATTGACTTTTAATTAGGCTTGAGAAATTCTGAATAAACTGATTCAAGCACTTCAAAACCTTAAAGAAGAAAGATGTAATATCATGTTTAAAATGTAGGAAACTAAGAAAAAATGTAGAAATCAACTTTTAAAAAACCAGACCAACCTCCATTCTAATACTCCAATCATCTGGATTTTCAGATTGAACCGGGACTTCTAGAATAGAAGAAAATTGTTCCATCCATGGTTTAAGCAAAGGAACTACTAGAGAACTCGTTTCTGCCTAAACAGTACACAATGATATATGTTAACAATTAAAAAGTAAAATACACTAAACAACCAATGAACGAGAACTGTGCAAGTTACTTAGTGGCAAGAAAATACATTATAAACACCACTCATCGCCCCCAGCATAGAGGTGCAAGAATAGACTATTGAAAGGGCCTTGGTCCGTATGTATGTGTCATATATCTGCACAGAGGAATGAAATAAAGAAAATTTTGTCATGTGACAGAAGAGGCACGATTCACAATACAAACAGAATATTGGTTATATTTCCTTATGTTTCTCGTTCTTCAATTATGAAAAAATTCATAGGTCCAGAAATGATTTATCAAAAAAATTGTATTACTATAAATTGTTAAATTTGCTTCTAGAAATTCATAAAAAATGGAAAAAGGAAAACAAAAAGGAGACTTCCGTCTATAATCAGGACATGTCAATTCACATGCTCCTTTCTTTTCTTAAGTTGAAAGTTGTGAATATGTCAAAAAAGAAATAATATAGGGGAAAGATATCAAGAAGAAGAGAGAGCGTGTTAGGAAATAGAATAAAGGGGAACTAGAGTACTTATGAGTTGTTAAAACAATTAGTTAATTAGCTGGTTAGTTTGTTATGTGACTGTTCAGCCGGTTAGCAAGTCTTTAAATGGCCTTCAATGAGTTTTATCATAAGACTCAAATTGTTCATAGATATCTTCTCTTCCATGAATCTTAGTTATTCTAACTCCCGTTTATTCTATATCCTATAAAAGAACTATGGAAATTCAGGGTCAATATGTGTATAGTGAATTCCAGAAAGTTCGTAGATTGGTTTCCATCGATTCTTAACACTTGCACTTCCTCCCAAGCCAATCAGCTTTGGAAGGAAAAAAAATCTAAGATTATGCTAACATAAATAAAGCATAAAACTGCTTAGAAGGTTAACAGAAAAATATACAAAATTATAACCTGCGGAGAGGATACAATGGTCAGCAAACTTGGGAACAAAGCAGGTATTAATGTTGGAACCGTTCTATCATCCAAGTCCGCTGAGAGAAGAACCAAGCATTTCATAGCTCCATGCACTAGAATAAAATTGTAAGAAAAATTAAGAAATGGATTAGCATATAGAAATTCAAGTGTTACATAAGTATGCTAAGAAAAGCATAGAGCAAACAACTTCCCAATTCGCGGAATTTGGGTCAGGCCTAATTCAACCCCACAAAACCGACGTATAAGTTAAAGGATGTCCACCACAAATATTATTATCTAATGTGGGAGTCATAGCATGAGGAGTGTGATCCAAGTGACTCAACCCTTCAAAATCAGCTTGTAAGATGGGGGTGCCTAACCAACCACTACCCAAACGATACTATTATCCAATGTGGGAATTTCAAAGGGTTATCAGTTATGTGTCAAGTTTGGGTTTTAGAGCAACAAATGGGCCAAACAGAGAATTTGTTAAAAAGCTGCTTGTGTGGTAAAATTTTTAAGAGTAAATGCAGTTATATTATGGAGAGAGTAGCAAGTGGAAGTGCATTCAATGTTCTCCGGTTAGACACCTTATGGTTTGAATAAAGATACAAATGTCTCTTCTCCAATGAACTTTTTCTCTGGCATTACAGTTACAGGGGTTATCTTCTTTGATACAACTATTTTCAACAGTTTCTTTCGTTTTTTAAATTTGGGTTCCTATCATAAAGTGTTGCGAATAATGTAGATTGCACTACATTAAGATAAAATATTTCATACTTTCCTTTTCCTTTTCTTTTTCTATACATAACTGCTATGATACTATTTCAGTTATTAGGGTAATTCAATTTCGTTTTTTTAAGACTAGCAATTAACAGCGTTGATGCACATTAGTCTATAATATGAGCCTATAATTTATATATCAATAATATTCAGTTTTTTCTTATCTCATTCAAGTAAAAGTGCTCCTATCGTATAATGTTTAGTATATACACTCCATAAGGAAATGGAACCCAATTTTCACCCAAGGCTTTTCCACAACCAAACATAGTTTCAAAGTTATAAAATCCTACAAATCACCAACTCAGAATGGATTGTTTACCTCCATTCAAGTTGGTTTGACTGTTGATCAAATTCAGGAGAAATGGCAATAAATCTGGCCATAACTCTGGCCAGTCATACACTGCAATGGATGCCACGGCCATACCAATAGCTGTGCAAATTTTCCGATGAGGGTCGTCTAATGTCAATAGAAGCATTCTGCGGATGATTTCCTGGAGATGTAATAAAAATTAGTTATCACAAGAAACATGTTTTAGTATACCATTCATGAAATAGCCAATTGCAGAATAGAACAATTTTTTCAACAGGCAGAAAGAAAAAAAAAATGGCCAGTTGCAGAATAGAACAATTTTTTCAACAGGCAGAAATAAAAAAATAAAAAAAACAATAAGTGTTCTCATAGATAGTTAAACAGTCCTAAAAGTATGCATTATGTATTCTCCTATCAATAAGTGTTCCAGAAATCCATATTCAGGAAAATACATTATCTAGAGACATATATGATATATGAGATCCTTGAGGACAAAATTGAACTGTTTAAGTCTAAACATTCTTCTACAAATACCACATACATTAATTGTCATCGTCAAAGCCCAAAAGGTAGAAACATTCTCCAGCATATAACAAAATACAAGGAAATATATGACATTGATGACTGGCTGACAGAAACTAAAAGAAAAATTCTACTATGTCCAAATTCAGCATATTATGCAATGTGATTTAAGGCCTCAAAATGACAAGCAAAAGGAATGTTTACAATCCAATGGTAAGGTATCCAAAACCAAATCAAATCTTAATCAATAAAAGCTCCCATAATAGTTTCCGGTGATGCCTTGTAGGTATGGAGTTCTGAATAATAGTAAAAATTAAATAGAAATAAAAGAATATGGTACCTTTTCATCAGCGGAAACCACAGGAGGTTCAAATGATTCTTCACCCTCCTGCCAATGTTTTTTAACTAATTGCTTAAGAAGGACTGCAGCTAAGTAGAGGAGAGTTAAATTATCCAAGATCATAAGCTCGTGGAAGGAAGAAAATCAATAATTTGGTGGCACCGACATTTTAGAATGTGGACTATTTTATAACAAATCAGTTGTTTTTCTTGTACTTAGGATATGTTTGGTAAGACATAACTTTGAGCTTATAGCTTATATCTTATAAATTTTGAGCTTATATCTTATATGCTCATTTCACTAGAAAAGACCTGTTTGATAACCGCCACTTCGTCACGAGCTTATAACTTATTTTTACTAGCTTATAGCGTTTTGATAAGCTAATCCAAGTAGCCTATAGCTTATCATCATTTATCTCTATTTTACCCTTGTAATCTTAATTGAAAAAAAATAAAAATTAAACATTCATTAAATATATCATTTCTATGTCATTTCATATTTATAAGCTAGTTCAACCGCTAATTTTACCAAACACTACAAATTCAATCAGCTAGCTTATTTGCTATAAGCTACAAGCTAGATTATCATCTATCCGCTATCAGCTAGTTTTTAGAGCTAGTTTTTTACCAAACAGAGCCTTAGCAAGCTATATTTTAGTATTGATGAAAACAAACAAAATTACAGATTTGTTGTTATTAACAATTGAAAAGGATATCTGGCGCAATCCCACAGCAATGTCCTTGTTTGCAATGACTTTTGATAATGCAGTGCCAAAACCTTCAAGGAAATTTAACATTATAAATAATTATCGTTCTAAATTGCTGAAACCATAAAGGAAATTGAGCATCATCACAAGAACCTGATTGGTGAGAGGCTTGATGAAGAGAAGCTTCGGCAAAAGAACGAATCTCGTGGTTAGGATCGAGTGTGGCAGATAAGCAACTGAGAAGCCATTGTTGATCTTGATCTACAACGTAGGCCATCGATGACAAAACCCTAGACCAGACCCAACGACGCCGTTTTTGCTTTCAGGTTGCTTCAGCTTTTTCCCGCTCAGAGGAGAAGAATTAGGAAGATTCTTGCCAGAGAGGGTTTTATAGCAAAGCCAGGACAACATAGACAGACAGTGGCACAAATGAAATTTCCTCGATATACATATACCTACCCTTATGCAAGAAACTTGTTTTTAATCCCGTAAATACATCAATTTTTCTTTTTGGTCCTTCTAAAAAATTTTATTCGATTTTTAATTATCAAAATTTTTTATCTTTATTTTTGGTCTCTCCTTTAATATAAATTTATATATTAAATTCGTATTTTTTTAATAAAATTTTGCATTAAAGTTTATAATATTATAGGAATTTCTTCCAAAAGAAATTCGAATTTTTTAAGAAAACATAAAATAAATATGAATTTTTATATTTTTTTGCGGTTAAGAAATCATATTTAATTCATGATTTGTTAAAGAAAAAATAAAAATTTGGGAGTCATTTTTATAATATTCTACACATTTCTGCATAATTTCATTAAAAAATACAAAGTCTACGGTTAACTTTAAAACATGGATCAAAAGTGGTGATTGTATAGGGATTAAATAATATTCTATACATTTTTGCATACTTTCATTAAAAAATACAAAGTCTGCAGTTAACTTAAAAACATGGACCAAAAGTGGTGATTGTATAGGGACTAAAGTCGAAGGAAAATTTCAAAGAGACTAAAACAAAAAATTTGAAATATTTATAAGATCAAAAACATATTTAACCCTTTTATAAATATTTTATTTGATCATTTTAAAAAAAACTCGATTAATAACTTTTTAATGAAACATTTTATTAAAATAAAAATGTTTTTTAATAAATATTAGTTTCATGTAAATAATAAAGTGTTCATAATTTTAATGGAAAATATATATGTATGAAAAGATGATGAGGACACTCTTACAGAAAAATATTTTGTAAATAAGCTATTAAAAAAACTTTGAAGTGTTATTACAAAGATTCACATATAATGCGGGTGCAAACCATGAATGAGAATAGATGAATTTTCATAAAAATCACACCATTTTTTTATTTTGCTTTGGACCAAACTTTTGATCTATTGTATGGCAATTTTCACTTGGCTTATCACTAGTTTCTGTTTCATAAAAGAGAGTGTGGCACCCTATTTATAGTTTCTTCCATTATTTCTTCACTTTAACTCCTTATTCCATTATGCTACTTTTATCTTTTAAAGTTTGTAATCTTTGCATCATCAAATTCTAGTCAAAATTTGTACAAGTTTCTAAATTACAATAGAGTGATGAAAAATGACTATAATTATTATGAATTGAATGAACAAGGTCATTATCTAGCATGTGATTACAAGATGTATTTATAGGTAAATGGTGTTCTATATTAGCTATCATGCACTAGCTAACAGCTAACTACTATAAACTCTAAATTTAACTAGTTACCTAACATACAAGTAAACTAAGTCAAATAGTCGGTTAACTTCCTTGTTCTCATGATGCAATAACCCTTGCAAGTTAGAGGTTGGTAGATATCTATCAATCCGAACTTCAATAGTAGTGTGATGAAAAAAAACAAAACTAACCTAGTAGTTTTGGTTGACAACACAAAAATATAATGGAGGTTTGAGTGTATTTGTGATTTCTATCTAATGTTTGAGAAGTGAATCTTAAGTTGTGAGATGAATATGATCTCTTTCAAGAAATCTGAACTTTTCTACTTCTGATCTTTGATTTTTGACAGGAAAGGTTTTTGGTGAGAGATTTTGTCGTTGAGAGATGTGTTTTCATTTGAATGATGTTGCCATATATAGAGCTTCAATCTTGGTGATCATGTAAGTAACCAGCCATTGCAAGACTAGTCGTTATTTTGTTCTTTTGTGTTTTTCCTTGATGACCAAGAAAGTCTTAAACCTATCCATTATGCAATGCTTCTCAACTTTTGATCTTTTTGTGCACCTTTGGATATGTTTTTTATCAACATTCTTTTTGGTGTTTTCTGAATTTTTCATTTTGAAGTCATGCCTGATTTGCTTATGATCTTTGGAGTTTCAATAACTTGCAATTCTGATCTACCTGATCTCCAACCTCGAGTACGTTTGATCTTCATTCCTCTCTTCAAAAGTTGTGATCCAAACTCTTTAGATGAGAATTTGTTGGTGAGAACCAATTTATAACTTCTTTCGCTTAGCCATTTTGAAGTGCTTCTGATGTGTCTATTTGCTCTTCTGATCTACAATATGAAGTGTTTCTGATGTTTTTACTGAAGTTCTTTTTTATTGAAGAATTTTATTCATGAAATTGACATGGATCGACTTCTTATCTCATTTTGAAGTTCTTTTTAGCATTGTGTCAAGATTCATGTTTCTTGGATATTTGATCATTTGTAATATCTTGTTGTAAAGAACACTCAAATAAACTTGTCAAATCAAACACATATCAGAATTATATTGATCTTTTTAATACAATAAAGTTTATTATCATTAAAATATCAACACAAGAAGAATTTTGTGATTTATCTCAACAATCTCTCCCTTTTTTATGACAACAAACTTATTGAATTTAGGATCAAGATTTCGATTATGATTTAAACTATATAATAATATGGGATTGATAATTGTCAAAATTGTTGGTTACTACCTTACACTTATTCCCCATAATCTATTAGAAATAGAGTTGTTGCATGGCCTATATCGTATAATTAGTGACTATTTAGGAAATTGAGTTTAATTAGTTTTTATGGTTAATTAGTCATTTTGAACAAATAATTCTCGTTTGGTTAAATATTTGCTCTGGAAATCCAATAAGATATAGCATGAAAAGAAGGCTAGAGATGTATGAAGATGCAACGTTGGGAGCATGTCTAGAGATGTATTTTGGATCATAGAGTTGATTATGATTCTGGTCTGGAGAAGATGAAGAAGTTTTGGCCTTGTCCATCTTTAGGGGCAGGGTGTGGCCAACGATGGATATGGCTACCGATAAGAATCGAGTGTTGACCATCATATCTCATTGAATGAAAGTGGTATTCTAAGTTCATTCGTTATTGAAGTCGCCATATGATCCATCAAGACCAGAGATCAACAACCTTGTGATGAGTATAGAGGTATTCAGTCGCCAAACTTTAAATGACAACTTCCTTCTTTATGAAGATGGATGGTTTACCTGCAAACATGCTGACTATCAAGCTAGGATTCGTCGAATGTGGGAGGTGTTTAAGGTAGAAAAGTGTGTGCTTGGAAGTGAAGATAAGAAGAATCAACTCATCATTTGGAAGAAAAAAAATTGTATCATGTGGGTTAGTGTTGAAGACAATTCATCTCATTAGAGTTCAAAAAGATCATCTTGTTCAAGATCTACCATCTAGATGAAGGTTCAAGAAGATCATCTCGAAGGACGTCATGATATTCCATAAGGATCAACACTCAAGAAGACCATCTGGTACACAAATCAGAACACCTCATATGGATCAAGCTCAAAGATCCATCAACATAATCAGGGCTGGCCTTGAGCATGGATCAAGGGGGTGACAGCCCAGGGGACCATATTTCAGGGGCACCAAAATTTATTTTTTACCAATATATATGCTAAATGAGAATAAAATATTATTTAAATTATTTAAAATACCTGCTAACAAAGTTATAGGGGCATTAGAAAGTCAAAATTAATAAATGCATGTGATTAAATAAAATAGTGAGTAAAATCAAGTAATTACATCCATAATTTGGGCAATAAAATTAAAATAATGATATGGAGTAAGAATAATATTATTTTTTTTGACAAAATGGAGTAAGAATAATATTAAGAGTCAAATTTTTGGCACTTATATATTAACACTGAAAATTCATATGATTTTATCCGAGTTTATGTGTATACTTTCTTTCTAGTTCTCAATCTCTAATCTCTCCATCTCAATTCTGTCAACACAATAACACGGCGACGTCTCCGGTACGCGAGTGGCATGGGTCGCGTACCGTGCGCGACCTGGTTTTTTCGTCTTTTTGCCCAGCAAACGTGATTGCAGCCGTCAGATATAAACGGACGGCTGATATTTAATGGTGATCAAATGTTTTTTTTTTAATTGATTATTTTTTTTTCGAAAATGGAATAGTAGTAGTAATAATCCAACAGTAAAGGGTGTTCTGGACAAAAAAGCAGCGGCCCTACCTGAATTAAATAATAGATATTTTAAGTGTGGGGTATCTCTGAATAGTATAAGGGCTTTGGCAATTAGACATAGGTTGGGCTTGGCATGTGATTTAAAATGTCAATACTAATTATTATTTGCAGCCCCTTGTTATTCTCAGCATTATTTTGTTGATAATTATATCAAATTTTTTTTTTGAGAAAATAATTATATGAAATATGAAAATACAATAAATTATGGAAATAATTTTTTTTAATTGAAAATACACATGGTTTGAATAATTATATCATTATTAGCGTTTAATGTTTTTAAAGAAACAGTTTACCCTAATTTATTATTTACTGTTTTTATAGTTTAAAAAATAAAAAATGATTGGGATAGGCATGTAATTTAAATTGTCAATACTAATTATTATTTGCAACCCCTTGTTATTCTCAGCATTATTTTGTTGATAATTACATGAAATATGAAAATACAAAAATATTTAAAAAAAAAAATTGATTGAAAATACAATGGTTTATGATTTATGAATAATTGTTTTAATATTTTTATAAATTTATTTTGGAAGTAATTGGAATACTCAGTATACATAGCTAATTTAATTAGCCAAGTAAGTTGAGGTATATTTTGTAGTCCATATCTCGAATAAGAATTATATTGGTTAAAAAATTATTATTTACCCATTTTGAAGTAACATCAATATTTAGGATTCATAAACTTTGATATATAATGACTTCAACCAGAGAAAAGGCAAAGCTTGAAGACAAAGTGCACATATGAAATACATTTTCGGTGCCTAATTGATACGTATATAAAGGAAAATTAGACATTTGAAAATTTAATTGATAGTCTTAACATGCATTAAGCTAACTAAGTCAGGACAAAGTCAGATAAGGTCCCTAAATAAGTTAAGGCGTCGCGTATTAAAGTCAGGCGCCGTTATACACTTAATTATGGTAACATACAGTTAATCCTCCCGGATTGTATTACTTGCCACAGATTCAACGTCTGATTCAACAGCTGTTGAAGGCTGAACTTCCGGGAGAAGTTTCATATCATGTGCAACATAAGTCCAAAGGATGGTTAGCTCAAAGCACCATTTGTCTCCGATATATTCAATCTTGACCGCAGTTGGCACTTGGATGCGAAAATATTCTGCCACGTCCTTACCACCAATCAAGTAGTTATCCCCATCATTACACACGGGCAGAACCTGAACAGGCACGGGATTGTTAGGTGACGAAAACAGAAATGCAGTATCTGGATTTTTAATATTTCGGAGGCGGGTCGAAAAAAAAATAGGGCACACCGATATCCTTGTCTACAATGAAGGATGAAAATACATTAAACACAACAAAATGTGAAAAATGAAAATAAACCATTGACATTTAAAAATAATTAATGACAACATCATTTACCTCATACGGATAGATGACCGTTTTGAAAGACTTTTTTGCCGTAGAGTTACAACCACATCTAATATCCCTTGATGAAACATTATTACAAATAAACATTCAATTGATGACATTGTATATCTTATATAGGTTAAATTGAATCAATGGATGGCATACGATTACAGTGGTAAGATGATAGAAATTTTTGGTTTATACAAACTGGATGTTGCATTTGCATGTTGCAGTATCATCCACTCAGGTACCTTATTGTACCTTAAAAACTATTTTCAAATGATCAAATGATACCATAAAACATGACATATAAATAATAAGATTGTTATACATAGCACAACAACTCATTAACCAGAAAGCGAGGCATATCAACCTAAAAACCTAAAAGTGTGCAAGAGGATAGAAACGGCAAAACATAGAATTTATTTATTCAATCTAAACTAACATTGACTCATTCAACAATATTCCATTGTTCCTGCAAATGGGAGCAGTCTCAAAATAGATACAAATGTTATGACTAAAGAACGTTCCTACAATGTATGTTCCGAGAGGAAAAAAAAATTGTCATTAATCAACAACACTGTTTATATTGGTTGATCGAATGTCACCATCGTGTATAGCTGAAATTGGAAAAATAAAATCACAAACAACATGATATTTTCAACAATTATAAAGTAAATCGTGTGAGAAATTGAGGAATTTATAGAACCAACATTGATTGAGCGAAAGCAAAAGTAAATGGGTACGTAAACCCCAATTAGGTAAAAAATATTGATGTTTACCTCCTTTGATGCATTGAAGGGTCAACACTAGCGTAAATTGAACGAAGATCAACATGTCTCCTCATTGTTTTTCAGAAGTATGTCAAGGGCAAGAACAACAAAGTTGGTTGGAGAAGAGGAACAGTACGCGGGAACAATCTGGAATCAATTGTGAGAAGGGAAAAAAATGGTAAGGATTTGTCATAGCTATCGATTTAAAGCAATGGGCCTTTCCCTACAATGGGCCGAATTATAGCATTACATTTCGTTTATTTTAATTCCTCCTTTCCAGAGCCACTCAGTTTCTAACACACACGCCAACTGAAATAAATTAACATGCTGACCACACAACATGTAACTTCAATAATTAAAATGGGATACAAATGATATTTTATTTACAATAATTAATTGCAACAATTAAAAAAAAATTAAAACAATCCGTAAAAAAATATAAATGTTGTATGAAAACGTTTTCAAAATAAAATCTTTCAAAGACTAATGAATATTTTTTTGTTAAGTTAAATAATTAAAAACATTTATCCAACACCAAAGAACACGACTGTTGGTTGTAATAGTTTGTGAATAGGTTTTGAAAAACCTAATATTTCAAAATTGGAATGACACATCCCTTCATTTTGATTGGGTTACAACCGCCAAAGACCTTTAAATAGCAACAAAATTTCTGCAAGCCACTATATCAATTCTGTCATATACATTAACAACCCTAAACATGAGCGGCGAAGTAAGCCAAGGGGATAATTTCAAATTCTCCAGCAATTCTGTCAATTCCATCAATAATGACACCAACATGATTAAAATCGTCGAACTATTTGGCAAAATTAGAAAGTTATTGTCCCTTACCTTTGATAACATTACATTAGATAGTGTCTTCATCGATGCTCTAAACAAATTGATCAATGAAGTTGGTTTTATGCAACCCTATCTTAACCATGCTCAATTTGGATACTATCTTGCTCTACACTTTTTTATGATGGTCTACAATAACAATATTCCATTGGTTGATGAAGTACTTCTCCAACTTAACCGTTGTGAACAGGAATTTAATGTTTTCAAGGAATCAATGTCGCAAACTGAAGCAGACATCGATACGGATCCTACCAGATCAGATCTTAAGGGCAAATTGGATAAAGCATCAGAGAGGTATGATCTTATCCGTAAAAAGAGAGAAGAAACGGCCGATGCATGGACAACTTTGCAATGTTTGAAACCATTCATTCACATTGTTGAGTAATATTTGTAATATTTATTTATTTTCAATTATAAGGATTGTAATTTGGTTTGCAGTTTGGTTTGTTATTCGGATTGTAATTGTTGTTGTGATTTGGTTTGTAATTTGGTTTGTTATAATATGGTTTGCAATTTTGGTTAGTAATTTCGTAGTTATTATGTCAATAGATGTCAGTACATAATCTAAATTTTGTATAATTTTGAATAAGGGAGAGTAGAGTAATAAATTCGGTACATAATCTTACAGATAATTATTGCTACAAAAAATTTGTGTGGAGGATTATCAAAAGTGAAGTACAAGGACTTCACATTCATATTCTTTTCCTGTGTCATCATCAACAATTGGAAAATTGGATTGATTCACATGCACATACATACTTTGAATTGCAATATTGTCATGAATTTTTAAACATTCAGAAGAAATAATATTAATTATCAATTATTTTTGAAGAAATATAAAATGAAGGGGAATAAATAATAACTTCGTTTTTAAGTTGTCAATGAATTATTCAGTTTAATCTAAATCAATTATATGTAAATGCATTAACTTTACTGAAGTTAGTATAAAATTCACTAATATATATATATATGGTTAATTTTTTTAATTTTCAAATTTAACTAAATTGATGTTAGAGGAAAATTATACAATTGTCAAATTTAATTACAATAATGTGAAAGGATGTTTCAGCAATTATGAAGAATGTGCGGAAATAGCTATTATTTTAGTTAATTGTGTGCAATCTTGGCAGTTGAACTGCTTAAATATTAAATCAACGGTAATTTGGCATGGTAAAGAAGATGAACTTTGGCATGCTAAATCCCATCACAATTAATATTTTATGTCCGTGACCGATAATGCAAGTTCATATTTCTGAAAAAGTTCGTACAATAAAAGTGATAGACATGTCAATGCAAGCTCATTTTCTGTCATATCTCACCGAATCTAACATAGATAAACAAATATAGACGAGACTCTTCATTATCAATACACATTTTGCGAAAAATGAGATAATTACGTTGTGACTTTGGCATATGTGATTAATGAATAGTCACTCATCAAATAAGTGAATTGATTGATTGACTCTCATACACCGAGCCAATGAACAATTTCAATTTTGATATGACAAATATTTTGGAAGCAAAAATTAATAATCGTAGATTAGTGGACAATGTTAGGGTTTCTGATTTTTCCCCAATCGCCTCGCATTTAATCGAATCATATTGATCCTTTTCATCGGCCATTCAATTTGAGCTCATCTCAACCGTAATTCTGCCGAATCTGTTATGGCTTGTGCAATATAATAAAGGATGTTGCAATTTATGTTCCTATTGTGCAATAACAGTTGCCTTCATGGCTTATGTAATAACAACCCTTGAAACTTTGAACATAATAAAAAAAATTCATTCAATTAAGCACAATGGTACATTAAGGTTCTTAGACCGACATATTTACAACAAAAATGAAGTTGAACATCAAACATAAATCAACTTAAACATCAAATTACAAACAAAGTAACATAACTTCTTAACAACGCGTAAACCAAGTTAACTTAACTGAGCCGGTAGTTAAATTTTTAGACACCAAACAAATAAAACCCAGCTAATGACCATGATCAACGACATCCATTTAACCTTTTTATTCTCATACCCGTATTTTGTCTTCCATTTTGCAATTTCTTTTGACTCAACAAGCTTCATTACTTCATGAATGTTTTCACATTTGCTGCAAACTTCATTTTCGTTTGTATCCAGTAACCTATCCATTGTAGGTGTAACTTCAATCATTGGTGTAAAACCAGGTATAATATCATCGTCCCAGAGTTCTAAGTCGCATATATGGATACTCTGTTGAATCAGTCCAGAACAAAATTAAACAAAATTCAAGAAACAATACATTACTGGTTCAGATATATAACTTCTAATTAACACTGCAATTTGTTTTGTACCTAGCACTTTTTAAATGAATATCAATAACATTTCTAAAAGGAACACGGAAAACAATCACACCCATCGACAAACAAGCTCAAAAAAGGTATAAGTGTCGCTTGATAACGACAAAGAGAGCCAGTTATAAAAAATACTTAGGCGGCCAATGGTTCAAATTTGCCGAGAACAGATGTTAGAGGTAGGTGATAAGTTAATTTTTGATCTAGAGAAGCCACCTAAAAATATGCACGTTCAAATCGTTCCCAAATAAAGATTTGGTGTTCATGATCCGCACTTTCAACAGATCACCTTAACTCTAATCTTAGACTAAATTATATTCACTCACCGATGCTACTTCTTTGCTTGATTTCATTTAATGTAAATATGGGTATCAATCCTTTTTTGGTAACTCTATAACAACAACACTCTTTTTTATAATTTTGGATAATATGTAAATTCACACATCATTGGTTTCTTTATTGGTTCCAATTGTTTTCATCCTAAATATTATGTCAATTTGTATTCTCATAAACTAATTATATGCTCTCTTAATCAGCTCATACATATTTTATGATGAATCACAATGTTCCGTCGTTTTAATATCTCTTCTTTCGAAGAATTTTTTTTATCGAATACGTTATTGAACCCGTGCGAAGCACGGGTTTGTAACTAGTTAAAATTAAAATAAAAAAGTCTTGGTATTTTTAAAGAGTTGTGTTATTTGAACATCCATATATGTGACAACTTTTGTGACAATCAAAATTTTACAAAGGAAATGAGGTAGTGGTGTAACGCCCTAGTCGTTATTTATTTATCTTTAGAGTTATTTAGAGTCTTTTATGCATTTTATGAAATTATGTGTGACTTATTTGATGTGTTATTTTATTTATATGATTTAATTTAATATAAATAGAATAAAATGAATAATAGAGTTATTTAGGAGGTTAGGGATTAATTAGAAATTAATAGAATTTAGGGGAGGTTTAATGTAATAAGAGGAGTTACACTTTAGGAAAGAAAAGGAAAGAAAAGTGAGAAACTGTTTTAACGTGAAAACAAGTGGGAGAAGAAAAAGTTAAGGCAAGGAGAGAAGACCAAGAGAGAAGAACCTAGGAATTGATTTGCTGTGCTTTGGTCTTTGCAATTCTAAGGTAAGGGTGGGATCATCTTTCAATAGTGATAATATATGATTTCTGAAAATTAAGCAATTTAACTGTTCTTATGGTAAAATTGGGAAAACTATGGTTAATGGCAATTTTGAAGAAAATGTGTAAGATTTAGGTTTATAAAGTTGTATTTGATGATTAATATGATTTCCTACTCTGTATTGTTGATGTTGATCATAATTGGATGAAGGTAGAATATAATGGATGAAGTTTTGAAAGTTCTGAATGAATGTTTGATTTGAATGAATTGTTGTTGTTGATGTCGATTTGCTGTTTCTTTTGATAACTGGTTGTATATAGGACCTGTAAACATTTCAGGAAAACGTTTTGGGTAATCAGGGGATTAAAATTGGGTTTTTGGAGTGATGAGAAGTCTGAAAATCGTAACTGTACCCTGCCCAGATGAGTGGTCGCTTAAGCGAGCCAGCCGTCGCTTAAGCGAACATTCATGTAGCTGCCCAGAAATCAGATTTTACCCGTTCGCTTAAGCGAACAGTGAGCGAACTAGTAAGCGAAAATTAAGTTTGGTTCTGCCAAGAATTCGCTTAAGCGAATGGTAAGCGACCTTGTGAGCGAAAAACCATTTTGATTCTGTCCAAAGTTCGCCCAAGCGAACCGTGAGCGACCCGTAAGCGAACTGAACCCAGACCTACTGTAAGTTGGTCGCTTAAGCGAGCTAGCCGTCGCTTAAGCGAACTGAGTGTTAGTTAGCCTTTTTCTGAATCTTGCTTCACGCACTAAGGGATCCTTTTGAGTATTTCTAGATGTTCCTTACAGCTTGTATAACCTTTGTATAGACTTAAAATCCTACTTAAAATCATGATGATAATTAGTTGGTTAATTTTATGAATTTGAATGTTGGAATGCTTGAATCAAGTGGATGAATATATTGCATTGAAAAGGTGTCGAGTCATATAAGTACATATGCATTTGTTGTTGAGTTGTATGCAGATATACACAAGTGGAGTCAGTTGCATAAGCATAAAAACGATGAGAACTTCGGTTCTGGAACGCTTTGTCGTTCAAAACGATGGGACACGATGTTGTTCAAAACGATGTTAACGATGAGGACTCATGTCCTGATAAAAGAATGCTTTAACCATTCTATAACGATGAGAGCTTCGGCTCTGAAATGGTACCACATGCATGATTGCATTTGTTGAGGAGTCTTAGAAGAGTTGTCATGTCTTGCATGAGTCTTAGAAGTGAAGTCGAGTAGTCGCATGAGTCATTGTTACTGTTGACATTGTTGTTGAATGATGAAATTGATAATAAATGATGTATTCTGATTGTTGAATGATTATGATGATAGGGTGTTAGATTCATTATGTTATTATATATTATTATTATTGTTGGAGAATCTCACCCCTTCTGCTTGAAAATGTTGCCCTTCTTATGGGTAACTTGCAGGTGATCCTGAGTAGTAGGTGGTGGCTCACAAAGTCTAGGGCTCTGATACGTGGGATGAGATTTTATTATTTTAATTCTTTCCTATGTATCGTTTTTGAATTATAACTGATGTAGCTATTTAGCGATTGACTTTTATGTTGAAATGGCCTTTATGCCAAGGATAATTATTGAAGACTGAATGATGATGAAAATAATCCGCTGCGAGTTTAATGACAATTTTATGAACGACGTTTGATTAAATAGATTTCTTTATATCTTCTATTTAGTAATTTTTTTTAAATGAATAAATGTAGCATGCCTGTTATGATTACTCTGATTATTGTTGTATCATTACTATTTAAGAAATTTTGGGAACGGGGTGTTACAATTGGTATCAGAGCAGGTTGGTCCGTCCGACCGTATAGAAGAGTCTTGTTGAGCCACCTAGGATAGAGTGTTAACTCTAATGTTGTCTTTGCTGTTTTCTGATCTCTATTTCTTATGTAGAATCTCGAAAATGGCTGGTCGTAACGATGCTGCAATTGCTGCTGCACTTGAGGCTGTTGCTCAAGCTGTAGGACAGCAACCAGCTGCTGCTAATGGAGAAGTGAGGATGCTGGAGACTTTTCTAAGAAACCATCCACCAGCATTCAAGGGAAGGTATGACCCCGACGGAGCTCAGACCTGGTTGAAGGAAGTAGAGAGGATCTTCAGAGTCATGCAATGCTCTGAGGTACAAAAGGTGCGGTTCGGGACGCACATGCTGGCTGAAGAAGCGGATGATTGGTGGGTAGGTCTGTTACCTGTGTTGGAACAAGACGGAGCAGTAGTGACATGGACTGTGTTCAGGAGAGAATTCCTGAATAGATACTTTCCGGAAGATGTCCGAGGGAAGAAGGAAATAGAATTTCTGGAGTTGAAGCAAGGTGACATGTCGGTCACGGAGTATGCAGCTAAATTCACGGAACTTGCAAAGTTTTACCCACACTACACTGCGGAGACAGCTGAGTTCTCCAAATGCATCAAGTTTGAGAATGGTTTGAGGGCTGATATTAAGAGAGCCATAGGATATCAGAAGATCAGAATTTTCTCAGAATTGGTGAGTAGCTGCAGAATTTATGAGGAGGATACGAAGGCTCATTACAAGGTGATGAGCGAGAAGAGGAATAAGGGTCAGAGTAGTCGCCCGAAGCCCTACAGTGCTCCTGCTAACAGAGGCAAACAGAGATTGAATGATGAGAGACCACAAAAAGGGAAAAATGCTCCTGTTGAGGTTGTTTGTTACAAATGTGGTGTGAAGGGCCACAAGAGTAATGCTTGCACTCAAGATGAGAAGAAATGTTTCAGATGCGGTCAGAAGGGTCATGTGTTGGCTGATTGCAAGCGTGGAGATATTGTTTGTTTTAACTGTGGTGATGAGGGTCACATTAGTTCGCAGTGCACTCAACCTAAGAAGGTCAGAACTGGAGGAAAAGTATTTGCTTTGACTGGTACGCAGACTACCAATGAGGATCGACTTATCAGAGGTACTTGTTTCTTTAATAGTACTCCTTTAATTGCTATTATAGACACTGGTGCTACGCATTGTTTCATTGCTTTAGAATGTGCATATAAGTTGGGTCTGATTGTATCTGATATGAAAGGAGAAATGGTTGTTGAAACTCCAGCTAAGGGTTCAGTAACTACTTCTCTGGTGTGTCTAAGGTGTCCGTTGTCTATGTTTGGTAGAGATTTTGAAGTCGACTTAGTGTGTCTACCGTTGTTGGGGATGGATGTTATTTTCGGGATGAATTGGTTAGAATATAACCGAGTCTGTATTAATTGTTTTAACAAGACGGTGCACTTTTCTTCTGTGGAAGAAGAGAGTGGAGCAGAGTTTCTAACTACTAAACAGTTGAAGCAGTTGGAACGAGATGGAATTCTTATGTTTTCTTTGATGGCATCATTGTCGTTAGAGAATCAAGCTGTGATCGACAGACTACCAGTGGTGAGTGAATTTCCCGAAGTTTTTCCAGATGAGATTCCTGATGTGCCACCAGAAAGGGAAGTTGAGTTCTCGATTGATCTTGTTCCGGGAACGAAACCAGTATCAATGGCGCCGTATCGCATGTCAGCTTCGGAATTGGCTGAGTTAAAGAAACAGTTGGAGGACTTGCTTGATAAGAAGTTTGTGAGACCTAGTGTTTCGCCGTGGGGAGCGCCCGTGTTATTGGTGAAGAAGAAAGATGGAAGTATGAGGTTGTGCATTGACTATCGTCAGTTGAACAAAGTTACAATAAAGAATAGATATCCACTTCCGCGGATTGATGACTTGATGGACCAGTTGGTAGGTGCTAAAGTTTTTAGCAAGATTGACTTGAGGTCGGGTTACCATCAGATTAAAGTGAAGGATGAAGATATGCAGAAGACGGCTTTTAGGATACGATATGGTCATTACGAATACAAAGTGATGCCCTTCGGTGTTACTAACGCGCCGGGTGTGTTCATGGAGTATATGAACCGAATTTTCCATGCTTTCCTGGATAAATTTGTGGTGGTATTTATAGATGATATATTGATCTATTCTAAAACGGAAGAGGAACACGCCGAACACCTGAAGATTGTGTTGCAGATTTTGAAAGAGAGAAAGTTGTATGCCAAGTTGTCGAAGTGCGAGTTCTGGCTAAGTGAAGTGAGTTTTCTAGGCCATGTCATTTCTGGTAATGGTATCGCGGTTGATCCTTCGAAAGTTGATGCAGTATCTCAGTGGGAAACTCCGAAGTCGGTGACCGAAATCAGAAGTTTCTTGGGTTTGGCTGGTTATTACCGTAGATTCATAGAAGGATTTTCACAGTTGGCACTTCCATTGACTCAGTTGACTTGCAAAGGGAAATCTTTCGTATGGAATGCTCAGTGTGAGAGTAGTTTCAACGAGTTGAAGCAAAGATTGACAACTGCTCCTATTTTGATTTTGCCGAAGCCGGAAGAACCTTTTGTAGTTTATTGTGATGCTTCCAAGTTTGGTTTGGGAGGTGTGTTGATGCAAGATGGTAAAGTGGTAGCTTATGCTTCTAGACAATTAAGGGTTCATGAAAAGAATTATCCTACTCATGATCTGGAGTTGGCTGCAGTGGTATTTGTTTTGAAGATTTGGAGGCACTATTTGTATGGTTCAAGATTTGAAGTGTTTAGTGACCACAAATGTAACACCCCGTTTTCCCAACATAAAAATTTCGCATAAATAATCAGAGTTTTTCAACATAAACGGAATGTCACATTCTTTTCTTAAAATCATAAACTGAATAAATAACTATTTATCCTTTAAAATTCAAATACAAGATCTTTAATACTTCGCAGCGGAAATTATTTCAATAACTAAAACAGTCTTTGGCACGAAGGCCTCTTCATAAATGTCGCATAAAAATCTAATCTAAAAACATAGTCATAAATCTTCAAAAACAATACGTAAGGAATAGAAAAGCAATAACAAAGTTCCCATCCCGTTACGTATCAGAGCACCTAAGACACACGAGAAGGAAAGCTCACACGACATCAACTATTCTTGGTTACCTGTTAGTTACCCATGGTGGGCAAACAGAAGGGGTGAGATTTCACAAACAATAATATTAAGCATATAATTCATCAATTACATTTAACAACATAAGCATCATCAATCATATTTAACAACTCATAGACAACATCATGTAATCATCATAATATTCATCATAGATAATAATATATCATAATTCACTTCTTTAATAGTTCATATAAAGAATCACAGCTTTAAACAATTTCATGATTTAACAACTTAACAACTCGACAACTTGATAACTTGACAACTTAACCTCTTGACTATGCAACTTAGACCTCTTATATGCATGTGGTACCAATACGGGGCATCAAGTCCCAATCGCTATTTGAGTATTATTATACTACCGGAGCATCAAGCCCCAATCGCTATTTGAGTATTATTATACTTCCGGAGCATCAAGCCCCAATCGCTGAATGCTAATGCATGGACTCGACCTCTTAAACATCTTAATCGACAACCTCTTATATAATCCAATAATTTGGAACTTCATCATCTTAATCAACTTAGACCGACTCATGCAGCTTAGTTAAATAACAACAGCAACACAACAGTATACAAAAACAGCATGACATAATAATATCAAATGCAAGTCAACAACGTCTCAATTATTCACATATAATTCAAGTAATGCATATACAATTATATCACAGTATAACAACATCAAATAATAATCAACATCTTAAAACATCATATATACATATAACACTTCATCAATCATGGACAATATCATATTCACAAACATACACATACATATACTAATTCATCAATCATAATCAATTATTCACTATGACCTACGTTCAGTAATTTGACCATAACTCAAGTTCTATAAATCCTTTTGAAGTCAAACCAACGGCACTAGAAAGCTAACATCCATACCTACAACTTTCGTGTTTATACCTAAGACCAATTATGTACCAATCAATACCAGTTTTCATTTCAATTCGGACAAAGTTGTGCTGAAATTCATAAAAATTCACTGTGACCTACGTGCAGTAATTTGACCATAACTCATAAACCGAAAATCATTTTCAAGTGAAACTGTCATCGCAAAGTGTACAGTTGGGTATGCTGAAGATCAATAGTGATTTCTTGAATAGCATCAGAGAAGCACAACAAGTTGACATCAAGTTTGTGGATTTAATGGTTGATAGTAATCAAGCTGAAGATGGTGATTTCAAAGTTGATGAGCAAGGTGTATTGAGATTTAGAGGTAGAATTTGTGTTCCCGACAATGAAGAATTAAAGAAGTTAATTTTAGAAGAAAGTCATAAGAGTAATTTGAGTATTCATCCGGGAGCTACGAAAATGTATCATGACTTGAAGAAGTTGTTTTGGTGGTCTGGTTTGAAGAAAGATGTCGCTCGGTTTGTGTATGCATGTTTGACTTGCCAGAAGTCTAAAGTTGAACATCAGAGGCCCGCAGGTTTGTTGACACCGTTGGAGGTACCGGAGTGGAAATGGGATAGTATTTCCATGGATTTTGTGACAAGTTTACCTAATACTCCGAGAGGGCATGATTCTATATGGGTTGTGGTTGACAGGTTGACGAAGTCGGCGCACTTCATTCCGATTAATATCAGTTATCCAGTAGCTCAGTTGGCGGAAATCTACATTCAGAATATTGTGAAGTTGCATGGTGTTCCGTCGAGTATAGTGTCAGATAGAGACCCAAGGTTTACTTCGAGATTTTGGAGAAGTTTACAAGATGCGTTGGGTTCGAAATTGAGGTTGAGTTCGGCTTATCATCCGCAGACTGATGGTCAGTCGGAAAGGACAATCCAATCTTTGGAGGATTTGCTAAGGGTATGCGTACTTGAGCAGGGTGGAACTTGGGATAGTCATCTACCATTGATAGAATTCACATACAACAACAGTTACCATTCGAGTATTGGTATGGCACCATTCGAAGCTTTATATGGTCGGAGGTGTAGAACCCCTCTATGTTGGTTTGAGTCGGGAGAAAGTGTTGTGTTGGGGCCGGACTTGGTTCATGAGACTACAGAGAAAGTTAGGGTGATTAGGGAGAAGATGAAAGCGTCGCAGAGTCGACAAAAGAGCTATCACGACAAGCGTAGGAAAGACCTTGAATTTCAGGAAGGTGACCATGTTTTTCTGAGGGTTACTCCTATGACGGGTGTAGGACGTGCATTGAAGTCGAGAAAGTTGACTCCAAAGTTCATCGGTCCTTATCAGATTTCAGAAAGAGTTGGAACTGTGGCGTATAGAATTGGTTTGCCACCTCATCTTTCGAATTTGCATGACGTGTTTCATGTGTCACAGTTGCGGAAGTATGTACCTGATCCTTCACATGTTATTCCGAGAGATGATGTGCAAGTTAGAGATAACCTGACGGTGGAGACCTTACCTTTGAGGATTGACGATCGAAAGGTGAAGTCCTTGAGGGGTAAAGAGATACCTCTTGTAAGAGTTGTTTGGGGTGGAGCAACCGGTGAAAGTTTGACTTGGGAACTGGAAAGTAAGATGCAAGTATCGTATCCGGAGTTGTTTGTTTGAGGTAAGATTTCGAGGACGAAATTCTCTAAATTGGGGAGAGTTGTAACGCCCTAGTCGTTATTTATTTATCTTTAGAGTTATTTAGAGTCTTTTATGCATTTTATGAAATTATGTGTGACTTATTTGATGTGTTATTTTATTTATATGATTTAATTTAATATAAATAGAATAAAATGAATAATAGAGTTATTTAGGAGGTTAGGGATTAATTAGAAATTAATAGAATTTAGGGGAGGTTTAATGTAATAAGAGGAGTTACACTTTAGGAAAGAAAAGTGAGAAACTATTTTAACGTGAAAACAAGTGGGAGAAGAAAAAGCTAAGGCAAGGAGAGAAGACCAAGAGAGAAGAACCTAGGAATTGATTTGCTGTGCTTTGGTCTTTGCAATTCTAAGGTAAGGGTGGGATCATCTTTCAATAGTGATAATATATGATTTCTGAAAATTAAGCAATTTAACTGTTCTTATGGTAAAATTGGGAAAACTAGGGTTAATGGCAATTTTGAAGAAAATGTGTAAGATTTAGGTTTATAAAGTTGTATTTGATGATTAATATGATTTCCTACTCTGTATTGTTGATGTTGATCATAATTGGATGAAGGTAGAATATAATGGATGAAGTTTTGAAAGTTCTGAATGAATGTTTGATTTGAATGAATTGTTGTTGTTGATGTCGATTTGCTGTTTCTTTTGATAACTGGTTGTATATAGGACCTGTAAACATTTCAGGAAAACGTTTTGGGTAATCAGGGGATTAAAATTGGGTTTTTGGAGTGATGAGAAGTCTGAAAATCGTAACTGTACCCTGCCCAGATGAGTGGTCGCTTAAGCGAGCCAGCCGTCGCTTAAGCGAACATTCATGTAGCTGCCCAGAAATCAGATTTTACCCGTTCGCTTAAGCGAACAGTGAGCGAACTAGTAAGCGAAAATTAAGTTTGGTTCTGCCAAGAATTCGCTTAAGCGAATGGTAAGCGACCTTGTGAGCGAAAAACCATTTTGATTCTGTCCAAAGTTCGCCCAAGCGAACCGTGAGCGACCCGTAAGCGAACTGAACCCAGACCTACTGTAAGTTGGTCGCTTAAGCGAGCTAGCCGTCGCTTAAGCGAACTGAGTGTTAGTTAGCCTTTTTCTGAATCTTGCTTCACGCACTAAGGGATCCTTTTGAGTATTTCTAGATGTTCCTTACAGCTTGTATAACCTTTGTATAGACTTAAAATCCTACTTAAAATCATGATGATAATTAGTTGGTTAATTTTATGAATTTGAATGTTGGAATGCTTGAATCAAGTGGATGAATATATTGCATTGAAAAGGTGTCGAGTCATATAAGTACATATGCATTTGTTGTTGAGTTGTATGCAGATATACACAAGTGGAGTCAGTTGCATAAGCATAAAAACGATGAGAACTTCGGTTCTGGAACGCTTTGTCGTTCAAAACGATGGGACACGATGTTGTTCAAAACGATGTTAACGATGAGGACTCATGTCCTGATAAAAGAATGCTTTAACCATTCTATAACGATGAGAGCTTCGGCTCTGAAATGGTACCACATGCATGATTGCATTTGTTGAGGAGTCTTAGAAGAGTTGTCATGTCTTGCATGAGTCTTAGAAGTGAAGTCGAGTAGTCGCATGAGTCATTGTTACTGTTGACATTGTTGTTGAATGATGAAATTGATAATAAATGATGTATTCTGATTGTTGAATGATTATGATGATAGGGTGTTAGATTCATTATGTTATTATATATTATTATTATTGTTGGAGAATCTCACCCCTTCTGCTTGAAAATGTTGCCCTTCTTATGGGTAACTTGCAGGTGATCCTGAGTAGTAGGTGGTGGCTCACAAAGTCTAGGGCTCTGATACGTGGGATGGGATTTTATTATTTTAATTCTTTCCTATGTATCGTTTTTGAATTATAACTGATGTAGCTATTTAGCGATTGACTTTTATGTTGAAATGGCCTTTATGCCAAGGATAATTATTGAAGACTGAATGATGATGAAAATAATCCGCTGCGAGTTTAATGACAATTTTATGAACGACGTTTGATTAAATAGATTTCTTTATATCTTCTATTTAGTAATTTTTTTTAAATGAATAAATGTAGCATGCCTGTTATGATTACTCTGATTATTGTTGTATCATTACTATTTAAGAAATTTTGGGAACGGGGTGTTACAAGTGGCACAAAAACCAAAGCAATAGAGAGAGAAAGTAAAAAGATAATGTGAGTATGAGAGAGAAAGTTGTCACAAAAGTTGTAAAAAATGGTTGTTCAAATATCATTTCTCATTTTTAAAATACCAACCCCAACAACCCCCGATCCACAATTACTATTTCCCTTCCCTCGCTTCTTCTTACCATTTTATTTACATAAACAAAGAAAATTCATTCACATCCTTATCGATTTTGAAGTTCTCCGTTTATATGTTGACCGGATCTGGTGGTATTTTACATGATTTTGGTTGTCAGTATGTTTGGACAAAGAAGTTCAGAGGATGAGATCTGAAGGTAAGAGTTATGTTATTTGACACCTTGTGTTGGTAGTACTTAGTAAGTAATCTTGGTTTGTTGTGAGAATGTAACTGAAGTTTTAAATTTTTTGAATGCGAAGACACATACATGGAAGCTACCAGAAATGTTGGTTGTGATGTCGATGGTGATGCTGTTGCAGAAGAAGTACTGCAAGCTTACCATGTAAGTGAATCTAACTATAAATTATTTTTTAGAAAAAGAAAATAACCATATATTATTATATTGTGGTTAGGATTATGACCAAGAAGCAATTTGTGTTCTGTTTTGTTGATGTTGTTGTATAAATGTTTATTTCAGCAAGCTATGGATGACTTAGTCCACAATTATAGCGAGAATGTCCATGTTGAAAGGGGGTTAAATGATTTTGACAACGAGCAAGGTTCTCTTGGTGAAGATGGTGATGTAAATGTTGACGACAACCACGACGAAGATTGTGACGGATTTGCTGGAGAAGAGGATTTGACAGGTGATGAATACCATGATGAGGATGATGTTGTTGTTAGTGAAAGTCAGATGGATGATAACGATGACAGACTCGAACCTGGTGCAACCAATGAATCAGAATACTTTGAAGAAGATTCCAACAGTGATCAAAATCAAAACGAGGAAGTTGTTATTGATGATGTAAATGATTTTTTAACGGTTGATCTGTTTACCTTAAGCAACGATGATATTTCGAAGTTTCGATTTGGAAGTCTTGAGGTTGCATACAAGTTTTATTGTTGGTTTGAAAAGATGAATGGGTTTGCTGTTCGTAAAGATCAAATTGTTAAAAACAAGAATGGAGAAGTTCTTCAACAAACATTTGTTTGTAATCTTCAAGGTTTTAGGAAAGATAGGGGGTTAACCGACGTGGCACGCAAGTGTGGTCTGAAAGACGAAACAAGATGCGGTTGTGGTGCAAAATTTCGAGTGCATATCGATACAATGTCTCAGCTGTGGTACATCACAGTTTTTATTTTTGAGCACAATCATGGTTTGTTAAAGAAGAAGCATTGCGGGTTGCTGGCTCCACACCGGAAGCTAACTAATTCAGATAAGATTCAAGTTAAGAACTTTGGCAATGCTGGCATAAAAGTTCCGCAAATGATTGGTGCATTTGCAAACACTGCTGGTGGGTATGATAAAGTGGGTTTTTTGAAGAAGGATATACATAATCAAGTTTTTAGACAAAGAAAAGAGAATTGGTCTGATGCTAAAGGTGTTGTAAGGTATCTGTTGGATCTTCGTGTTAAAGATCCAGCAATGTTTGTTGCGCATACGGTTGATGCGGATGGTAGGTTGCAACACTTATTTTGGTCTGATGGTGATAGCCAAAGGAATTATAATGTGTTTGGTGATGTCGTTGCTTTTGACGCCACATATAAAAAACATAAATATAAGTGTCCATTTGTTGTTTTCTCTGGAGTCAACCACCACAACCAGACAATAATTTTTGCCACTGCCGTTGTTTCAAATGAGGTAGAGGGCACTTATGTTTGGTTGTTGGAGCAATTTTTGGCTGCAATGAAAGGGAAGCATCCAACATCTGTAATTACGGACGGGGATATGGCTATGAGGAATGCGATCAGGAAAGTCTTCCCCAACAATTATCATCGGCTATGTGCGTGGCATCTCTTAAGAAATGTAATGTCGAACATCGGTATTCCAGATTTCATCCCATATTTCAAAAAATGCATGCTAGGAGATATGGATGTTTGGAAATTTGAAATGCTTTGGACTGAAATGGTTCAGAGGTTTGGTTTAGAAGACAACAATTGGATCAATGAATTGTACGAGAAAAAGAAGATGTGGGAAACAGCCCATATAAGGGGACATTTCTTTGCAGGAATACGTACAACATCGAGGTGCGAGGCATTTCATTCACACATGGGTCCGTATGTAAACTCAAAGATGAACATGACTGATTTTGTTAAACAGTTTCATAGGTGCGTTTCTTATTTTCGCTTTAGGGAGGTCGAGGCAGATTTCAAATCTCAATATGGAACGGCAGTGTTGCAAACCAATCTCAGGTCCCTTGAGAGGTCAGCTGCAAATCAATTTACAAAGGAGATTTATGAAATGGTACGTGTTGTATTGAAAAAAGTTTCCCTAATTTCATTGGTAGATACACAAGAAATGTCGTCCTTTACAATATATTCAGTGACAAAATATAGAGGGGATAGACATGTTTGGCGTGTTTCTCATTGTCCGTCAAACAATGAACTTAAATGCTCTTGTCTTAGAATGGAATCCATTGGAATCCCTTGTGAGCATATTGTTGCTGTTTTGGTTTATGTTGGACAGTGTAGAAATCCCTAGTTGTCTTGTTTTAAATCGATGGTCACAATTTGCAAAGGAGTCAATTAGTGGCAATTACCTGGATGGTTCACATTACTGGGATTCACACTTGGTCGCAAGACATGCGACTTTGGTGAATCTCAGTAAGGAAGTTGCTGACTTGTCTTACAAGGACATTGACGACTATAAAAGATTTTTAGAATATTTGACCGATGAACTTGCTAAGCTGAAAGGGAAGTATTCCAACGAGGATGTACCAGATAGTAGACAAGTTCCAGCTGTGTTAGGAAACATCTTAAATCCTCCATGTTCAAGGAGACAAGGCAGTGGACCTAGCGTAAATAATATCGCAGGCAGATGTAGGCGGGCACAGACCTGCGGTATATGCGGCGCTACTGGGCACAGCCGAAGAGCCTGTCCAACACTGGATGTTGATGGTGATCCTGGTCCACGCGGTTCTATTCAGTCCACATCTGTACGTCTGAGCAGCGACGGTTAAGGAGCAAAGGTCTACACATATCTTAATCGTAAGTATTTTCCTGTTTTTTGTAACGATATAAAACTGTTGTATGCCATAATAGATTTTGTTCTTTTATTTATACTTTCTGTGATTGAAATTAATCCAGATGCTGGTAATTTGAAGACTGTGATGATTTGATTTTGTTCTGGGGACATGACAAGAGATCTACGGTTGATTTGAATCTTGACTTGTAGGTGCATTCTTCAGTTGTTTATTTATGGAGTTTTATTTTGTTTGATATTACCAGGTTTTTTTTGTTAAGATCATTTTGAGATTATAATGGATAACTGGTTCTCAAGGACGCAACATTGAATGTTTAGTTTTTTGAACAACCTGATGTAGTCTGCCTTATTTGTGTTGTTAAATTAATATGAAACACTCGATTGCTGTATTATTGTTCATGTCAAAGCCATGTATGTTTGTCATTATGAAACAGGAGGATGTCAATGGATGTCCTTAACACCGATATGTGTTTATTGTCCGCCCCTGTTTATTCATATTATGTATTTATTGTTTTTTTTTAAAAGATCTGTATTTATTGTTGGGTTCGTTACTTGATTTCGGGGTCATGATGGGGCCTTTTTGCCTTGGTCTTACATTGTTTTTATCATGTAGGTGTTCCGTGTATATTGCACTGTGATTTTGTAACATTTGATTTTTGAATCCCTCACATCATATAGTGTCTATAATGCATGGTGCTTTTGTATCTTTTTTTTTTTTTTTTTACCTCAAACCGGATAGTGTCATTTTATATAAAGCTTATGATCGACGATATATAATTTGTTATAACTTAAATAATTTTCAACTGTGTGATTGTTATCAATGTTGCTAATATAATGTAGTGTCATTGACCAAGTCCATATATAAATATATGCTATTAAAATAAACATGCATCAGGTCTTCATCCTACCATGCCATCCAAGGTCCATGGTGAGGAAATTGTACAGATACAGCTGAATTTAAAATAAAAAAGCAATCTTAGTAGTTGGCTATAATAAGACTGGGCCCTGGGTCGAGTATGGTATTTGGTTTGAGCCCATTTACAAAATAAGCAACATGTTTTGCTGATGAAGCCATAGATTACAGACCATGTTTAATAGTACAAAACAGAGTGAAGGAGCGTGGGCATAGTTCAAGATAATCAAAATCCAATCATATTCATGATTCATGATATGGCAGCAAACTGACTATCATCAAAAAAATTGTTAGAACCCACTTCAATATCAAGCTTTGTTAGCTCTGATTGTCATCATATTCCAGTAATCGCGGGCATTCTTAATAAGATCATTGTTGCACTCATTGTGATTTCCAGTCAAAAGTCGCATTGTGACAGCCATCCTTGAGACATCTTCATCAATCTACATTTTATTTTTCACTTATAGTTATGAAGATGAATATTTATGTAATCTTGTATCAAGAACTACATAAATTTCTTACCACTCCCATCAAATTGTTTGTGAAGCTGCTCTCCATATTCATCCACTCCACCACCCACAAGGCTGAATTATCACTACAAGACCATATCGTATCACACTTATCAGTTGTAACACAAAAAAAATTCTCAACCAACACAATGTAAATTTAATCAATCTATTTTTATTTTTTTTAACATTATATTATTTTGATATAATTTGTCAAGTGAAATGATATTGAAGCAATACCTAGTCCCGCAATTTGGGATACCGGTTGCAAGTTCGATATCCCAATATTGAAAATCCGGTAAAGCACAAAATGACATGCAACCGTCATACACGATCTCAATCAACTTAGCTAGTGCAGCACCCTGGAGTCAAAGTTGATTAATAAAAGCTGTTATAATGAAACAAAATCATGCCAATCATAATTTTGTTTTGGCCACTATGGATCAATAACTATAACTACGTCTTATATGTTGCGATGCATATTATATATGACCTAATTGGATCATGATTAATATTCCATGATTAATATTCGATGATTAAAAACGATGCATGAAGGAAAAAATAAATGTTGCATAACTTACAATGTCTCGGATAGTCTTGCGCCGTCCCTCCCTAACATCCACTGTTAAGTGGGAGTCCAACTGATATATCTTTGAGTCATCGATGGATATGACCATAAGAGACCAATGGCCACGACTATCCTCTATAGGAACATAAATCTACAGTGATAGTCAAATAAATTATTAAACACTGTTACTTTGTTGATTTGAATGTTAACAATCAATTATTTAATTTGCAACGATTATACCAGGCGAAGTCGTTCAAAATGACCCAACCAATCTTTTCCATAGTAAGCGTGCAAGTCCTCAATTGCATTCCCCCTAGCAACGTCCTCCTATATGCAAGTAATTACTGGATTTCATGAAATTGTGTTTATTTTAAAAACATATTTTGATCTATGTTAATATGATATGCGATGTTTTACCGAGAATGATGGTGGCAAGCACCATAGTGTTTGGCATACATTGTTCTGTTGTTGCCATGAGACTTTTAGAGGCATCATAAGGATAATCTACACCATTAAAGCTAGTACATTACACCACAGCATTGGTTGAATCATGGAAAAAAAAATTACGATCAAAGTGTACGGCCGTTTATGGAAAGCATGATGGCGATGAAATAAAGTACCTCGCTGCTTATTAACATTCCAGGGAGCATGCAATGGAAATCAACCCGTGTGTATTCATTGCTTCCAACTTTGAAAATGGTATCCCTACATATGAACAGTTAAAAATTTTGTTATCTCCTATACTACATTTGTTATATTATAGAGCTGTTGAGATTATGAGTTGAAAACCACACACATTTCATCAATTGAATCATGGAAAACATAAGCACAAATCCTTAACTCCACTTGATCAAGGTTCATATTCGCGGTTGTCTTAAAAGAGCACCTAAAATGCTGTTAGAAACATTTTGATTGTTAGTTTGCCATTTCTAAATTATCAATCAATTTAAGGTATTAATTTTGTTATTGCTATGTTATAAAGTTTCTGCAACATTGAATTACCTTTGGTACCATGAGGGCAGTGGTTTTTCTTGAAGCAGCTGTCCTACCAATGGCAGCTCCACTTTTCACCCTACCAAGCGGAGAACTCCGTTTCACAGTACCAGTCATTGGGCTTGCCTTCTTGTTTCCGTACGGACTGGCACAACTTTTACCCTTCGAACCTTCACCAGGTGATGGTGAAGATGTAAAAGACAACCTCCTTGGCATTGAACCAGAAGCAGATGTTGTCATCGATTCCTGCGATGTTATATTTTGTGTTGTTATAAAGGGCCAGGTAAATAAATATTTATATGTAAGTTTAATTGAGTAAATAGTGCAAATCTATCATAGTTTTAATGACAATACCTTCCCTCTAACTCCTCTTCTATAATCACTGCTAAATGGTTTGATCCCAAGGCTATGAGGTGAAACTTCATCCTTCATGTTGCTTGTATCCATTTCTACTTGCTTGTCTTTGTTTATGTATTGACGCTTGCTCATCTGATCAGCACGCACATAGGAAGTTGATTCCCTTTTTCTTTTCTTACCATTTGAATCATCTTCTTCGTTGTCTGATATGTCAATTGTTCCACAGTTTTTCAGCTTTTCCATATTCTTTACCCAATCAGTTGTCTTGTTGCCCTTTTTTCTCTTGTCTTCAACATCAGGTGATGGTGTACAAGTGTACTTGTGAGTGCAATCACCATTGATTGAGTTTGGAGTTTGAACATGGTTTTTCAGTTCTTGAATGGCATCCTTAATCAACTTTTTGTTGGAAACCTCCATACCATCCAACCTTTTGCTCAGATTCTGCATTTTTTAAATTTTTTATGCTGTTACTACAATTAACATTTAGTCCTGAGTTGTACCTTTTTTTTTTTACTAATACAAACCGAAAAAATGACTATAAACCAAATAAAATCTTTTAAAATCTATAAACCCTCACCTCAACAGCTTTCATTAAATCAGCAAGAGATATATCATTTGATACTGGATTAGGGATTTTTGAACCCTTATTTAAAGGTCCCTCTACAGCATTGAACTGCGATTTTTCAAAAAAAAAAATTAATATAAACATTATTTTACTTTAAATCGAAAAAATCATGATAAAGTGTGTTACAAATGTTATTTTTATGAGGTTTGATGACTAGAATTTAAGTTTGTGTCCTTACACTGTCATCCTTAGGCTGGTTTGATGCAAAAGACATGTCACAAAGCTTTGTTGAGTTGTTGGGAGCACACCTAAAACCGTGCAAAACATGCATTTTATCACATTAGGTTGTATAAACAAATTTTAGTATAAATATGTTTAACAGTGAATAGTTATTTGGACTTACCTTTCATTTTCATCGATGAAAATGTTTGGATCAAATGCATTAAGATCCATTGGAGATGAAAAAAGCTTTCTGCAAGTGAGAGACGATGGATGATGTTGTGAAGACCGTGATTGTGTTTGGTTTGTATAAGTGATGGTGTGGATGTGAAAGGAATATGTTTTTTAATTGTGAAATAATATTTTCTAATAGCTAGTCACTACAAACTATCCACCCACAATTAAATGTGAAAGGATAGGCTATAATTAGTCTCAATGGAGTGTTCTACTACACATTGGGGATCGTAATTCCTATTATAATTGTCTCTAAATAACATCATTAATATATACTATTGTTGTGAATTAGCTGTATGTAATATAAATTTTTTTTCATGCTCATCTAATAATATATATTTAGGGGGAAAATGTTGTGGGATAAAATAATTTTGGCTAAACCTCACTTTTCGCCCTCTAAGTTTTAAAATGTTGCAATTTTGGCCCCCTATTAAAAAAAATGGCAAAAGTGACCCCTATGTTTAGGGAAATATACTCTTCTGACCTCCTAACATAAGGGAAATATGCTTTTTGACCCCTTATCTTTACAAAAAGTTGCGATTATGACCCCTTTTTTGGGACACGTGGCGTCTTCTCAGCAATTTTTTGATAAAAGGGGCCAAAATTACAATTTTTTTTAATAGGGGGCCAAAATTGTAACATTTTAAAACATAGGGGACGAAAAGTGCAGTTTAGCCAATAATTTTTTGACACCTTAAAATAGCGCATGTTTCTAACAATGTTGTTCCGATTAAATATTCATTCCAATGAACTTTTATTTATCGCGTCTTAATCATCCAAATGAGAGCGTGTGCTGTAGAATGTTGATAAAAAATTTAATAATGAAAAATTAGACCCGTAATACAATCTCACCCGTATTCGAATCAAATTTCACCCGTATAATTTTCCGCAACAATATCTCAAAGCATGTCGTGTACGCCACAATGTCGGTATTACTTTCACCCGTAATCGAATAAATTTGACCCCTTATTGCGCATACTTGATTATGTCAGTGTAAATATGAATTGGTTGAAATGAAGTTTCGTCTTCGGTCTTAGTAATTTTATAAGCCGCGATTCTTATTGTAATAATGTATTGTTTCAAATTAAATTCTCTGTATCGCCTGATAATCATTCACCCGAGGACGAGTATGCCATATTGTAATGGTCAAATGCATCTAAAGATCGTTTAAGTTTATCATTTTTCCTAAACTCGTCCTTTAAGTTTCAAAAGTCCCAAACAAGTCATTTTAATTTTTTAATCGTTTCAAACAATTCCTATCGTAGATAGCATAGTTGGTAATTGCTTCATTGAACTCATGTTTGGTACCAAATCTAACTCATAACACCCATTTAAAATTAGTCATAATTTTAGTCATGTCAAATTATGGATAATGTTATTTGTTACTATCATCTAAATCATCACCATCAATCTCTAAAAGGAGTTGTTTCAAACGATTCAAAAACTAAAACGACTTGTTTCGGACTTTCGAAACTTAAACGACTTGTTTGGGACTTTTGTAAATTAAATAACGACTTTGGGAAAAACGAAAAAACTTAAAGTACTTTTAGATTAATTTGACATATTCTAATAAAAAACTGAGTTGCCGCGAATGTTTTTTTTTTCAAGTACCTTATAATGTCGGTATAAACATAAATTGTTTAGAATAATTATTTTCTCTTTTCACCCGGTAATGATCAATTGTACTGCGCGTTTCTCGTCTTAACATCGATGGTTAATAGTACATTGATGAGTATATATTTAACAACTGAAACATAAAATTTTTGCCCCTATCAATTAATTAGAAGCTAGAAATAAAATTAAAAAAAGAAAGAAGATGAAAACAAAATTTGAGATTGAGATAAATGATACCGGTAAAAAAATATGTGTGTTTTGTTCATGAGATTATAAAGAATAAAGTGAGTCGTAGGAGTTAAAGATTTTTGATCGCGGCGCGGAGTGGCCAAAATGGATATGAAACTCTAACATTGCTTTTGAAATTGTAGGTTTGATTACTATCATATTTTTCAGGGTTTCTTCCTAGCTCCAATCTCCATTGATTCCATGTGCCATATACATATTATCTTTTTCATTGCAATCACGTGTGGTTTGCTTGCTCCATTGAATCCACTTGCTTTCTACAACACCGATTCCATTGATTAATCCAATTTCACGTGTCTTCACATATCTTTGATTAATCACGTTCTCCACCGTTTCTGCCCACCAACTGTTTGTGAATTTGTCTGAGTCTAATTTACGTTCTCATTCAAGTTCATTACTCTTCTGTATTGCACATCTTTCTGCTGTTTTGCATCCTTAATCACGCAAGCCCTGCCATGGCTTTTGATTGGCAATCAGAATTGGTGTCCACGGTGAAACCTCCTCCTCCCTCCACCGTGGCTGCTCTCTCCACAAACTGTAACCCACCAAAAAAATCATTTGCTCAGGCTTTGGTTGCTGCAACCGTGACAGACACTTCTCCACCGTTACCAACTCCGGTTATCCGTGGGGAAACTCTCTGCATTCCTATTTCTGATGAGACTTATGAACAAGGAATAGATGCTTGTAAAAGAAATTTACGGGACCGTCTAATTTTAAGCAAGGGAGACAAGCCCTATGGATTCCGTGAGGTTCAGACAAAGCTTTAGCAACTTTGGAAGAACGTTGGCCCATGGAAGATGACGCCACTAGGAAATGGGTATTTTGAATTCTACTTTTCTTCATATGAGGATATGCGATCAGTATGGTCCAAGGGAACTCAAAACCTCAAGCCAGGTTTGCTTCGGTTGTTCGAATGGTTCAAGGACTTTACTGCTCGCACACAACGACAAACACACGCTCAGGTCTGGATTCGATTACTTGAACTGCCGCAAGAGTATTGGATGGACCGCATGTTGAAAGAGATTGCAAGTGCAATTGGAACACCGCTACTTATCGATTCAGCCACTCAAAATCGAGTATTTGGACACTATGCTCGCGTTTTGGTGGATATGGATTTGTCAAAACATATTTTTAATGAGGTGATGATTGAGAGAACAGGCTTTTCCTTCTCAATTGAGATTACCTATGAACGTTTGCCGGCGTTTGTACTCACTGCGGGAACATTGGACATCATATCTCAAGTTGTCGATGGCTACATCCCGTAAAAGAACATGTTATTGACAAGAAGAAGAAAAGTATTGTTTCACAGAAACCGCAGCCTCCGAAGTGGCAACCTAAGGACAATCTAGATGGTATAGGTTCATCCAAAGCCTTCGAAGCTCCGGTGGGTAACAATGACGCTGAGGACATTCCAACACCGCATGAGGTTGCCACAGATTTACCGGTTCAGACTGATATTACTGTGTCAGCAGATGCACAACACTCAGATCCTCAAAATGTTAATGTGTCCGCAGCCATACAACATTCAGATGATGATGTTATTCAGTCAGCAGCTGCACATCACTCGGATGATGTTTCTCCTCAAAATGTTACCAAGGGTCAGCATGATTTTGAGTTCATACCATACCTGCATGATGATATAAGAAAGGATACGCTTCCCAGCACAACAATACATGTCTTGGAAGAAATTTCTGATGCTGCAGAGGCTCAAGAAGAGGACATTACTGCAGCAGCTGAGCCGCTCTTTACGGATGTCATGGAATTAGAAGCACAAACACAGACACATAGTACAGACGTTGAATTATTTACAGAAGAGGCTAACAATGATCCTGCACGTGTAGCACCTCTTCAGCATCATGATGAGACACAGACACATGTTTTATCTCCGGTCAAACAAATGACTCCTGATATCAGTAGCATTGTGGCTCCGGAGGGTTCTAAGATAGATCCGGTGCTACAAAAAGACTTAGATTTCATGCACACTTGGCTATCAAAGGCAGCAGCAACCGAGGTACCATTTATAGAGGTTGTTTCCAAGTCTCAGAAGAAGAAAAATATGCAAAAAATTCCATATAAAACCCGCTCTCAGGGTCCTCTTCCACCGTCTAAATGAATATCATCTTTTGGAACACCCGGAAAATTGGTAATTTTGATTACCAGCTGGTTTTGGAGAACGAGGGCATGACATAGATGACTCTTCTTGGTTCACCTCTTTGCCTTCTTCGTTGTTGGCAGACTTTGCGCAGGACAGGAATGGGCTACCAAACTATAGATTTCTGTAGCTTTTTCTGTTCCTTTTATTTCTGTCTTTTTTCTTCATTTTGAGGGTTTTGGCCTAGTCCCCCTTCTTTTGTAATTATTTTTCCCCCTTTTTTTAATAATATGTATTGGAAAGGCAGTAGCGGATGGGGGTTTCTGTGGGGTGCCAACCTAGTTGGAATGCCTCAGATTCTCCCGGATGCCTAACCTTTCTCTTGGCCTTATCAAAAAAAAAAAAAAAAAATTACCATAGTCTTAGATTACCATATATTTTTATAATCTCTTAGATTATCATATATTTTTTAACAAAGGATCACACTTACTGACTTCATAATAATCAACCATGTAAATGACAATTACATCCAAGGGAACAAGTAATCAAACTTAAATAATACAATTAATAAAAGATTAAACAAAAAACACTTATACTACATATATATATATTTATAATTATATTAAATTCGATTGAAAGAGGGTTTCACAATAAACTGTGATAAAATAAAATAAGAATACATATAACAAGACAAAGAGATGGATTTGAAGTAAATTTTATTTACACCATCTCATTTTCATTTAATACTTAACGTTGCATTACGTAGAGAAGACAACAATTAAGGATGATGATTAATGGTTAGCTGCCTGATACTCCATTGCACCAATCTGAACTCTCAAGGCAAAGTTTTCATCCAGAGCATACTGGAGTTGGTCAGACAGAAGCTGAACGTTGTAGTAGTTGTAGTCACGAACCCTTCGACCAGTGGCGTTTAGCACGTGACGCATCAACAACACAACAACATCTTCCTTTGCATCGTACTCACTCTTTGCAAAACGACCAACATCAACCAGTATTTTTCCCTTAAACATTATTGGTAAACTAGCACGGTACCTTACGAGATGAAAATCTTGTTCAGTGTTTTCCTCGTGTAGGGTGTACACCGGCATAGGAAACCTCACGCGTGTGAGCACAATTTCTAACTGCTTTTGAATGTTGTACTGCAGCGCTATGTCTTGAGATGTTGTATCTTCAACCATGTTGGAGGACGACATCACAACTTATATCGACAAACAAAATAAAATGCATCATAATGAGTATGACGTAAATTAAACCTCACATACGTTATCCATATGAAATTACAATGTCATGAGTCTTTACCAGAACACTTAGATACAATGATATTGGGTAAGGGACTGAACTTACATGATTGAGGTTGTTCATACTGTGTGTCGTTGTTGCTGTTTGAGTTCACCTTTCACGTACTCACGACCATTATTCTTACAGTACTCCACATATGCTGCTTCAGCTTCTTCGAATGAATCGTATGCTTTGTGCACATTGCAGCTCCATCCATCAACCTGGGCAGAACAATCCTTCCATTCCGCATACAGCCCTGGCACTCTTCCCTCGAACACAACGTATACCTTCTTCATTCTTTCTCCTATAGATAATTTCACGGTTTCGTATTGTTCTGCTTGGTTTGTATAATGTAAGCAGGCTATAAATGGTGGAGTGTTAGGTTAGAATGCTTTTATGGGTTAACAGGGGCAGTATAAATATGAGTGAAAGGGTTGTTACAACTCATTACTATTCTTATCTGCTAACAAATTCAAGTTTAAAATTTATTTTATATCCTGCCCTTTTAATATATTTAGCAAACACAAATGGTGATTTTTAAACTTGGCGGTGATGAGTCGGTAATTAGTCATTAATTAGTGTATTTTATTTAATCGAAAATAATATTGAAATTGAACTTATGATCGTTTGTGTTATGAATATTGAACTTATGACAGTGAAAAAGTACACAAGAACAGTTTATATTATTAAAATTGAATTAGTCACAAGGATCGATATTATTGTAAATATAAGATTGTCATTTAAAATAAGATATTATCGTGCTTAATTTTTTCATTACAATCGATTTTAACAATAACAAAATGCTACCAGAATATATTGTTTTACCTGCGCTAAACAATGGTTAAGAATCACACTAAGATACATCATTAATAAATTTAGTTGTTATAAAGGGAGTTTCACATACGGTCGTTAAGATTTATCGAAACTCTGCAACAGTATGGAAGATTATAAAAATTATAAAAAATAAAAAAATAAATTCCCCATTCACTATATTATGCAAATTATAGGACCTTTCATTCAAATATTATGGTTAAACTATTAATTATTTTTTCCTTTTAAATAAAATATTATTATTTTATTAGTTTTCTTCATAATCCATTTATTAAAATGGAAACTTCAATTTTGCAGAAACATTAATTTTAATGTGTCGTATTAGGCGCTATGTTAATTATACAAGCACAATTTTATTAAATCCATTTGGTAAAAAAAAAAGAAACAAATGTATAATGGAAAATCAATAATGGATAAATAGACAATGATAGTGACCCAATTCATAATCATTTTTACTCTAATGGGTAGTCATGATACCGTAAAATCCTAACCAACTTATTCATCCTGTGTTTACAACATCATTTTTTCTATAGGGTCTATGTCATAACATAGGCTTTTGAACAACAAGGTACAACCAACAGTTGATGGTGATCGACTGCAGGAGAAGAGAAATGAAAAAGTTGACCTCATTGCAATAGCTGTCTTATTTTATTCACCAAGTAAATTATATATATGAAATACATTTTTTCTTATCTTCCCAATATAAAAATGAAAGAGACCCATTTGATTATAACATTCAAATTTCTCACCCAGAATCCAATTTTAATGTTGTGTAAAATATGAATGAAGATTTTTTTTTTCCCTTTCTTTCAATTTGATAAAAACAAGTTTTGGATGATGAACCTTGGTTAAGTTAATTAAAAGGAGTAAAATAGTTAACATGTAACATTAAAGTATACGTTTTTTTTTTTTTTGAAACAAACATTAAAGTATACGTTGCAAATGCACTATGAATGGAATTTAACATGATAATAAATATTGTGACATATTAATTTATTGAAATTTTTACTCATATGTTTGTTATGTTTGAGTTCACCAAATATGAATCGACATAACAAGATTAATGGGCGATAATGATTCGTTGAAATTCTTGATGACAACACTTTATTTTACTTTTAATAAAATGATTAACTTATGTCAATGATTTTAATCGTCAAAATTGGAATTGTCTGGTTCATTCTTAGTTCAATTTGTCGTTTGTACCCTTTAAATTGATGTACAAGTCTCCTTCTATGTATACTATGTTTTTTGACTTGATCGTTTGTTCGTTTCATTATTGTTGAATTTCAAGGTGAATGACATTGTTTAACGATTCGTTCATTTTATTTGAGATCATTTGAAACAGAACAAGTGTTAGTCTGATATAAGAACAATAGTTCCTATCATAATTTGATTTTTTTTTTTTTTTTTTATGGTGGCTAAGATTCGAACTAACACAAATGTTAGAACGAGATAAGTTGCATAATTCCATGAACAACAATTTCCCCCTTAATATGTAAATATTCGAGGTAGATCAAATGTTAGTACGATCCATAATGGTGAATGAAATTCTTTAAAAAGAAATATACTTATACTACATAAATACTATTAATTAAGCATTGGAAAAAAAAATCAAAGGGTATTTTGATCTCCTGAAAAAGCTGTTATTTAAACTTTAATATTAATGTAAAATTACGTAATGAAATTTGGAATTCAATAGTGTAAAGGGTATTTTTGGAAATTCCCTTGAATAACCTGTTATGTTCCAGGACCGTTTGATAGACATTAGTAATTTATTTTTGGGCAAAACAGTTTTCGCTTGAGACAATTATTATATGTGCTCAATATAATACTCGTGTTTTTATATCTATCATTTTATAGTAATGATAAATTACAAGATTCGTCAACCACGTAGAAAGGATTAAATGGCATAAGTTTTCAATCCAATTCACTTGTGTTCGATTAACTATTCTAGTATGAAATCTACGTAAATTAAAAATTTGCAATTTTATCTATAAGTTAGTCTTGAGACCATTATCTTCGAACGAAAGGCAGTATTATCAATATTCTCTTAGAACTTAAATTAGTATTTGGAGAATTCTTATAGAATGGAAGTTAGTAGTTCAAAGATTCTCATAAAACAGTAGTTAGTATTTAGAAGATTCTCGTAGAACAGAAGTTAGTCTTAGGAAGATTACGAAAGAATGGAAGTTACTCATTGGAAGATTCTCATAGAACGATAGTTAGTATTCAGAAGATTATCACATAACAAAACGAAAGATAATATTAGGAAGATTCTAATAAAATGTTAGTTAGTATTTGGAAGATTCTCATATGACATAATCTAATTTTTTAGAAAGACTCTCATAGAACGGAAGTTAGTCTCTGTAAGATTCTCATAAAATATAAGTTAAAAGATTTTCATAGAACTAAAGTTTCACTGTGGAAAATTCTTATAGAACAGTATTCTTATTTAGAAGATTTTCATAAAACGAAAGATAGTCTTGGTAATATTCTCATGGAAAGACAGTTATACGTCGATCTAAATGAACCCAACAAACTAACAATATCAAATATAATCAACGTGACCTTCTAGTATTACCTAATTTTTTATTTTTTTTTAATCTAGTGAGAAGCACTCACCAAAATGTATTAAAGAAAAATTGATACAAAAAGGAGAAGGGGGACCAAGCCAAGACCTTCTCAAGCAAAAGTGAACCTGAAACTAGGCATTCCTAGTCTATTTTGCACATAATCTGCTCTGACCTCCACAGGAAGAGTGTCATAGATTACAAGAGAATTCAAAGAGAGGCCTATGTTTGCAAATTTGTCTGCACAGACATTCCCTTCCCTATATATATGAGTTATTAAAAATGAAATGTTAGAGATGTATTCCATACAATTATCCCATCTGTTCCTGATCTTCCAAGGAATTAGATTTGAAGATTTGAAGGCTAAAACTGCAAGTTTTGAGTCTGTTTCAATCCAAAGCCTAGAGTACCCTCTTTGTTTTGCAATTTCAATTGTTCTCATGACGCCAGATAATTCAGCTATCAGAGAGTTCCCAATACCCAGACCTTCGGCAAACCCTCCCAAGAAAAGCGCTTGACTGGTTCTAAACACCCCTCCACAAGAAGAAAGACCAGGGCTACCAAGAGCTGCACCATCACAATTACATTTGATCCAATTAGGGATTGGAGGATGCCAAATGACCTCCTTGATATTGTTGTGCTTTGGAGGATTGATTTTACAGTTAAAAGCTTTTAAGAAGGTAAATTCTGTCATTGATGAGCTTGCAGCTAGCTTTGAGTTGCTAGCAGATAAAGAGACTCCAGCAATGATGGATGAAATTGTAGATTTCCAATGGGTGGATTTGTTATTGAACCTGACTGCATTCCTTGATTGCCAGATAATATAGAAAATATTCACAATAGCAGCTTGCATAACAAGCTTACAATGGGGGGACCATCCTCTATCACAAAGGCTCCAGACTTCTTGAATAGATAAAAACTGTAAATTGGTCTGCAATATTGTCCCTAGCCATCTCCAAATATGGACAGCAAAATCACATAAAAAGAACAAATGGAAAATTGATTCTTCTTGCCTGCCACAGAGATTGCATTTAGAGGGGATGTTACAACCTCTTTGTTTGAGTTTATCATCACAGGGTACCTTTTCATGCATTAATCGCCAGGCAAATAGAGATTTTGAAGGAGGGATATGAGTGGACCATATGACCTTACCCCAATTAACTTCCTGCAACTGATGAGATTTGAACTTAAAGGCTTCTTTTAAAGACAAGGACCCATTGTTGACATGCTTCCAAACTAGCTCATCCTTTTTGGCTTGTTGGGGTATTGTAACTTGCATCACAAGGTAGTTCATTTGAGGACAAAAGTTTTGGAATTCTTGAGGAATGTTCCAATGAAGGCCATTAATGAAATTTGAAACTTTCACCTCTTCATCAATCACGTGGTTTTGAGTAGTTATAAGATTGATTAGAGGCTCTCCACACCAGGCATCCGTCCAAAATCTAATTGACTGACCATTTCCCAGGAGCCAGACAGAGTTATCCAATAAGGCATTATATTCATTCTTCATGCTAGACCATGGCGAAGAGAAAATGTGATGATTGATAGGCTTCCCATTTTTTATTGTTCTACTTAAAAGAAGCTTTGCCCAACTTTCCTGAGAATGCAGCATATCCCAGCAAAGTTTTAAATTACCAGCTGCATTCAATTGAGAGAGAGACCTGATTCCAAGCCCACCCTGAGATTGAGGCTTACACAATTTTTTCCATGCCACTGTCACCAACTTCCTTTTTGTTATGTCCCCTGACCAAATGAAGTTTCTGAAACAGGTTTCTAATTCTTTCAAAAGAGAAGAGGGCCAGTCATAAATTGTTATAGTATGAATCAACATGCTTTGAGCTACTGACTTGATTAGCTGCACCCTACCTGCAATAGACAGAATGGAGGCTTTCCAATTAGAAAGCTTAGTTTTTATTTTATCCACTATAGGCTGCAGGAATCTAGCTTTAGGTTTTCCTTTAAAGACGGGGACTCCCAGATAATTGAAGGGAAAGGATCCTTTGTTAAAACCTATGACGCTGATGAGTTGTTGAAGCCTGGCATCTGATATACCACCTGAATAGAGTGTAGATTTTGTGTTGTTGACTATTTGGCCAGATTCTTGTCCATACATAGTAAATAGATGCATTAAAGCCTGTATGCAAGATTTCTTACCATTACAGAATATCATGATGTCATCTGCGTATAGGATATGAGATGGAACCAAGCAATTTCTAGTTCCCCTCATCTGTTTTAACTTGCCTTGTTCCACCAGTTTTGTCAAGCACCTGCTTAAAACATCTTCTGCTAGGCAAAAGAGTAAAGGTGACAAAGGGTCATCTTGTCTCACTCCCCTAGAACAAGAGAAATACCCCTATTGAGAGCCATTGATGCATATTAAGAGTTTTGCTGATTGAAGGATAGCATCAATCCAATTACAAAATGTTTCAGAAAAACCAAATTGTTTTAACACTTTAAGAAGGAACTTCCAGTTTAGAGTGTCAAAAGCTTTGCTTATATCCACTTTGAATGCTAAGTTTCCACCAAAGGATTTTTGATCCAACATGTTAATTGCTTCAGATGCTAAACAAACACAATCTTTGATATTTCTACCTTGTATGAATCCTCTTTGCTCTTGAGAAACAATGTTTGGCATTATCTGTGCCAATCTGTCTGCTAGGATCTTGGAAATGATCTTGAACTTGAAGTTTGCCATGGCTATAGGTCTGAATTGATCCATAGAATCTGCATTTTGAGTCTTGGGGATGAGAATCAGTGTATTTGCATTGAAATTAGGTAGAATCCAACCAGTGTTGAAGAACTGCAGCACTGCTTTGATGACATCTTCCTTCACAATATCCCAATAGATTTGGTAGAAGCAAGAACCAAATCCATCTGGGCCAGGGGCACTATCATTATTAAGGGAAAAGACTGCTTACTTGATTTCATCATTGGAAGGGATCATGGTCAGCAAATTGTTCACATTTTCATCAATTAAATTTGGAATAGCTTCTTCCACCAAAGCATGATCCTGCAAAACATTGTTAGTGCAAAAAACATTCTTAAAATAGTTTACTGCATGATTAGCTATTTGATTAGGATCAGTGAGTGTGTGCTCTCCATCTCTGAGGAGTGTGATCAGCTTTGTTGTATTTTTTTATCTTCGTCACTCTGTGAAAATACGCAGTGTTCCTATCACCTTCCATGTGCCACTTTACTTTGGATTTTTCAAACCAAAAAGTTTCTTCCTTGTTTAAAGCAAGATCCAAATCACCTTGAGCTTTCTTTTCTTGTTGGATAAGGGTATCAGTATGTCCATTGGTTTGGATTTGGTTTTGGATGTTTTGAAGGTTTGACTCAGCTTGGCTAACCAGTTGATGGACATTACCAAAAACTGTTTTGTTCCACATCTTCAGGTTTGATTTCAGGATTTGAAGTTTTTTACTTAGGACCAGCATAGGGCAACCAACAATATGTGTATTCCAAGAGTTTGAAACAATATTTTTACAATCATCATGTAAGCTCCACATTTTCATAAACTGGGATTTGAACTGATGAGGATTTATAATGAATTCCATAATAATAGGATGATGGTCAGACCTGTTCCTTATAAGAGTTGAACAAGAAACTGAAGAGAAAAGATCAATCCAGCTGTGATTGCAGACACATCTATCTAACCTTTTCTCAGTGTATCTGTATCCTTCTCTCCCATTCCTCCAAGTAAAAGCAGCACCTCTTGTTGGAAGGTGGATGAGGTTGTTTGTATTTGTCCAATTCTGAAAATCTTCTATAGGGACTTTATCAGGAATGAAGTTCCCTCTATATTCATGTGTACCAAGAATAACATTGAAGTCCCCCATAAAGCACCAGGGTATTTGGTTATTTGACTGCAGAGCTTGTAAATCTCTCCACAAAAGTCTTCTCTTGACATGACAATTAGAAGCATAAATAGCAGTGATACCAAAGAGTTCATTGTTGTTATAAAAAGTAAAAGCCACCAACTGATCAGAAGTTTCAACTGTTGTAGGATTCAGGTTTATGAGACATAAGCACCATAGATTTGGCAATAAGTTGTCTCTGAAATTAGAAGCAAACAACTTATAACCCAATCTATTTAACCAGCCTCTAGGTAAATCATCAAAAGACATCCATGGTTCAGCTATAAAACAAAATTCAGGCTTATGTACAGCTAATAATCTTTTCAGGGCCAATCTTGTTGGAGCATTGGCCAAACCCCTTGCATTCCAATATAGACTCTTCATCTAAAAGGCTTGGGATTCACAACATTAGATCTAGTTGCATATGAGCCCTTACCTATTTGCTTCTTTTTATGAGATTTCTTCTGACTTTTTGAAATGTGCACTTGAAAACCAACATCTTCTCCATAAACACTATCATCTTTCTCTTCCAAGCCATCCAATATGTTTGCTTTAGCATCTGCATTTTCAGCAATGTTTACCCAAGACTCTTTTAAGAACTCCATATTCCTTTGTTCAGTGTTTTTTGAGCTTCCTGAGCTTCCTCTCCCACCAGATGAGACAGGTGGAGTTTTGCTTCTGTTATTGTTCTCTTCAGCTGAATCGTCCTCAATTTGTGTGGCATCCACAAATTTAGAACCAGTTGAACTATTATCATTTCCAGTCTCCTCTAATCTTTCTGCAGCTGCTTTGACAATCTCAGTATTTATCTCCTCCTCCAACTGTTTGTCTTGCTCCCTAAACAAAACTTCAGGACCTGCTTTACTAGTACCTGTTTCAAAGGTTTTATTAGTGTTATCAATTTGTTTTTTCCCAAAATTTCCTCCTTCCTCTTTATCCTCCAGGTTGATAATTTCTTTTTCTTTGCCCTTTTCCTTCCTCCCATCATTAGTTTGGACATAAGCTAAATTAGAACCACTAACAGGGAACCTGTTAATTGACTTATCAGCTTGAACATTTTCAACAGACTTCATTCTCTTACAAATTCCAACATGGTGGCCAATGCATTTGCAATAGGTACAATAATCAGGTATATTCTCATAATCAAAATCAACAAAAAAAGCATACCCAACTCTTTCCACCAGGACCTTATATTTCAAAGGTTTAGAGACATCTATATCAACTAGCACTCTAGCAAAGTGACCAAAAGTCCTTTCTATCATTGGCTTCGTAGTTGCTGCATCAGTACAAATGGGAGTTCCCACGCTGCTAGCGATAGCAAAAAGTATCTTTGGCCTCCAGTACTCCTGAGAGAGGCCATAGATTCTCAACCAGACTTGAGCTGAACTATTCTGTTGCAAAGCAGGATCAAAGTCTTTAGTCCACGCAAATAACTTCAACAAACCTGGCTCTAGATTCCAAGATCCAGATGACCTCACTCTTCTAAGGTCCTCAATAGAAGAGAAGGTGAATTCATAATAACCCTTTCCAATAGAGGATACCCCCCATCATCCCAGATCCTTCCATAAGGTCTTTAGCTTACTGCGCAAGGACACCACAGTCAAAGGGGTTGAACCCTTAGGCCAGATGACCCTTCCATGCAAGTTATGCTTGCATGTCTCTACTCCTATTAAATACTCCTCTTCTGGAATTGAAATTGAGAAATTATCTCCCTTAATCACTGGAATTGGAAGTTGAGATGAAGGTATGTCACAAACGTTGGATGTCAAGGCTTGTGCAAAGGATTTAATTGGTTTTGTGTTGGCTTTTTGTACGGTTTTACTAGGTAAAGGTGGATCTGTGAAAGCGTCTAAGAATTTCCATGGTATATTAATTGGATTCATGATAGAAAGGTGTGAATTTGGGATGAATTTTGGTCGGTTAGGTAAGAAAAAAGGAAACCTCAAGGTGAAGTAAAGTAACACAAAGGTGGTGATTGAATAGTGTTATTTTCCCCAGAGAACAACATTTTTTTCAGTATTACCTAATTGGAATAAGAACAAAGTAGGAAATTAAAATTGCGGTTATTGAAATCTTCGGTAATAAGTCAATCTGACATATTATCCATTCAAAAACCTAGTCGACGGGTAAAAGGAATGTCCTTCCATGCTAACTAGGTTTGTAAATGGATGATTTGTTAGGATGACTTATGTCAAAGATTTCGATAGTCGAAATTTCGGTTCCTGCTTCGTTCTTAGTCCAATCAGGTAATATTAATTTAGGTCGGATTGATTAAATTTGATATTGTTACTCGGTTGGATCCATTTTGGGCATTAGTTGAATGTCGTTATGTGTTGGTTATGTTCTTATGTGTTGATTTTGTTTATGAACAAATAGTTTGTCCGATTGACTTATGCAAAAGATTTTGATCGCTGGAATTTCATTTCCTATTTTGTTGCTAGTCTAATTAGGTCAAATTCAAAGGTCAGATTGATTATATTTGATACCGTTACTCGGTTGAGTATGTTTTGGTTTTTAGAGGAATGACCTTCTCTGCTGACTGTGTTTCTAAAGAGATAGTTAGTCGAATTGACTTATGCAAAATATTATAATCGCCGAAATTTCAGATCCTAATTTTTTAGTAAACAAAGTAAATCATTTATTTGAAAAACTTTCGGAAAATTATTTTATTAAAAAATAAAATTTAATATTTGGATACTGTCCTGATACGTATCGAGAAATATCAGGCATGTATCAGTGCAGGATACGCACGGGATACGATACGTCATCCAATTTGAAGTATCGGGGTTTCACATGGTGGGGTAGAGTGTTCAACGAAAAACCATTGGAGAGGGTAAAAGTTGAATTAGTGTTAGCAATTAAAAAAATGGGTGTTGGTTGGTGTTGAAAGTGAAAACCATTGGACATGTTTTAAAAGTAACGGGATCAAAATGGGAACGATGGAATGACGGTATAGGTATGCTATTTTGAAAAAATCGAACTCTATTTTGATTAAAAAACAAAATAAAAATATATATGTGAAGCCCAGATACTTCAAAATTAATGATGATACTTCATTCGAACAATATTGTGTATCCGGAACTAATATCCGAACTTTTAATTTAATAATTTTCATAAATTATTTCACGATACTTACCGGATATCGTATATTTAATGACATAACTAATTAATTACATTGAACATTTAGTTATATAATTTTATTAATTAACATATCTCAGCCGTAATTTATCTTGATTTTAAAAAAAAAATTCGTATCGACATTTCGGTGCAGTGTTAATGATCTGTATTGTAGCTACTATTCTCGTTTAACAGCAAACAACCACTTGCCCACAATTTGACATCATCTAGGCGTGTAGCACACTGAAATGTTGCCGTACTTCCTTCCACATCTCTGTGCTTGATTAGAAAGTGTGCTTGTCAACACTTCACTTTAATAAATTAAACTGTGCATTACCATTACAAGTCTACATCCTAGCGGTAGGGAAAAAGTGACATATATTACCAACTATATTTGGTTTTTAATTTATTTTTGTTTTAAAATTTTATATAGGTAAGGTAAAACAAATTAATTAAACTAAAAGTCTATTCTAGGATAAACAAATACAAGCTGCACTGAGTAAAATATAGGCATAAATACTTAATTTGTCTTTTAACTTGATTTCATGTACCGATTATCTCCTATAATTATAAAATATTAGTTGAGATCCCTTAACTTTATTTAAAGTACTGAGTTGGACCATTATGCTGAGTTCAGAAAATAACATGTTAAAATTTTGTCCATAAACTTAAGTAATGAACTTGTCCATATAATTGAAAGAACCGAAAAAATAAAATTAGCTTACATTTAAAAACGGATGGAGTATGTTCACCGAACATAATATAATTATTTTGACAAATGAAATTTGAACAACCATTTTTAACAAATTAGGTGAAAATTTTGTTTCTCTTATACTCTCATTGTTCTTTATTATCTCTCTTCCATTTTAACTCTCTATTGCTATTGTCGAATAAGAATTGAGGAAAAGGGTTGTCACCCAAGTTAGCTAAAATTGATTGTCAAAAAATAATATAGAAAATTAATTTATACTCTACACAATTAAGAATTTCTACCAACTCATAACTCATGAAATAAATACTCATACAAATCCAAAGTTCTTCAAATAACGATTTTACCCTATGCATTTTATCCCAAATTACTATTAGACACTCATTGGGAAGAAAGCGATATCATCTCCTTCCTCTCAACCGATCTCATTTGCACATCCATCCAACTACAGCCGTCACAACAACCGGAAAGTTCTACTACACTTAATCAGATAACAAAGTCGATTCCCCCACCCATGTCACCGGTCTTCCTCTATTCATCCTCTATCAACCTATAATTTTAGAAACCCTAAGTACGTCAGTGTAACCCATTTATCCTTATAAATTGAAATTCCCACAGTGTTGTTGAATTTATATGGTATGTTTGTGAATTTTTATTGCGTGGCTTTTATTTTAGGTCGCATTTTTCATCGTTGCTTGATGTTGTTAATTATTTGTTTTTATTCTAGCTTATATATGGTTTTAGATATTCATCATGCTTGATTTCTAAATTGTTCCTTTTTAGTTTCAGAATTGAAGCCGATGCTGTTTTCCCACAAGTTTATGAGATCCCTATTTAAATATGTGGTTGTTTCCTTTAGGTTTAATAATTTTCTCTTAATCAATTGTATTGTTTGATTAACATGTTTATGAAGTCTTTCATACCTTAATGTTACCAATAGAACACAAGTACAGTATCATTTTTCCTCATCATACGTGTATTAGCTTATGACTACTAACACTAGGAAATACTTTTCATACATGCATGATTGATCAATCTCAAATTATTTGATGTTGTGAATCGAATTCCATTCGTTGTAACAGGTAGAACAAGAATTGAAACACACAATCTTACCCTTTACATAACCCAAACATGAAAAATAACAACAATAGGGCAGTATTCAATTTCAAAGCAAAACTATGGAAAAATAAGGTAACGTCTTTGTCAGTTTGTGACCATTACAATTTACAACCAGTGTTCTACTTTCTAATACATATATTGTTGTTGAATTTTGCACTTTTACCCGAATTTGGTAGGAATACATCATTCTCCCTGCACAAATATATCAGAAATGGAAAGTAGAGTTTGCAGCTCTGTCTCAATTGTACGATAAAAATGGCAATTTTTTTGACTGTTTTGTTCGAAGCGTGGGTTCTGGGAAGGCTAGGCTAGCATCTAACTTCAGAGCCATTCGAGAATTACACCACATCAAAAAAACCATTGATATCAGATTCGACTTTGTGGATGGAATGTATTTGGTTTTGTCACCAACAGGCACAGGTAAACCAAAGATACCGGTTGTCAACCCCAACCCGAAAGGATTCCACAAACTTGTTAATATGCATGAGTCGACCAATGATAATTCATTGGCAAAAGAAAACAACATATGGGGGAAGGATGTACCATTGTGGGAGTCTGCAGTTTCTAAGTCCATGGTCAAAGGAGGACAACCCCTTGTGAGCAATGTTATTATTTTTTCAATAATTATAATTCATTTTTATATTTCCCCGGTTCATGCTGCCGTATACATTGTGTATATTAATATTATGTAAATTGTGTATAATACGTTTGTTATTCTAATAATTAACATTGTTCGCATCAACCAGATGATCCCAGCCCATGTTGTGCAAACATATCTCGTGAGAAGACCAAGGCATGTCCAGGTATTGCTACCCAGTGGGGCAGTGGAAAATTGGATGCTAATTTGGAACGGAAAAAGAAAGTCACAATGCCATATCGGATATGGATGGTATAATTTTGCAACCACGGAATCGTTTTGCGTAGGAAGCAAGATTCAATTTTGGGATGGTGATTATGGAATTATGCGTGTTACCATTGACAATTGTTAAATTATCCAGCCATCTATTCTGTTGTTTTAAACACTTAATTAATTGTTGTTTAATCGAGAATACTTGTTTCTTCATTCACTGATATTTGTTCAACTACCTGTAACAAATTTTAATGATTACTTACAAACCAATCTAATGCAATCTTAGAAATTCCCTCCGCAATTAGGTACTTTACATTTTCATAATGAATTACAGTCTTTCTATCATACATCATGGTTACAATGAGTCGGTTAAAAGTCAATTATAAATTTGCAACTTACATGACATACAATTGAAATAAATCTTCAATAATAATTGCAACACCGAATTAACTCAAACAACTACATATTAACGAAATCGACATAGGATAGTTATAAGATAGAGATTGAAAATAATAAAAATTTACAGGGACATAAGGAAATCTATCTAAACATACTTGAACAACTTAACATAAGACCATCCATCAATCAGATTGTTTTTCTTCTTAAGATATTCATCATAATCCATCTTTGCCTTTGCCAACTTTGAAGTCACCTCCATTCTTTTACTATTAATTGCATCAATTGATTTAGACAACTCAGAATAAGAAAGTTGCAATTCTTCAATATTTGTCTATCCGTTCCCTTTTCGCATAAGTTGTATGTGGTATTTCCCCAATACTATTGATATAATCATCGATTGAACTTTTTTCCTTCAAAAGTTTCTCCATGGCGTTTGTAATTCCAGCACGTTGTTTTTACTTAAGACTGTAGTTATCTTCAAGAACACTGAGTTTTTGTTGAAGTAAATTATATTTTGCAAGGCCCTTGTCAGTCTCGAGTCTGACGACACGAGAAAAATCAACATAGAATCTAATTGCAAGGCAGAAACCCATTTCCACATCGCTTAGATAATGTTTAAGGACACCAACATTATTTATTAACCGTTTTAGGTTTAAAATAATGGATTCATCAGACGAGATATGATGGAAATCATTTTGTAAGGCCTCTCTTATTTGGATGAGTATTTCTACGAGATTACGCCTTCCATCATTCGGATAATTAGATGATACGGAAGATTGTGAAGAATTGTTACCAGCATTTGCATTATCATTCATTGTGGGTTGCCTACAAAAAAAAAAACCCAATGATGAATATTAAAAACGGGGGGTATAACAAATGCAATTGCTGATAGGGAACAGTGAATTTATAGGCCTGTAGGTCCAGAAATTGACAACGGTTAATCGGTTGTGTTTGTTGCCAAATAGGTGCATATTTTCAAACTCATCAAAAACATACACATGCCGCGCCACCAAGCACCTTTTCAAATTTCAAATATTGCTTGAAATGCTTGAAATATGACATTATTAAAAAATATTATACAACCGTGGTACAGAAAAATGAAACAGTATAACAGCAAAAATAAATGAAATGATAATACCCTTTTTTTATGAGAAGAAGTGAACTGATAATTCCCTTTTTTTTTTAAAGAAGTGAAATGATAATTAATCTAAAATGTTAAATTATGAAATGCTCAAACACACTGTATTATTGGTTTTTTGAATAATTTATTGAAATTATAAAATGCCCAAACACACTGTATTATTAGTATAATTTTTATTGTCAATTCCTATGCATTCAGTGGTTGCCCCTCCTAAATTCAAATTTGTTTAAATTATGGTTCAACGCTTTAAGTCTTTAAACAATTTTTAGTAGACGTGTCAACGTATTTAAACAAAAATAGGAATAGCTTATTCTTCCGTATATCACATGGGTTTCATAATTCTAAGATTTGGTTCTATAAGTGATACTGGGTTCAACAATGCCATTTTACATACCTTATCCTCATGGATATGTTGGCACTGTACTTTTTTCCTTGCCATGAACTATTTATGATATACTATATTTTTTTTTTTAAATAAACTTAATAGTTTAAGCATAAATTAAACAAATTTGAAATTGTGCAGGAACTAATACTAACTGCATAATATTTTTATGAGGACTAAGGGGGATGTATTGGATCATGATTGTAAGGGATTTTAAATTACTTTTTATCAATCAAAACTACCGTGGTATTCAATCAAGACTCTTTTCAATCAAGACCTTTAAAATGTTACGATTCAAATCCATTGAATCCGTTAATAGTCTGTTAAAATCATCAAAGTCATCCAAATTACGTTACGGTGGCTACGACTATTAACACATGACTGACACTAATAAGATTTACGTCACAACCATTTACTACCATCCAATGGTTGCAATTCATTTTGAACCTAAAAAAATAATAATAAGTTTGAATTGATGTAGACCCATCAAGGCCAGGAACGGGAGATGGAGGATAAAAAGATGGCACATATGACTGTTGAACTCGTTCCCTCCCATAAAGAATCAACTTGTTAACCGTTCAAGCATGTGCACTTTATATTTTTTAGTTGATTTTTAGTAAGAATATATTAAAAAATTATTTGGATAAGATCATCGTTGTCGAAATGTTTAATTCTATAAAAGTAAATCCCCAACCGTTATTATTTTTTACATCATAAAAATACCTCACAAATTTAACATTTAATACTTTGGATGTAAAGTAGATACCAACTTTGCATTTTTTTAGATAAAAATGACTCAAAATATTAAAGGTTTTGTTTTTAGTTCATACAAAATAAATTCACATTATTTAGTCGCTGTCACATTTTCCTTACGCATTTTAAGGACCGAAATTGTTGACGGAATTTCTTAATAGAGGTAACACTTAACAAATTCTTCTCTTCAAATTTTAAAAATATATGATACAGTGACATGCAGCTTATGGAACTCGAACCGATATGCTCACCCAAGTATTTTCCCTACAAAAGCTTCGTCACAGCAAGTAAGAAAAAAGGGCAAGTCTACTTCGGTTTAAGTACGACTCTATCGCGGCCAAATACATCGTTTCCGTTATTAAATTCTACCAAGTTATTAAATCCGACTCTTCATCTAATAATATAGTAGTAATGTATTTAGCTCCTAATCATACATTGTTATTATAATATTGTAATATCAATTATATATTTAATTTCAATTTAAGTCAATAATCATGCATTACATGCGTAAGTATTACTCATCAATCAACTTTTTTCAAACTAATTATGTTATTGACACACCTACAAAATGAAAGAAGCTTAGTTGCTATTTGCTAAAACATAGTCCTTTTTATACCAAGTCCAACAATTAGGCCCATTTATCAAATAGATATTTATATCATATAAAAAAATAAATTACTATTCCAAGGTTCCCGTCTTTTTGTTTCCTCCAGCACCAAGTCCATTCAATTTCCGATTTTTTCAACATTGGGAACACAAGATCGAAATGGCAAACAAACAAAACAGGTTTCGTTCTTACACTTTACTCTATTATGAAAATTATCTTTTGATTCATGTGCCAAAGTCCATTATTTTATTGATGTCGACATTTCCTTTTCAATCGCTTTGCATGCTAACGATTTGATCATAATACTTTATTCCTGTTGTAATTACTAATCAAACATGAACAGTTCTTTAGTTTGTTAAGGATTATGTACCATTTATAGACTTTCAGTTTGCTGTCCACATCTAGGGTTTGATGATTTACATATTCAAATTAATTTATTCTTGTATATATGAAAGGAGTTCATTTTAGCTAACTTTCTGAATTGATTGCCTTTTCATCTATGACTGAAGTCACTGCCTTGTAACTGCTTTTTCGTTATTAGCCATATTTCAATGCTTATATCGCTATTATCATCCTTAATTTTACTTTTGTTTAATTGCTAGACATTTTGTCCCCTGCAAATTAAGAAATGTGTAGTTATAGTTTCTCACTTTTTAACTTCACAAGATTGTTTCAAATTGATTGTAGGAACGAACCAGGGTCAAGTTCTTCAAAACCAAATGATTTCTTTGAAACAATCATTGCTCCTGAACAGGTATAACAAATACAACACTTTTATATATAGTTTCTGTAATTTCTTAATTTTAGGGTCAATTGTTTTGCTGACTGAACATAAATTGGATAACTACTATTGTAGGAAAAGATAATGATTCCTTATAATTTTTTCAAAAGAAATCAAAATGTACTTGATTTCAGTGGTTCCAACTTTGGTTTTTTTTGTAACGGACATGGTAAAGGAAAAGTAGTTAATCTGCGCAACGACAACGAAGGGATTTACATGATACACGGTGACATGGTTGCTGATGTTATGGGCATCAAGACTCCAACTAAGGCAAAGATTGAGCATGAAGGTGGTCGAAATATGTTCTTCGTAACTTTTTTAACCGATGAGGATGTCCCAAATATCCCTGAGAAGGTTCAAAAAGAGACAGTGTACATAAGCTCTGATGATGAGGCCAATGTAACATATGAGGATGATGTGGATCACAACCAGCTTGAACACATTCAAGATTTAAACCAAATGCAGGAAGTTAATGAGGTCGAACAAGTGCCAGAATTGCAACATGTGCAGGAGGTTCAGCAAGTGGAAGTTGTTCAAGAATTGGAACAAGAGCATGAGGTTGAAGAAATGAATGAATATGATGTTCATGTTCATTTCCAGCAAAATGTTACTGCTGCAATGTGCAACCTTAGAAAACCACAATGTCTGGTACACCATATTAATTTCATTTTCACTTCAAACCTTTTAAAAAATTTCAATAGACATAATTATCTGTATATATATCTTTTATATTGTAATTACTTCTGAACTGGATTAACCTAATATATTTAATTCTACTGTGTCATAGCATATCCCTCACCGGATTTCAAAGACTGCTTTGAGAGGAAAGCGTACGCGACTTAGTCTCATTGACCCTGAACGCATGACCGAATACAACTGCAAAATCATCACTGCTCATAGATACAATTATGAGAAATATTTGGCAAGTGAATGGTTCGATTTCCTTGAAGACCGTTGTTTGGAAGAAGGTGATAGGCTGCTTTTTCGATTTAACAGTCAGCATACCTGTTATCGCGATTTTCGGGTGTCAAGTCATAATTTAGGCTTGAACCTTTCAATCTTTGATATTCTCTATTTTTTCTTGGGAAGGGCAAAATTGAGAAAAAACCCTTAGATTCTAAGTTCGGGGGTCGCTTTCGCTACGGGAAGGTGTTAGGCACCCGGAACGATTATGGTATTTCATAAGAACCGTTCTCCTAAGTTTATTTCTACGCTTTATTTTTATTGCCTACTTATTTAAAAGAGAAATTTTATTTGAGTGAAGAATGGGGGAAGAGAAGATGATTGAGATTTTATTTTACTTGGCTTGAAGGAGTTTTAACTCATTGCCTACGTACCCTTTTAAGGGATCAAAACCAATCGTAGTTCGTTCTCGAAAATTGTTTTTGCTTTTGTTGGTTGATTTTAAGTTTGAAAAGGGAATTTTGAAGAATGGAGATGAGAGGCCTCAAGGGCATGAGATTTGGAAAATGTGAGGTGGAAGTAGTTATTTTGCAAAATAAAGTCTAAGTATGATTAAAATTCATTGGGATTTTTTTCTTAAGAAAACAAAAGGAAAATGAGGAGTTTTGACTCCTATTTTAGAAAAAAGTTTTCAAGTGAGGTTATTCATATTTTTTGAAAAAAATGATTTTTTTGTCTAAGCGTTGTAAAACCTAAGCATACATCTAAGCATACATCTAAACGGTAATCATGCAACGTGTGTGCGTGTCGGTGCTTGTGTCGGTGTACATCCCTTATAATGTCCATAGTCCTTTACATTGTCCTAGATACATGCTATGGTCTTTGTGAAGAATTTTAAAAGGAACTAATCTATCTAAGATTATTACAAACCCAATTGATATAGAAATGAATAGAAAAAATGATGCCAAAACTATAGGATGAATGAAATGTGAGATGAGATGGTTAGTATCATAAAGCATAAAAATAGTAGAAAGGTAAACAAAATTGAATAGAATAGCAAGAGAGAAAAAAAAAGTAATGAAATGAGATAAAGTGGTAAAAATACACCTAGAATTTAGGTATAACACTCATACATGCATATGACCTATAATTCCCTCATTATAGCCATTTTTTGAAAGGTTTGAATTTAAGCTACAATGTGAGGATCATAAGAGCACACACAAGCAAAGCATTATATCATATTCCTAGAGATATTTTCACACATTATTTCACATGCCAAAATATCACAATATGAAAAAATGCATCAAGAACATATATGGAATTTAATGAGCAAGAATTAAAAGAACAAAGTAAAGAAAATAAATGCAAAAATAAGCAAATAAATTCTAAAACTTAGAGGAAAAATCAAAATGATAGGGAAATATTTTTAGAATTTTTTTAGAAGCATAAAACACCAAGAAAGTGTAAAAAAGGTATTTAAAACACAATTAAAAAGCAATTAAAAAAAAGGCTCAGCAGGATTTAATCTAGTCGGCTGGATGAATCCAGAGGTCCAGATCTAACTCCCAAGATCACATCACAGTCACTGGATCAAAGATCCAAGGGTCCAAAAAAAAGCACAGTGACCGTTAGATCAAAGATCTAACGGTTCAAACAGAAGATATACCATATTCCACACAAAAAGTCACACACAGGATTCAAAATCAAACACACAGCAGCCATCAGATCTTGGAACAATCCAGATCTGATGGTTCACAGAGCGAGGGAACACAACAAGAGCACGCACGCGCGCGCGTGGGAACGGAGGGAGTATAAAAAGGATTTTTCACACAAAAAACTCACAAAACCTTTTCCTCTTCTCTCTCTAAGTTAAACTTAGAGAGAGAAGCTCTCCCTTCTCTCTAAACAAACACGCCGGAGAAGATGGTGGGAGGGTGGCCGGAGCTGCTCCGGCGCGGTGGCCGGCCGGTTTCCGGCGGCGGCGCCACCGCGTCGGAGTTTTTTTTTTCTTTTTTTTTTAAATTTTTATACCAAAAGCTTCGTCTCCTCCTCCTCTACACAAATCCGGCACTAGTTTTAGCGAGAACGGTTCGGTTCGGACTAGATCTACATTTTTCTTTGAAAATTTTTTCACACTTTTTTTTGAAAAAAAACCACGGATCTAGATATCCTTTTCGCTCTAGTGTCCAAATCCGGCCTCAAAATTTTCAAAATCCGAACGTACAAGCCTAGATCTACAAATACATATCCGTAACAAACTTTTTCACACTTTTTCTACACTACACATATGCGCGCGAAAACGGAGAAAAAGAGGAGAGAAATGCGTTACCTCTGTCGTAGAACGGAGAAAAATCTTCGGAAAACTTCGAGTCCTCCTCTTCTCCTCGCGCGCGCGCTATGTGTCCCGTCGGTGTTGTTTTTGCTCGAAAATCCGGTACGTTTTTGTGTTGATGTGATGTTTCGCGGTGGTTTTGAGTGAATCCGGTTCGGATTTGTTGATTTTGTGGTGGTTGGGGCTGTTTTGGAGCAGATCCGATTTGGATCTGTTGATTTTGGTGATGAAGTGTTCTTGGTGTTCTTGGTGTTCTTCCTCTTTTTCTCAGCTTTTTTCTGTTTTGATTCTGTTATGGATGAGAGAGAGAAAAAGATTCTGTTTTGGGAGTGATTGTGATTGATTCTGATTTCTCTGACTTGATGTGATGGATCTGACACATTTGCTATTTATAGCCTGCCATGTGTATTAGAGACCCAATGGAAAATTGACACCTGGACTGTTTTGGACTTAAGGACTAATCTGCAAAAAAGTTAATATGAGGACTGATCTGCAATAAAAAAAAAGACTAAAAAAATGCAATTAAAAAAAGTATTGGACAAAAATGCAATTTTGGGACCCTTTTGGGGGACCGAAATGTAAATAAAAATAAAATGAATTAAAATTGGTAATTGGTAAAAAGGTAAAGTGAAACGAAAAATAAAATCAACAAACGGACTAAAACGAACAAATTACCGACATGAGGTATTTTAAAATACCTCCCTGTCGGAATTTTAACAGGAAAAGACCAAAATCCCCCTAGGGACTAAACTGACTCAGATGCAATTTTTTGAAATGATTTTTTAAACAAAGACTCAACAATAATTCGTACAGACAAGTTGAAAAGACTCAGAGGCAAACACAGGGACTAAAATGGGTTCCACTGCAGGAAATGACCAAAATACCCTTTTGTATGATTTTTTGAAATAAAATGCAAGAAAAGTAATGCGACGTTTCAGAGAGTTCTTAAATGACTTGTAATGTCAGAAAAGACAGAGGCAGTAAAATACGCTTGAAAAGAGAATAAGGGTTCAGAATAAAATAACAGAGAATTGACAAATATCAGTGTTAGAAAAGAAATTTGAACGAGTATTTTTAGGTCCAAAATCAGGGTATAACAGCTGCCCCTATTTAAGTTTCTTTGTCTGGACGGTCAAGAGACGGAGTCTTTGGCTTGACGGGACGAAGATACTTAAATATTAACATTTGCACTGTGTTTGGACGTAAAAATACGCTTGTACATTTTCAAATATCATGAATGCCATGCAACATTTGGATTATGAGTGCGAGACAAACGAAGGCTGGAATTAACAAAAGATGTCGTATCCATTGCGGGATTGGTAGACATTGGCACGTTAACCGATAACAAAGTAGATAGGAGACTAGGAACAAATTGACGGGTACAAGCTGCTCTTAGATTGAGCTGGGCACTTGACCTGGAATAAAAGCAGACAAACAGGTGCGAGTTGTTTTTGGATGCGAACTGGTTACTCCACTGGAGACAGAGAAAAGGTAGACAGGTACGAGTTGTTCTTGATTCGAACTGGTCACTCGACCGGGGACATAGAAAAGGTAGACAGGTACGAGTTGTTCTTGATTCGAACTGGTCACTCGACTGAAAGCAAAGGCAAATAGACAGGTGCGAGCTTGTTCTTGGATGCGAACTGGTTACTCCACCGGAGACAAAGACAAAATAGACAGGCGCAAGCTGCTCTTGGATCGAGCTAGCCACTTGAGCGAACAGAAACAGATAGACGGGTACAAGCTGTTCTTGGACTTGAACTAGTCACTTGACCAAAATCATAGACACATAGACAGGTACGAGCCGTTCTTGGATTCGAACTGGTAACTCGACCGATAACATTGAAAAGTAAACTGGGTACAAGTCGTTCTTGGATGTGAACTGGTAACTTGACCAAACAGAAACATATTGACAGGTACAAGCTGCTCTTGGATTGAGCTGGGCACTCGACCGATAACATAAGCAAATTGATAGGTACAAGCTGTTCTTGGACTTGAACTAGCCACTTGACCGAACAGAAACAAATTCACAGGGGATTAGTTTTTTTGACAAAGTATAGATTGAGATTGACTTGACGTCGATTTGATTTGAAAGGTAGAAATGGACCGATATTGTTGGCTCACAAGGTTTTGACAGAGAACCTGACATGAGTATCGAATTGAGACTGATGTTGACACTGGAAATGCGATATGCATGGATGATATAACAGTTTCATTAAATGCATGGGCACGTAATATGCATGATTATGCATGTATGAATGCTTGTAATGCATGACTGTTGGCGATTTGTAGACACAGTTCCACAGAGACAGACAAGACACTGGAGTGTTGGGCACGCAGTGGCTCGTGCTATATTACACATTCCTGGAAATCCTCTTTGGAGATGACGTCGTTGGGAGACGTATCGGGACCATGGTTGAGGGCAGGTAGCTATGCAACTTGCTGAGGATAGAATCTCGGGAGACTCTACTGGGAATAATGCCGGATGTATCGTGGACGTCGCATCTGTGGTCAATGCTTTTTGCATGTTATTTTCTCAATTTTCGTTCATTTTTTTTTGTATCCCATTTTTGCCTGGATCGCCCTTTCGGGTTTTCGATCCACCGGGGAAATAAATTCTTTTCAATGCCCCATTTTTGCCTGAACTGCCCTTTCGGGTTGTCAATCCAGCGGGGTGCTCATTTTTGCCTAAGCCGCCCTTTCGGGTTTTCAACTTAGCGAGCCTATTCATTTTCATGCATTTTCATTCTGTTTTTTCATTCTTGCCATTGACCACAGACTATCCTGGAGGAGAACCTGCTTGTAACATATATTGAAATAGACATCAACATACTCTCGCTCATGCATGTTTCATTTGAATGTACCCTGTTGCTCAGGTTTGCTTTTCAAAATAGACAAAAAGTTTTCAATTTTCAAAATGTTTGTTTCAAGCATTGTCATTATCAAAATAGAAAGAAAATGTTTTGTATATAGCTTTGAAAGTAGAAGAAAAATAGAGTTTCAAACAAAAGCACAAGCTCAAATTGATGTATAAGAGTGGTGGTCAGCCGAAGGCGTGACTCCACGGATTTACAAAGCTTGGAAAATGGTAATTTTTATTGGTTGGTGGTACATTGAACACAGCAATCATTACATTTCCTGAAAACTTTGAATTCGCAAGCATAGGAGCTTTTGATGAAGATAGTCATTAACAGCTGCAGATGCCCCAAGGGAGACGGTGGTTGGCCAGATATAGTTACTTGCCTTTTGTTTCAATCTCATTTTTGCATGAACCGCCCTTCCGGGTTTTCGGTTCATCGAGACGCTCATTCTTGCCTGAGTTGTGTACAATCTCAGAGAGCTTTTCATATATATTTTTTTTGTCCCTTATTTTTGCCTGGACCGCCCTTTCGGGTTTTCGATCCACCGGGAAGCGCATTTTTGCCTAGGCCGCCCTTTCGGGTTTTCGACCTACCACGCTGTTCTTTTCATATTTCTAGGCAAAGTATTTCTTGACTATATCGGCATTCACTGGATTTGGAAGTTCTACACCATCCATGTGTGTAAGGATTAAAGCACCACCGGAGAAGGCCTTCTTGACAACATAAGGACCTTCATAGTTAGGCGTCCACTTGCCCCTTGGGTCGGGTTGCTGGCTTACCCTCCTTTTCAATACAAGTTCTCCCATCTTGAATTCTCGAGGATGGACTTTCTTGTCAAAGGCAGTCTTCATCCTTGCTTGATATGACTGTCCACGAGCCATGGCATCCATACGTTTTTCCTCAATCAAATTCAACTGATCATACCGGCTTTGGCACCATTCAGCCTCGGATAACTTTGCTTCCATGATCACACGGAGAGATGGGATCTCCACTTCCAAAGGAAGAACTGCTTCCATACCATATACAAGAGAGAAAGGGGTTGCCCCGGTTGAACTGCGCACTGTAGTACGGTAGCCATGCAGAGCATAGGGTAACATCTCATGCCAGTCCTTGTAAGTGGTTACCATCTTCTGGACAATTCTCTTGATATTCTTGTTGGCGGCCTCAACTGCACCATTCATCTGAGGTCTATAGGGAGAAGAGTTATGATGCTCAATTTTGAATTCTTCACAAAGAGCTTGCACCACATTGTTGTTCAGGTTGGTACCATTGTCGGTAATAATCTTGCTGGGAACACCATATCGACATATGATGTTGTTCTTGATGAACTTAGCTACCACTTGCTTGGTCACATTGGTATAAGATGCTGCTTCAACCCACTTGGTGAAGTAGTCAATTGCCACTAAGATGAAACGATGACCATTTGAAGCCTTCGGTTCAATTCTTCCAATCATGTCGATGCCCCACATTGAGAACGGCCATGGGGATGAAATAACATTGAGAGCGTGCGGAGGCACGTGAATCTTATCAGCATAGATTTGACATTTGTGGCACTTTCTGGCGTGCTGGTAGCAATCATGCTCCATGGCCATCCAGTAGTAACCTGCTCGCAACAACTTCCTTGACATAGTATGCCCTGTAGCATGGGTCCCGAAGGTACCGTCATGTACATCATGCATTAACTGCTCCGCTTCATGTTCATCAACACATCTCAACAATACCATGTCATAGTTTCTCTTGTACAGAATATCTCCATCTAACATGAATCTACTGGCCAATCTTCTCAGGGTCTTCTTATCTTGTTTGGAAGCACCCGACGGATACTCACGGCTCAGCAAGAACTGTTTGATGTCGTAGTACCAGGGTTTATAGTCAACCACATTTTCGCCAGCCTGATCGATCACATCCCCAATAGCAAACACATGTGAAGGTCTTTCAAGGCGTTGCACTTTGATTATTGGCACGTCATTCCAATGGTTTACTCGAAACATGGAGGATAGAGTAGCAAGAGCATCAGTCATTTGGTTCTCATCACGAGGAATATGGTGCAGCTCAACCTTTGTAAAATATGTCAGCAAACGTCTCGCATAATCACGATAAGGAATCAACTTAGCATGGTGGGTCTCCCATTCACCTTTTATCTGATTGATGACGAGCGCAGAATCTCCATAGATGTCGAGGTGTTTGATTCTCATGTCAATTGCTTCCTCGATCCCAAAGATACATGCTTCATACTCAGCCATATTGTTGGTACATTCGAACAGAATCCGGGCGGTAAATGGGATGTGATGCCCCTGTGGGGATACAATGACTGCCCCAATTCCTCTACCATAAGCATTGACAGCACCATCAAAGACTAAACCCCACTTGCTATTGGGATTTGGACCTTCATCAATCAATGGTTCTTCGCAGTCTTTTGATTTTAAATACATGATCTCTTCATCGGGGAAATCGAACTCAATTGGTTGATAATCATCAAGAGGTTGGTAAGCAAGATGATCGGCAAGAATGCTACCCTTGATTGCCTTTTGAGTTTTGAACACAATATCATATTCAGACAAAAGCATCTGCCAGCGTGCAATCTTCCCAGTAACAGCAGCTTTCTCAAAGATATACTTTATCGGATCCATTCTGGATATCAACCAAGTTGTATGATTCACCAAATAATGACGCAGGCGTTTAGCGGCCCAGGCCAAAGCACAACAAGTCCTCTCAAGCATTGTATACCGAGTTTCACAATCGGTGAACTTCTTGCTTAGATAGTAGATAGCATGTTCTTTCTTTCCAGTCTCATCTTGTTGACCAAGTACGCATCCCATGGATTCATCAAATACTGCCAGATACATAATCAAAGGCCTTCCTTCCACGGGTGGGACAAGGATAGGTGGTTCCAGCAGGTAATTCTTGATGCTATCAAAGCTTCTTGGCATTCATCATTCCATACAATAGGCTGATTCTTTCTGAGTAGCTTGAAGATCGGCCCGCAGGTTGCGGTCATGTGAGATATGAATCGGGAGATGTAATTCAAACGTCCGAGGAAACCTCTGACTTGCTTCTCGGTCTGTGGAGCTGGCATTTCTCGGATGGCCCGGACTTTATCAGGATCGACTTCAATGCCCTTTTGGCTGACAATGAAGCCTAATAACTTCCCGGATCTGACGCCGAATGTACATTTGTTGGGATTCAATCGAAGCTTGTATTTTCTCAACCTTTCGAACATCTTCGTCAAATACTCAACATGTTGCTCCTCATCTGTTGACTTCACAATCATGTCGTCCACATATACTTCGACTTCTTTGTGAATCATGTCATGAAACAGAGTAGTCATTCCTCTTTGGTAGGTAGCACCAGCATTTATTAGGCCGAACGGCATCACTTTGTAGCAGAAAGTACCCCATGGAGTGATAAAAGACGTCTTTTCTCTATCTTCCGGAGACATTTTGATCTGATTGTAACCGGAGAAACCATCCATGAAGGAGAACACCTTAGACTGAGCAGTATTATCAACAAGCACATCAATATGAGGTAATGGAAAGTTGTCTTTTGGACTGGCTCTGTTCAGGTCTCTGAAGTCAACACACATTCGGACTTTACCATCCTTCTTTGGCACAGGTACAATATTGGCAACCCATTCAGGATACTCAACTGTCATGAGGAAACCCGCATCAATCTGTTTTTGAACCTCGCTCTTAATCTTGAGAGCCATATCTGGATGAGTCCTTCTCAATTTCTGCCTGACGGGAGGACATTCAGGCTTGGTGGGGATCCGATGCTCCACAATCATAGGATCTAGACCTGGCATATCTTCATACGACCATGCAAAAATATCCGGATATTCCCGGAGGAGCTGGATGATCTTCCTTTTAACCCCTTCCTCTAGAGCAGCACCGATCTTGATCTCTCGCTTGTTCTCCTCGGTACCTATGTTGATAAGCTCAATCTCTTCCTGGTGAGGCTGAATGGCTTTCTTTTCTTGCTCAAGTAACCGAGTGATCTCATATGGTATGTCATCACCTTCCTCATCTTCGGCTTCATACACTGGGAACTCAAAATTCGGAGGGAATGCAGGATTACTATGCCCAACGGGTTTATTATAGTTCAATCTGCGTAAAATGATTGGATGATTTTAGAAGGAGGTTTTTTATGCAGATTTTTGAAATTAATAAGAAAATACAGATGTTTTGGTTTTTTCTGGCATTACCATTATTTCCAAGGGAAAAAGCACTAAAAAAGCAGTCGTGGAAGAAACGACAAAATTTTTATTAATCAACGGCTCCGTACCTTCGGCAGTTAATCCTTGAAAAGCGGTCCCCTCTGCAGACCCTGCTTCTATGCAAGAGAAAGATGATAGCTGGCTAACCAGGTATGCTTCCTCTCCATGAATGGTAACAAGCTTTCCACTTTTTGCAAATTTCAACTTTTGGTGCAAAGTAGAGGTCACTGCTCCCGCGTCGTGTATCCATGGTCTCCCCAAGAGACAGCTGTAAGAGGCATTAATGTCCATGACCTGAAAGGTGATTAGAAAGGTTTCGGGACCGATAGTTATTGGCAAGTCTATCTCCCCGAGAACGCTCTTGCGGGTTCCATCAAAGGCTTTGACCAGAAAAGTGCTCCTCCTCAAGGGAGTTCCCCGGTAACTCAGCTGATCCAGCGTTGACTTGGGCATCACGTTCAAAGATGAGCCAGTGTCTACTAACACATTTGAGATCATGTCAGACTTGCAATTCACGGAGATATGCAAGGCCAGATTATGATGCTTTCCTGCTTCGGGTAATTCATCTTCACTGAACCACAGGTTGCTGCAGGCGGTAATGTTCCCCACTATGCTACCAAAGTGATCCACAGTGACTTCATGATCCACATAAGCCTGCTCCAATACTTTCAAAAGGGTATCTCTGTGGGCAGCGGAACTCAGGAGTAGAGACAAAATGGATATCTTCGACGGAGTTTGCAGCAGCTGATCTACAATCTTATAATCACTTCTTTTGATCAACCTCAAAATCTCGTCCAGATTAGAATCCTCTATAGACCGGCTCGGTTGGCTCGCGTCTCTGTTAACGGGAGAAACATCAGTCGGGGTTGGCTGGTCAATGGGTGGCACGGTAGGCGTAGCTGCCTTCTTTTGAAACAACGGTGGACGGACTCTTCCGCTTCTAAGGGCTGCTGAAGTTCCTTCGGCGGTATTGTTCATCACAGCCAAGGACACCAGAGGCACTTCTACTCCGTTTTCAATTATGGTAGCATTGTATTTGTATGGGATAGCCCTATCTGAAGTATACGGTACCGGTCCGGGCAACCTTATCACCAGTGGCTCAGCATTCTCCGTCAAAGGCATACTCTTGACAGGCGGATCGTGAAAAACTGGCACAATCACGCAGACATCACTGACAGTCAAAAAATTATCATTCATCAAGCTTTGGATGTCATCTTGAACAGTACGGCAACCCAAAGGATTACGAAGGCATCCTAGGCACTTGGCATGATCATGGCTAAACAGAGAAGCTTTGCACAGCTTGATGTGTAGAGGCACCAGAGGAGTTGCGACGTTACGGACATCAAGTCTAGGAGCTTCCTCACATACTTCGATCATATTCACAGCGGCATGATTTGGAAGAGGATTGTCGAGGACATGTGGGACATTATTCTCAAAAGTCAGCTTTCCTTGATCAATGAGCTTTTTCACGATATACTTCAAAGCATAGCACCCCTCGACATCATGACCCAGGGCGCCTTGATGAAAATCACATTTGAGATCGGACCTGAACCTTGGAGGCAACGGATCAGGTGGGGGCTTGCCCTGTCTGGTTGTACAATGCCCTCTATGGAGTAAAGTCGGAAGCAACTCAGCATATAACATCGGTATCGGAGGGAAAGTAGGTCTAGCTTGCTGATTTTGTTGTTGTTGTTGAACTGGCAACTGTTGTTTCATCTGTTGAGCGATTGCATTAACGGGTACTTGAGGTTGACCCGGTGGCAGAGGGTACTGATGATAAAATGGCGGAAAGAAAGGATGCTGAGAATACGGCACATATGGGTATGACGGAGGCATTTGGGCTGCATTGATAGGAGCAACAGTAGCCATGGATTGACCGGCTCCAGCTGACACCATCCCTACTTCCGTTTCTTTCTTCTTGTGGTGTCCATTACCATACCTCTTCGATGCATTCACAGAGGATTCAGCTTTCTCGAACACAATGATTCCATCCCTGACGGCTTCCTCCAGACGGGTTCCCATGGTGACCATCTCCGAAAAGTTATTCGGGGCAGCTATGATCATTCTCTCAACATAATCCTTCTTCAATGTCTTTAAGAATGTCTGGGTCATTTCTTCTTCATCAAGAGCGGGAGTAATGCGGGCAGCTTCCCCCCTCCATCTCTGTGCGTATTCACGGAAGCTTTCCTCCTTCTTCTGGGAGAGAGATCTGAGGAATTCCCTGTTCGGCTTCAATCGGGTGTTAAACCCATAGTGGCTCTTGAAAGCAGCGGCTAATTCATCAAAAGTATGGATGTCATTTTTGCTCAAACTAGTATACCACTCTGCAGCATCTTCCATCAAACTATCCTGAAAGCAGTGGATCATAAGGGAATCATTGTCTTTGTAATTGCCCATCTTTCGGACGTACTTGATGATGTGGTTCTGGGGGCAAGTCAGCCCGTTGTACCGGTCGAAATCTGGGATTTTGAATTTCTTAGGGACATCCACCTTTGACACCAAGCAGAGATCTTGAGTTTTGAAAGAGTCCGCATTTCCTCGATTGGCTTTGATCTCATGACGGAGTTCTTTAGCAAGTTCCTCCATCATCTCTTCCATGGTTTTGGTTACGGGGATGCTTCCGTGCTGTGTGTTGATGTTAACACTTTGAGGCATGGTATGCACAAGAGGCTCGGTGACAGCTGCCGTTGTTTGTGGCAAAGTAGCATTGATGGAGACAGCATTTGTTGCAGGGATCAGAACATTGTTAGCAGTGCCCGAAGTGCCCGCTGTAGTACTGGGAGTGAAGAACGGTGGAAGCCCATACGGAAACCCAGCTGGCATAGCAAAGCGAGCGTCTGCAGATGCGGTTGGGAGCATGCTTGTAGTCACCGGTATAGCTGTGGCTATAGGGATAGCCGTGGCTGATTGTTCTTGAGCGGCTAACAGAGCAGTCATGACATCATTGGCTTTAGCCAATTCTTCCCTTAGAGTGGCTAACTCGGTACGGAGCTGAGCATTCTCTTCTTCCATGGCTGCCGAATTCTTCTTTCTGTAGAGTCTTGTCCGGTGTATTCTGTCTGGTTCGTAAACTTTCCGAGCACGAGCCACCTTTCAAACTCTGTGGCAGAAGAACCAGGAGGCAGTGAGCACTTGTAAACCTTTTGTGGCTTGATGAATGATGCACATGATGCATGATATGTACAAATGCAAATGCAAAAGTTGTTTTTTTTTTGGACATCGAAGGATTTTTAGACAAATTAGGAGTTTTGTAAACAATATCTAAACAAACAAAGCAAAATGAAGTGTTTACAAGATGAATCCCTTTGAAATACTAAGCCAAGGGAAGACTTTTGAAATATAAACAAATAAAACTCTCAAGCATAGGAAGTAGTGGGATGATCCTCAGACTCAGACTCCGAATCCGAACCGCAATATCTAGCATAGAAGTTGCGTCGTCCTCTAGCTCTCTTGGAGTCCCGCATAAGTAGCTCATCCTTTTCTTCAAGTTCCCTTCGGACCTTAACCAATTCCTTCTTCAACATCAGGTTCTCATGAGTCTTCTGCTCATCCTTACCATCCAAAGTCATGATTAGATTCTCAGCCTCATTGTATCGGGCCTTCCACATTAGTTTCTCACGACTTTCTATGGCCAGATGCTCCTGATACATCTCCTGAGTAGTGGGAGGTAGAGGTAGAGGTATAGATGGAGCAGATGCAGCCACATGTCTCATAGCAGGGTATGGCATACCAATCTCTTCGGCTCGGTTTATTACCCACTGAGTATAGGCCTCATGAGCAATACCAGATCTCACACCCAAATGCTTCACACTCTTCCTACGGACCTTAGACCAAGCCCTTGTGAAAGCCTCCCTTTGTCCGGTGGGGGCGTTCGAATAATAGAAGAACTCCGGAGATGTAGCAAGATTGATGGGCTTTGTCTTCATAGGAAACCCAAACTGTCTCATAGCAAGCTCCGGATTGTAGTTGATTCCCCCACGGGTACCAAGAAGAGGTACATTGGGAAAGTCTCCACAACCAGTAATAATCTCCTTAACCTGAGCGGCGGGAGTGATCCAGACCACCTCGTTAGGAGAGAGAGCCATCATACGCTGTGAGTAGGACCAATCCTCCGAGTTGTCATGGAAGGAGCTCGGAAGGTGAGAAATAAACCACCTATATAGGAGAGGCACGCAGCAAAGGATATACCCACGACCTTTGAGAGTCCGGTCATGGATAGCATGATACATGTCAGCTAGCAGGGTAGGAACCGGATTCCTAGAATGGAAGATCTCAATAGCATTCATGTCCACAAAGTTGTCGAGATTCGGGAAGAGAATGAGCCCATAGACAAGCAATGCAAGAATAGCCTCGAGTGCGTCCTGACAAGTAGTTTTGAGATTAGCTTGCTCAAGTAGATACTTGGAAGTGAACCCTCGGATGTGAGACTTAGTAGTAAGATGCTTGGCGACATCAGAAGTCTTGAGATAAAGATCCTTGGCAATAACTAGAGGAGTAAGAGAAACCCCGGGACCGGTGAAAGGCGTCGTCTCGGCTATAGGTGAACCCAATAAGTGGGAGTAAGCCTCAAGAGTAGGGACCAACTGGAAATCCGGGAAAGTGAAGCAGCGGAAACCCGGGTCATAGAATTGCACTAGAGTGTGCACGAGCTTCTCTTCAACATTAGTCCGGAGAATAGTAAGCAAACCACCATACCGGAGTCGGAAACCCGTTTGATTCTTCACCTTGAGTGCCAACTCTCTCAAACTAACCAAATCAACCTCCTTGAACTTGTAGGATTTAGTCTTCTTCATACCTGTAATGTTTACAAAGTTTTTAATTTGTCCAATCCTTCGATGAATGCATGAGAAAAAATTTATGCATGAATGCATGTATGCATGATTGTTTTTTCAATTACAGAGAAAACATGGAGGGTTGAGATTAAAGTCGAGGAGCCACGGGCGGACACGGTGCCCGGTAAACTAAGGCTTAGGATAATAGTAACCAAGGTTCTAATCAAGTTCCCAAACTACAACCTCTCTTACGTATATCATGGTAGCACGGGACAACGTCCGTTCCATGTTTATTCGCAAGAAGGTCTAGCTTGAGTGTAGTATCGCGTGACGACTAAAACTCGAGACAACACTCGGTTTAGCCACCGCACTACGTCCTAAAAAGGCCAGGGATGGGTTTGGTAACTACGGTCCATAGCATCGTCGAACAATTGAAAGCAAAGTGCCTAAGCATGACAACACACGCCGAACATATTACTTCCAAAATGCCTCAGCTATGTGAGATTGATCGCATAATCCAATACACGAGGCAACCCTCGGATCGAATTGTCGATTATATCTCTACCTAATCATAAGTTCACTCAGCCCGGGTATAGGACTTTTGATATTCTCACCCCACACGTCAAATGAAAATAAACAAGTATTCACATATGTAAGCAATAAAACAAAGCGTAAATATAAACTAAGGAAAACTAGGCGTGACCCGCTAAAAATATCCCCAGTGAAGTCGTCATTTCTGTTATCGCGATTTTCGGGTGTCAAGTCATAATTTAGGCTTGAACCTTTCAATCTTTGATATTCTCTATTTTTTCTTGGGAAGGGCAAAATTGAGAAAAAACCCTTAGATTCTAAGTTCGGGGGTCGCTTTCGCTACGGGAAGGTGTTAGGCACCCGGAACGATTATGGTATTCCATAAGAACCGTTCTCCTAAGTTTATTTCTACGCTTTATTTTTATTGCCTACTTATTTAAAAGAGAAATTTTATTTGAGTGAAGAATGGGGGAAGAGAAGATGATTGAGATTTTATTTTACTTGGCTTGGAGGAGTTTTAACTCATTGCCTACGTACCCTTTTAAGGGATCAAAACCAATCGTAGTTCGTTCTCGAAAATTGTTTTTGCTTTTGTTGGTTGATTTTAAGTTTGAAAAGGGAATTTTGAAGAATGGAGATGAGAGGCCTCAAGGGCATGAGATTTGGAAAATGTGAGGTGGAAGTAGTTATTTTGCAAAATAAAGTCTAAGTATGATTAAAATTCATTGGGATTTTTTTCTTAAGAAAACAAAAGGAAAATGAGGAGTTTTGACTCCTATTTTAGAAAAAAGTTTTCAAGTGAGGTTATTCATATTTTTTGAAAAAAATGATTTTTTTGTCTAAGCGTTGTAAAACCTAAGCATACATCTAAGCATACATCTAAACGGTAATCATGCAACGTGTGTGCGTGTCGGTGCTTGTGTCGGTGTACATCCCTTATAATGTCCATAGTCCTTTACATTGTCCTAGATACATGCTATGGTCTTTGTGAAGAATTTTAAAAGGAACTAATCTATCTAAGATTATTACAAACCCAATTGATATAGAAATGAATAGAAAAAATGATGCCAAAACTATAGGATGAATGAAATGTGAGATGAGATGGTTAGTATCATAAAGCATAAAAATAGTAGAAAGGTAAACAAAATTGAATAGAATAGCAAGAGAGAAAAAAAAAGTAATGAAATGAGATAAAGTGGTAAAAATACACCTAGAATTTAGGTATAACACTCATACATGCATATGACCTATAATTCCCTCATTATAGCCATTTTTTGAAAGGTTTGAATTTAAGCTACAATGTGAGGATCATAAGAGCACACACAAGCAAAACATTATATCATATTCCTAGAGATATTTTCACACATTATTTCACATGCCAAAATATCACAATATGAAAAAATGCATCAAGAACATATATGGAATTTAATGAGCAAGAATTAAAAGAACAAAGTAAAGAAAATAAATGCAAAAATAAGCAAATAAATTCTAAAACTTAGAGGAAAAATCAAAATGATAGGGAAATATTTTTAGAATTTTTTTAGAAGCATAAAACACCAAGAAAGTGTAAAAAAGGTATTTAAAACACAATTAAAAAGCAATTAAAAAAAAGGCTCAGCAGGATTTAATCTAGTTGGCTGGATGAATCCAGAGGTCCAGATCTAACTCCCAAGATCACATCACAGTCACTGGATCAAAGATCCAAGGGTCCAAAAAAAAGCACAAAAGATAGTGTAAAAATGCAGGAAGCACAGTGACCGTTAGATCAAAGATCTAACGGTTCAAACAGAAGATATACCATATTCCACACAAAAAGTCACACACAGGATTCAAAATCAAACACACAGCAGCCATCAGATCTTGGAACAATCCAGATCTGATGGTTCACAGAGCGAGGGAACACAACAAGAGCACGCACGCGCGCGCGTGGGAACGGAGGGAGTATAAAAAGGATTTTTCACACAAAAAACTCACAAAACCTTTTCCTCTTCTCTCTCTAAGTTAAACTTAGAGAGAGAAACTCTCCCTTCTCTCTAAAACAAACACGCCGGAGAAGATGGTGGGAGGGTGGCCGGAGCTGCTCCGGCGCGGTGGCCGGCCGGTTTCCGGCGGCGGCGCCACCGCGTCGGAGTTTTTTTTTTCTTTTTTTTTTTTAAAATTTTTATACCAAAAGCTTCGTCTCCTCCTCCTCTACACAAATCCGGCACTAGTTTTAGCGAGAACGGTTCGGTTCGGACTAGATCTACATTTTTCTTTGAAAATTTTTTCACACTTTTTTTTGAAAAAAAACCACGGATCTAGATATCCTTTTCGCTCTAGTGTCCGAATCCGGCCTCAAAATTTTCAAAATCCGAACGTACAAGCCTAGATCTACAAATACATATCCGTAACAAACTTTTTCACACTTTTTCTACACTACACATATGCGCGCGAAAACGGAGAAAAAGAGGAGAGAAATGCGTTACCTCTGTCGTAGAACGGAGAAAAATCTTCGGAAAACTTCGAGTCCTCCTCTTCTCCTCGCGCGCGCGCTATGTGTCCCGTTGGTGTTGCTTTTGCTCGAAAATCCGGTACGTTTTTGTGTTGATGTGATGTTTCGCGGTGGTTTTGAGTGAATCCGGTTCGGATTTGTTGATTTTGTGGTGGTTGGGGCTGTTTTGGAGCAGATCCGGTTTGGATCTGTTGATTTTGGTGATGAAGTGTTCTTGGTGTTCTTCCTCTTTTTCTCAGCTTTTTTCTGTTTTGATTCTGTTATGGATGAGAGAGAGAAAAAGATTATGTTTTGGGAGTGATTGTGATTGATTCTGATTTCTCTGACTTGATGTGATGGATCTGACACATTTGCTATTTATAGCCTGCCATGTGTATTAGAGACCCAATGGAAAATTGACACCTGGACTGTTTTGGACTTAAGGACTAATCTGCAAAAAAGTTAATATGAGGACTGATCTGCAATAAAAAAAAAAGACTAAAAAAATGCAATTAAAAAAAGTATTGGACAAAAATGCAATTTTGGGACCCTTTTGGGGGACCGAAATGTAAATAAAAATAAAATGAATTAAAATTGGTAATTGGTAAAAAGGTAAAGTGAAACGAAAAATAAAATCAACAAACGGACTAAAACGAACAAATTACCGACATGAGGTATTTTAAAATACCTCCCTGTCGGAATTTTAACAGGAAAAGACCAAAATCCCCCTAGGGACTAAACTGACTCAGATGCAATTTTTTGAAATGATTTTTTAAACAAAGACTCAACAATAATTCGTACAGACAAGTTGAAAAGACTCAGAGGCAAACACATGGACTAAAATGGGTTCCACTGCAGGAAATGACCAAAATACCCTTTTGTATGATTTTTTGAAATAAAATGCAAGAAAAGTAATGCGACGTTTCAGAGAGTTCTTAAATGACTTGTAATGTCAGAAAAGACAGAGGCAGTAAAATACGCTTGAAAAGAGAATAAGGGTTCAGAATAAAATAACAGAGAATTGACAAATATCAGTGTTAGAAAAGAAATTTGAACGAGTATTTTTAGGTCCAAAATTAGGGTATAACAATACCATAATGTTTGTTGAAGTTGTTCCAAACCAAAATATTAATTAGGTGGTGTTTGAATAGCACAGTTCATATTTGCAAAGTGATCCACACAGCTTTTTTGGTTCACTGCAACAATTACCGTGTAGAAAATATTTTGTTTCCATGGTTAAAACAATGTACATTGGATGCTTGATGCTTTGGTGCCAACTTTATTAATGTGTAATGTTATTAGTATTTATGACACGGTTGTGTTTTATTTCGGATTTTAAATCCTTAGTGAATTTCTATACATTTTCATTTATAAATTACTACAAAATTCTTGAGAGGTGAATTTCGATGAATACTAATTACAAATACTTTATAATTCTGTACACTATTGTTTTATTTGTCCGCAATACACAATCAATCCAACCAATAAGGTTATCAAATTATAAAATCATACGATTTTATTGAGTAATAAGATTATCAAATGAATTGAAATGACAATTGATGCGACGGTAAACTATATATGACCTAATATATGCTCTAAATTTGAAAATATCATATCAGTAATGAAAATAAATATCTACAACGATTGGAAAAAACTTACTGAGGCAAAGTTAAAATGGTGCCCAAGGAGTAGTACCCAACTCTATGGTAAAACGTCGAGATTGAAATAATTGTTTAATACATATCTTTACGTAACATTTAGTTAAAATTGTATTTACTACAACCCTGTCTTAAAATTTGTATTCATTAGTAACAAAAAATATGAAAATCAATTATATATACTTTACACACACACACACAAATGGATAATATTATATATACTCAACATATGTTCCATTATTGTATTGGGCTTTATTCCTTAACCCGTTTCTCACTGTATTGCTGGCATCTATTTTGCTATAAATTGGTTGTGTGTACTTTAGTTAGGGTTTTGTTCCTTTTATCCTCTTTGAAGAAGGTGTGGTCCTTCATCTCTGCCTTTTCACCTTTTGTCGCTGAATCTTCATCTGTCTCCATGGCTTTGCCTCCCCACATGTGAGCTTTTTGTGATTATTTGCTTTTCATATGCGATCTGCTTATTCTATATACCAACGTTTTGTCTTTTTCCCTTTATGGTAACATATTTATCCTGGTCTTCTTCTGCATGTATTTATGTTGATCCATATATGTTTGTCAACGATTTATTCATTACTATATACAAAGATCTATGATATTGTGTTTTTTTATTATGTCCGTTATTTCCCTTTTCGCTTGAAATGGTTTAATTATTATTTTTTTTCCCTTTATTTTCGTCTGAAATTTCGATATTTCGTTGCTATTTTATTTGTACATTTTTTAGCCTCATTTTGTTATAATATTTTTACTTTGCATACTTGTGTTTCGGTAATTTTATTTGTTTTTACTTTAATTGTGGTAGACTATTTTTAAAAAACAAAGTCCATTTTAGTTTTTTTTTTGTTTTATTTTAAATATTATACTTGTTACCTTTTATGAATTTTGTTTACCTTGATATATTTCGTTTTATTTTTTCATTGTCAATAGTCATTTTCTTTTCCATAGTATCAATTGATTTTGGTGTCTTAATTTTTTTTTCCCTTCATAGGGTGGACATTCCTGAAGGTAGCAATTTGTTTGAGAGAACCTTTGAAACTGTTGTTGTTCCTGACAGTGTATGTATGCACTGGATTTTTATTTTTATTTATAATTTTATATGTTTTTAGTTTGTTTGTGATTTATTCAGTATGTAAGTTTTTTAATTTCATTTCTATTTTCAGGATGAAATACACTTTCCAATTGTGTTTGTTTCACGCTAGAAGTCTGACCTTGCTGCTCAGAAATATGGTTGGATAAAGGACCCTGCTGGTAACTATATCCGAATTGATTTGTCAAATGTTGTTAGGCAGAATATAATACCTAGTTGTCTAATAATCTCTCGGATCTGTGGCTTTGTTGAACCTCAGAGAGTTATCTTGTGTTATCAGATTCTTGATAATCAATTTAACATGAGAATTGTTGATGATGCTGGTTTGGATGTTACTTATTATGGTTTTCACTTTCCAACGAACCACCATGCCAGGAAGGTTGCTGATCCTTTTTATTACCCCCCCTCCCCCCCCCCCCTCTCTTTTATTTCTGCTGTCCAATCTCGTAATGAAGATGAGGAGGTTGGGTTGGCTATTCCGGCTGAGATGTTTAACACCATGGTGGTTGATAATGGTGGTAATGTTGCTGTTGAGGCTCGTCTTAACATTCCAAACCCTGATCTGCCAATCCATATTCCTGGTGGTGATGGTGTGGCTGAAGAGTATATATGGACCCTTAAGGTTACTCAACCTATTGCAGATGGTAGAAGTGTTCTCGTGAGTGTCACTTTTAATTTTATGTTCCTGCTCCAATGTTTTCAATCAAACCTACGTCTTTTATTTACATTTTTTATTTTTCTTTTAACCACCTTATATGATCCTGTGTTTTTAATCAAACCTATGTCTATTATTGACATATAATTTTTTTTTTTAAGCATTTTCCGAGGTTTGTGATTGAGAACTTTACATTCTCTGTTGGGCCTGAGATTCATGTCATGGATGATGCTACCGGTGAAATGTTTACGTGTATGATCAAAACTGCCAACACACCTTCTGGTTATGTCGTGAAGTATCTTGCAAGAGGATGGTACCAATTTGTTAGATCAAAGGAGTTGAGTGTTGGTGATCACATTGTGTTTGGTGTTCAAAATCCGGTTAAGTCAATTGACAAACTATTATTAAGTCATTAATCACAGTTATTGATCCCTCATTATTAGTGTTTTATTTTGGAAACAAATAAATCATTCATAACTCAATTTATTTTTATCCTTTCATGGAAATAATTCTTATTAATAATTTCTACAAAACCTTTTATGGGTCCAAAATTGATTTTCGGTTACATGTACTTTAATCTAATATATATGTAACCCAGCTATTATGCAAAAAAAAAAATATTAATTATAAAATAAAATACGGCTACCGGATTTCAAATGAGATGTTAATTTATTATGGCATTCAAAGTTATCTTTTTATGATAAATTACCTAGCTGGTCAATAATTTATTTTTTATATTTCTCATGTGCTGAAATAAAAAGTTTGTTTATTATATTTTGGTGGGTCATTCTTGTTTCTCTTTTAGTAAATGGGATGTCCCTTATGGCCCGTTTTTCCCTACCACACATGGCCTACCCCACGTTTATGGTATAAAAGTGGGTCCTTGTCCTTCTCTAGGGTTTTTTTTTTGTGTTCCATATCCTCCTAGAGAACTTGTGGTCCTGCGTGTTCCTTGCTGCCAATTTGCTATTAACCCGTCGTTTGTCTCAATGGCATCCTCGGCTAACATGTGAGTATTTTTCGTACATTTGACTTCCAGATCGGATCTAATTTAATGTACTTTATATTTATTTCATTGTTTTGTCCCTTTCCTTTTTTGGGGTTTAATTATTTGTTAATAATAGGTATAGATATATTGGAGAATGGAGAGTTGGATTATAAATATGTTTTAATATCTTGTTTAGGGTTTGAATGGAAGGAAAATAATATTTTTTTTATTTTAACGTTTTTTATTTTCTAATCGGATGCCACGTCATCGCTAAGCTTTTTGAGTATGATCATTTTCGAAATTTTTATGATATTTTTTATATATATATATATAAATTGGATGGGTTATGTGTTTACTAATTTGTAGGAGTTTTGTTATTGGCTTCATTGCATGGTTGTTTTTTTATCCGAGTTTGTTGGGAAAGGAGATATATGGGAAAAAATATGAATGGATTTCTCACTTTTTTTTTTTGGTGAATGGATTTCTCACGTTTTAGTAGATTATGGATGTTTTTTTCTTTTAGTTTATTTAAATTTATTTATTTCTATTTATTTTTGCCTCAATTTACAAATCGCATATATTAATTATTTTTTATTGAAGAATTTGGATATGTCTCATATGTTATTGTTATAACTTGCTGGGTTTTTTTGTTTTGACACCATTACTTTGAACGTCCCTAGGAGTAGCAACGAAGCTGAGAGAACTTTTGAAACCACCATCACTCCTGACAGTGTATGTCCATTTGCCCTTACCTTTATTTTTATTTTTCCACAAATTCTTCTGTAGTTTTTATTTGTTTCAATCGTTCAAATTATTAGGACGAAATCTAGATTCCGGTTGATTTTGTTTCAAGATGGGGGTCTGATTTGCTAGTTCAGAGACATGGATGGATTAAGGATCCTGCCGCTAACTACATCCGGATCGATGTGTCTGGAGTTGTTCAGACGCACATGATACCAGGAGGATTACTAATTTCCCAGAAATGTGGTTTCATGGCTCCACAAAGGGTTATCTTATGTTACCAGATCTTCGATAATCAATTTAATATGAAGATCGTTGATGATGACGGTGCTGACATTCCATACTATGGTTTCCATCATCCTGAAAATCAGCATGCAATGAGCCTTGCCGATCCCACCTATGTTCCCCCTCAAGAATTTGTATCTTTTGCTGATGAAGATGAGAATGGTGAGTTTGGGGTCAACATTCCCTATGAGATGTTCAAGCATCTTTTGATTTCAGACAATGCTGCAGATGGTCGTGATGCTGATCCTGTTAATTATGATCCAATCCATATTCCTGCTCGTGAAGGCCAAACCGAGGAATATATATGGCCAGTGAAAGTAACTCGAGCCATCGCAGAGGGCAGGAATGTTTTGGTACGTATTGCTATTTACTATTACTGTGCTTATTATTGGCATTTGGTTTGTGTTTTTAACTTGTTCAATTTTTGTGGTGTTTTTTTTTTTTTGTAGCATTTTCCTACGTACGTGGTTGATAATTTTGAATGTGCTGTTGCGAATGGGGAGGATATAGATGTTCACAATGATCACACTGACGAGACAGTTCGGTGCAAGTTCGTGACTTCAACTAGGCCTTCCGGTCGTGTGGACAAGTTTATTTCAAGGGGTTGGTACCAGTATGTTAGGTCGAAGGCGTTGATTCCGGGTGACCGCATAGTCTTTGGCGTGTAAAATCCAGTGACAACTGTGACCCACAAAATTATCCGTCGTTGACTGTTGTGTTGTATGTCCATATCAAACTTGGTCGTTTTATGTTTATGCAGCTATGTTGTTACGTTCTCAGGCTTTTTGGATATTATGTATGCTTCTGTACCCTTGCTCCACCTTGAATATGCCTTCTGGTTTTTTGTATTAATGGTGTATGGCCTGGACCATTCTCTCTTGACTTATGTTGGACATGTTGTAATTTCTAATGTTTATGTTGTTCAATATTTACGTTGTTGTTGATCCTATTGGTTTTCATTGTTTGGGTTTTATCTTGGTTTATATCTATATTTGCAGGTTACATTCCTTATAAGGATTATATTTTTAAATCATGATTGTTATCATCGTCTACATGCAATGCTAACAAACTTTATATTGTAAATGCATTATATCATTGTTTATACTAATACCATATGCATTTCATAGTCATACGAATGATAGTCATTCGAATCATATGTCTCAATTAATCCAAATTGATGTCTCAATTAATCGAAATTGATGTTAATCAAGTTACGGGATGATTTCATTTATCATATTCAACCAAATGACCTTAAAAATAATTTTTATCTTTCGGATCTCATCATGATTGAAACAGAAACAAACTTATTTCAAAATCAGTAGCGCATTAATTGCTACATCAGGAATCTGACTAGTTCGTGACATTTGATACATGTTGACTGCAACAGGTTTAATAGGGATGCCATCACGGGGGTTCGAATCCCGATACCTCCACTTGTGTGTGTGAGTTTAAAATGCCTTTGCCATTTCGACTATCTACCTAAACAAAAAAAAATAAAAATGTATTTGATGTCACATTAACATGAAATTTCCCAGTATGCTATACTTTAGACCTAATGATATATCCGAAAGGCATCACACACTATCTTATTCACCCTTAATGAACCATGTTTAGAATGAGTTCTTCAATTAGATTGTAATCTGTTCAATTCCTTTAAAAAATTTCACGCCGCTTTCAAATATTATACCGAAATATTTTTTCCATGAAAACCCATTGTGCTTCTTCTGTTGAACTAAATTATATTTTGCAAGGCCCTTGTCCAACTCACAGATTTTTACACAATTTCTTTCAGGGTAGAACCTAATTGGAACACAAAAGCCCATATCCACATCGGTTAGATAATCCTTAAGGACACGGACATTGTTTATTAAATGATATATTCGAAAGACACTTGTGCATTGATATGAAAGTGTTTCATTTTTCGCATCATATTTATATTCTTATAAAGGATACATGATCAACATTTAAGAATGTGTAAATGAGTAATACTTTCAATAAATTTGTAGTATATTTTTCATCAAGGTTGAACAAATTTTACTAATAAATTTGTTACTTTGAATAACAAATGTTTTGAATTTTGGCTCCACATTATTATTATTAGTGTTTGATTTTTTAAATATATAGTTTATACATAATTCAATTAATTTTTGTCCTTTTATTGGAATCAGTATTATTAATCTTTCCTAAAACAGTTTGTCAGTTTCTATGGTCATAATACATTCAGATATTTCAATTAATCAAAAGATTAGGGAAAACCATCATCGACTACGTCATCTTACAAGAATTAGGCACTGTAATTCTACAATTCCCAAACATAACATCTTATAATAATTATGTGTTACCAAAATTAGCATTAAGGACACGATTAGCATTACCACAAATTACAAAAATATATGATGCTCTTAATATGCATTCTACATCATAGCATCAATTGTCTTCGCAACATCCATAAATCAAACTAGATTACAATTAATCTACATACAAGTTAAGTTAGTTGTATATTACAAAAATTGTGCTCCCAAAAAGTGTGGTTGACATCCTACGTAACCTCATCTCGGTTCGATCGCTCCCGTCAAAAAAAGTTTCCTGCTGACATGCTGACAATGAATAGTCTCAGGATTTTTCAAAAGAAAACATAATTTGTCCCCTTCTTCGACGTTACTGTCTGCAACATACTTCGACCAACCATGTCCAAGAAATTTGTCATTTCCAAAGGTCATAATTGTGCACTCATACTTCCTGAAGCGCTCAAAATCGTACATGATCATCGTTGACTGGTCACTGCGTAATAAATTAGCAATTTCATGTGGAGGTCATGCTCATATATTACGAATCAGACATTAAGGTTCAAAAAAGTGTACTATACTTCTATGCCAAATAATTGTAGTAAGGTAATTATATGCAATCAAAGTTATAAAGGTATGTAGAAAGAACAAAATTGTAAACACATGGGCGCGCCCAACACATTCAACAATTGAACATTTGTTTCGACTCAACGATTACCCATGGAGTATAAGAATAATGAGGTTTTGTTACTCCATGTAGACAAATTACAATATAAAGGTGTTGTAACGACCCTTTTCAAATTCAACTATCTCAATTGGGTCCCTTGTATAAGTTATTACGTATCCTTTAAGAAAACGTGACAAAATTATAAATCTTCGTTCAAAAGTAGACATTAACCAAATCATGGATGATTTCATTCACTTACTTATAAATTAAATGAAATGAGGACCTATATCATGCTAAAAAGAGTAGTCATCAAAGTCATTGTCCAACGTATAAATATCATAAAAACCAAATAACCTAAAATAAGGGTTGGTACGTACAATTAGTAGCTTAGATGTGAATAAATCAACATTTGTTTTTTCTAACTGATTATCAAAATATCTAATTCATTAGACTACAGCTCATTTCCTTTGCATTCTACCCTATAATCATTTGTTTGTGTGCCAATTTATAATTTGACAGTTGTGTGTGAATGTTTATATAATTCATATGAGCAATTCACTTTACATTCGTCAATATTTAAAAATATATTTATAATATATCAATTAAATCTTGCAAAAAAAAATAAAAATTACTGAATCCAAAGATCGCACAAATATTCTAAAATTTTACCATTAATTAGTGCATATATGTCGGTGAACAAACCATCTATAACGAAAATAGTTTGAAAACATACCAGAGTCTGGGGATTACTAGCACGGGCCATGGCCTTTGTCACTTTCTTTTCAAAATGATAATAACCCCTTTCATCACGTACCACCTCAATTCCATTTTCCCCGACCGATTCCTCTTCACTACCACTAGGTGGTAAAATTCGTAAATTTTCAGCACCATCTACAACGTACTCCCCTAGGGGTTCCACCAGATAGAAAAATTTGTCGCCAAAATTTTCTATCCTGACGGCGGTTGGCACACAAAAGCCCATGGTTTCGGCCACCTTTTTCCCACCAACAAAGAAGGTATCACCATCAATACTATCGGGCCAGATATTAGGCCAAACCCTTATTCTTTGTTTTCCATTCTCAAACAACCATACACCTCCCGTTGGTGCAACATGTCTGAGGCAGTTCCTGAAAAAATAGGGCAAATCGATATCCTTTCCTACAAAGAAGGGATGAAACAAAATAATCACAACTCGATGAAAGATTAAAACAAACCATCAACACTTACAATTTTGATAAGGCGATATTGTTTACCTGGTCGGGGTAGATGACCGTTTTGAATGCATTTTTCGCAGCACCCGTGCACCCACATCCAACCGCCCTGATCATTAACAACCATTGAAGTTTAAAATATATTTTGGAAAGTTCATTAAACAAATGTACATAAAAAACTATTGCTATTTTATATTTTTGTAAACAAAGCACTTGAATTGGTGGCAAAAATAATACATTACTCATATTGTGAGTAATAGAATATTTAAAAGGGCATGTATATAATCTTAGCACTACAACTGACTAACAAAAGACTAATAACCAATTATAAAAAATAATCAATCTCATGTTAATACTTGCTTCAAGCAATATTTTCATAATTTTTCTTAAAGCACTGTTGATATTATGAAACAATCTGAAATTTCGCAAAACTTCAAGGAATATTCACAAACAACATCGTCTGATATTCAACCTAAACTAAGTAAATCAAGAAATAATAAGATTATAATACTACCGCAAACTCACAAATGCCTTCAACTATCAAACAAAACCCAAAATTAAGTTATAGAAATGGGATGATATTTACCTCTTCTGATGCAAAGAACGATTATCAATGTTGTACACAGAATCAAGTTGTCCGTCTCTTTCCATGTTATTACTGTGCAATGGCAATCGCATGCAAGGTTGTTTGGTGAAGAAGGATGAACAGTACGCAAGTTACCAAAAGGAGCTGTTGAGAAAGAAAGATGGAATTGCAAAAATCAGATTTACTTGTGGAATCTGAAAAGAGTTGTTGTGCATTAATTGGGCATTGGGCCATCTACATACTAAATTAGCCCAATTTTGCTACCACTTTCTTTTCACACCGCCTAATATTATAATACACTCCACATTTTCAATTTTAGGGGGATGTATTGGATTAGGATTCTATGGGATTTTAGGAGGATGCCTTGTGGTATTCAATCAAGACTTTTTGCAACTTAGAAAAAGTCTTGTGGTATTCAATCAAGACTCTTTGTCATTTTAAAAAAGTCTTAAGGTCTTCAATCAAAACTTTTCAACACTTAAAAAAAGTTGTCAATTATTTAATCAATTCATTTTTTTGGAATACTAAATTTTTTTTTTTTTTTTTATTAATCGGTATTATGAAAAGAAAGTGAAATCTAAAAATTCAAATAATAAGAATAAAAATGTATATGCTCTTTAAAGATACGGCAAGTATTTCTTTTCTCATGTCGTATATATTATAAACGTGGAATATATCTTTTTTTTATAAATTTGTTTTTTTAAATAGTCCTATACATTCATTTTCAAGTGTTGATCGACAATTACATTTTTTAATTTACACACATTTATAATTTTACCCGTGATGAACGATTAAAATAGTTGAACTAAAATTGAAATTTAATGGTAATTATTGTGTTGTTACTTTTTATAATATCTTCAAATAAGTGTATACAAAAAATTTTACATTAGTAAGATAAAATTAACAAAATAAAAAAAAAAATAATAACGTAATTGCTAACAATCTTTTTAAAAAATAGTACAAATTTTTTTATTTGCAGTATGTTTCAAGTAATTAGCATAAACACAAATTATATCAATAAGTTCTGGATTGAGGGTTTATTGGAGACAAACATATTGTTATTTTATGATGTGTGCATTACCGAAATTACCCTTCTTATTATGGTTGTACCATTAATTGCAAATAATAATTTATGTCACAAACTTACCTTCTGCAGCAGGTGAGGTTGCTGTGCATTACCGACACATGCAGGTAAAGACTGAAAAAACCAACTCGCATACCGTACGCGACCCATCCCACTCGCGTACGGGAGTCGGCGCCCAATAACACAAGTGATTGACTTTCAACAGCAACCAAAAGCATAAGTGTCATAAAGATATAATAGTCTCGTAAAAATAGGTTCTAGATGATCTATTTATTTATTAAATAGCCATACAATTTTTATTTTATAGATATAATAGTAAATAATCGAACAATTTTTTGAAGGAGAAAGAAGAAGTTTTTTATAGTGGCTTATCAATATAAACACTTAATTATGATTCATGTGTGTTGTTGTATAAAACATGTTCTCTTTAATTACTAAATTCTCAAGTGTCGAGCGTAGACTATGGAGCATGGATCCTAGTTTAAAGTCACTTGATTCACATTTCAAAGATTCATACTCATGTTCTTTTTGCACAATGTCAAATGAAAATGTTCATAATCATTCGGTTAATTTCTTTTATCCTTGTGTATTTTTTGTTAATTTTTTTTATAGGGGCACCATTTCATGATTCTCGCCCAAGACATCCAAATTCAAAAGACTGACCCTAAACATAATCATCCCTTAACAAAATATTAGTTTAAAGATCAACTTCATTTGCATCTAATCAGCAAACTAATACATTTATTCACATCAACTACTATCATCCACATCCACATCCACTAATATCGTCATCCATCCACGTCCATTATTGAGTTATCATGTCATTAAGCTCAAGCATGAATCATCTTGTTCTTTGATGTTAATTATTCTGGATTAAGTGCTTAACAAAGGAGCTGAAATTAATTTGAAGATTTCAAGACATGACACACGAAATGCAGAATATACAAAGATTTGAAGCAACAATATTATATGAATATCTGTCGGAATCCATGAGATGTCTCTTACGTACATTTGGTACAACCATTGGAGGTTTTTTTTTTTTTTTCTTCGATCTATTAGCCTAGTGGTTAAAGCTCACACATTTTAATGTGGATAAGTGGGGTGTCCGGGGTTCGAACCCCGACCCCTGCATAATATGCAATATCCCTACCAACTGAACTAATCTCACGGGGATATTATCACACATTGGAGGTGTTATTATCACTAGAACATATTACATGTTTGTAACGACTCTTTGTATGAATCGTAGTCACATAATTCATGACACCGGTAGGGAACCACGAACCGGTCGCAGAACCAACCTTTTAAGTGCCAGAATAATTTTTTTTTTGAGCAACGTCAAAATTAATTCATATCATTCAATAATAAAGTGTTCAAACTAGACGGTACATCATAGAAAATATGGGGGCTAGGTGGGATAAGGAAGCTCTAGCTATGTTATGAGCTACCTTATTTGCTTGCCTCCTTACAAAACGCACAGAAAAGTTAGCGTGCAAAGACAAAAGTTGTTTACAATAAAAAATAATGTCACCAAGTTCATTGTGGGGGTTGACACTAGAGTTCACAGCATCCACCACAATTTTGCAATCAGATTCGAAGATAACAGATTGTATGCCTCGAGCAATAGCCAGTTTGACTGCTTCAAGAAGTCCGGTAGCTTCCGCCTCAGATGAAGTGACTCTAAGAAACTCATAATTAGACAAGCCAAGCAGAAAATGACCCATGGAGTCTCTGAAGCATAAACCATAGCCCATGATAGAGTTATTGTTAAACAACGCGCAGTCAACATTACATTTAACAAATGTCAGCGGAGGCTTCTCCCACAATGCATCATGTGTTATTTCTTGCACCGGATTGTTTGCCTGTTGCATATAGGTCCATTCATAGAGTGTGTCTCTTGCTCGATTACAAACCATAAGCGACGGTGTATCAACATTGTCCCAAAGTTTGCTATTGCGACATTTCCAAAGGCTCCATAGAGTCATAGCTACCAATGCCACTTGAGAAATGGATAACCTGTCAAAAAAAGTGAACAGCATAGAGGGGAAATCACTGGCAGTGAGAAGAAGATCCCGAACAAGATTATCCAGCTTCAGTAATTTCCAATAGTCTGTTGCCTTAGAGCAAACAAAAAAGATGTGCATTTGTGTTTCCGCTAATTCATTACAGACCACACAAGTATCGTCGCAATGGATCCCCTTTTGCAGAAGTCGAGACCTTGTTGGAAGGCATTGGTGTACAAGACGCCAAATGAAGGAACGAACACGCGGTGGTGCCTTCAGCTGCCATATTCTGCCCCAGTCAATATTCTGCTGCACATTATTTGTCTCGGCTGCAAGGGTTATGCAACTATTATAAGCAGATTTGACAGAATAGGATCCGTCAATGGTGTGCTGCCATATGCGTATATCATCATGAGCACGGTGACGAAGAGGGATATTAAGGATAGCTGCAGCATCTGCGAAAGAGAAAACTGAATTAACGACATCTGCATCCCATGTGGATAAATCAGAATTGAGTAAGTCGCGAACAGTAAGGTCTTCCATATGAGGTGGAGGGGACGTTGAAGGCTTAAGTGAGGGAAGGGAGCGAATCCATGGCATGGACCAAACATTGATTTTCGAACCGTCACCAATCTTCCATCTATAGCCCAAGGTTAGAAGAGATTGAGAACTCCATATGCTCCTCCAAGTGAAGCTTGGATTGTGGCCAATATTGGCATCCAAGAAATCCCGACGAGGGAAATATTTAGCTTTGAGAATTCGAGTGAGTAAGGAGCTAGGATCAGTTAGGAGTTTCCAACCTTGTTAACCAAGCATAGAGAGGTTGAATGCTTCCATGTTACGAAAACCAAGACCACCATTGGACTTATGCAGAGTAAGTTTATCCCACCTCATCCAATTTATTCCTCGTTGACCGTTCTTTTTCGACCCCCAATAGAAGGAGTTCATCATCCTCTCGATTTCTTCACAAAGGGAAGTAGGAATCAAAAATGCCCCCATACAATAAGAGGGGATAGCATGTGCAATAGATTTAATAAGAACTTCTTTACCTGCCCGAGAGAGAGATCTAGAACTCCAAGATTGACATTTCTTCCAAATTCTTTCCTTGAGATAATTGAATATTGACTTTTTGCTTCGTCCCACAATTGACGGTAGCCCCAAATATTTACCGTTGCCAATGCTTCCAGTAACACCAAGAATGGAAGAAATTGAAGTAACAATGTTATTTGGGGTATTTTTGCTAAAAGCAATAGCTGACTTACCAAAATTAATGGCCTGTCCGGAGGCAATTTCATATTCCGATAAGATGCTTTTGAGACTAGACGCTTCAGATACGGTAGCCTTACAGAAAAGAAAACTATCATCCGCAAAGAGAAGGTGACTTATAGATGGTGCCTTGCGGCAGATACGGATGCCATGCAAGTTTCCGTGGTGCTCATGATGTTTTATTAAGGATGAGAGACCTTCAGCACACAAGATGTAGAGATAAGGCGAAAGAGGACAACCTTGTCTTAGGCCACGTTCAGGAGTTATTGGGCCAATCCGATCTCCGTTAAAGAGGACATGATATTCAACAGAGGTAATGCACATCATCATCGAAGAAATCCAACGATTACAGAAGCCCATTTTGGTCAAAACAGATTGCAAGTATTGCCAACTGACGCTGTCAAAAGCCTTGGATATATCAAGCTTTAAAGCCACCTCGCCAATTTTACCTTTTTTCTTGCATCGCATAAAGTGAAGAATTTCAAAGGCTGATAGAGCATTATCCATGATGGATCTAGATGGAACAAAGGCTGCTTGCTCGGAAGATATGAATTTTCCAATTAGAGGACGAAGATGATTGGCAAGGACCTTAGAAATGATTTTGTAGAGAACATTACAAAGTGAAATGGGGCGAAGGTCTTTGATGGTTTCAGGACGATCACCCTTTGGAGCCAAAACAATGTTAGTATCGTTGAGTTGAGATGGGAGGATACCCGTGTTCAGCCAACAACAAGCTGAATTAAAAAGTTCCTCGCCAAGATCAATCCAAAAATGTTGGTAAAAAGTCGGGTTAAGACCGTCAGGGCCAGGCGATTTGTCGGGATGCATGCTGAAAATGGCCTCCTTGAACTCATTGATACTGAACGGCTGAGTGAGAGTGTTGTTATCCTCTTCTGTTACCCGAGACTGTACACAGGATATCACAGGGTCTATAGTACCATGAACAATTTTAAAAATAGAAGAAAAGTAGTCGCGGACATGCATGGTAAGATCATCATGAGTAGTAAGCCAAGTACCATTAGGGAGACGAAGCTTTGTGATTGTATTCTTTCTCTTCCGAGCTGATGCAGAGGTGTGAAAGAATCTGCTATTTGTATCTCCGTCTTTTAACCAATAAACTTTGGAACGTTGTCTCCAATAAGTGTCATCTTGGAGGAGGAGAGCAGCCAAATTATTTTGATAAGCAATCAGTTCAGGGTCGCTTTGATCAACAGAATTTAGGCGAGCATTTTCAATGAGGCTGCGTTGTTGGCTTATACGATGCTGGAAGTTTGGCAAGTTAGATTTACACCAAGATTGCATATCTTCAATACAGTAACTCAACTTTGTAACAATATGATTTGAGGGGTAGAAATCCCAACCGTTATGCACTAAGTGAATGAAATCAGGCTCTAGTAACCAAGAGTTGTTGAAGCGGAAGCCACGGTGAGGTTTTCTCCATGGGAGTGGCTCGAGTTGGAGCAGTAAAGGAGTATGGTCTGAAGTTGCTGCTACCAAAGTTTGTAAAGTTGCTTGAGGGAAGATATCTTGCCAAGGAGCGGTAACAAGAGCACGGTCAATGCGGGCTTCCTTCGAAGAGTGAGTTCCGATACTTTTGAACCATGTGTATTGGTAACCAACAAGGGGGAGGTCATAGAGGCAGCAGTCGTTAACGGCATTTTGGAACCCTCTGATAAGCCAAGGGGCACGATCAGGACCCCCTCTTTTATCTGCATGTGATAGGTGATCGTTAAAGTCTCCTATAATGCACCAAGGTTCAGATGGCGTTCCAGCAAGAGAACGAAGTAAGTTCCATGATTCTACACGTCTTTCTGCGTTAGGATAACCATAAAATGCAGTAATGCGCCAATTGCCGCGAATGGAGTCTTGGATAGACATGTTTATGAAGTTCTGAGAGTAGTTAATAATAGAGCAATTTGCTGTGTTACGCCACAAAACAGCGAGCCCTCCACTTCGACCAATGCTATTAACAGAGAAATAATTATCAAATCCGATTGAGTAGTGTAAATCAGAGATTTTATTATCATGCACCAATGTTTCAATAAGTATAACAATATCCGGTTTATAGACGCGGATAAGGTCTCTAATACACGGAACTGCCTTGGCACTTCCTAAACCGCGGCAGTTCCAAGAAATGATATTCATGACTCCCGACAGGCTTGGGAGCCAGGTCCTGCCGATAAAAAATGACTCGACTGAGTTACATCCATGGGAGTATGGCTGCTAGTGTTAATGTCCTTATTGGTACTTGTTGAGGATGCTGCTAACGTGGAGGAGGCTTTAGTTTTGCTTGTTGGCAGCTGACTCTCCTTATTAATTAGCTCATCGTTAATTTTTGCATCCCTGGACCTCTTTGATTTATTTGTAATAAGGACATCATTATTTTCTACCTCCAAGTGTTTATCATTATTCAACATGGTAGGGACAGAATCTGTGACAATAGCAGTGTTGGCCGGCCGAATTAAATGCGGATTGCGTAACAGATTTGAGAGCTCACCTGAAACGGATTCATTTGAATTATTGCCCAGTAAATGCTCATTAATACTTGTACTCAGACCTGTAACTGCTGCACCACCGCGAGTGTTGCCATCCCTCAGCCTGTGAGCGTCATCACCATTTCTACGCTGCTTTTCGACGCGCAGCTCCGGACCCTAATTTCGATTGCCATCATCTGTGTTTGCTTCGTACAACTTTTCACAATAATCCTCAATGTGACCTGTAACACCCCGTTTTCCCAACATAAAAATTTCTAAACATTTATCAGAGTAAACATCATAAACAACGGGATATCACATTTAACATAATCCAAAACAGTTAAATAACAATTTAACCAAATAACTTAAACATTGCAGCGGAAATTATATTATAATCCAGAAAACATTTTGGCACGCAGGCCCCATCAATATAATCTCAAAAGAGTTAGTTCAATATCACAATAGCATATTATTCACGTAATAGAACGAAGCATGCATAACATATAGCCCCATCCCGTTACGTATCAGAGCGACCTAGACGACACAGTGAAGGCAAGGCCACTCACGACGGCAACTGCACACTAAGCACGATCACCTGCAAGTTACCCATACGAAGGGCAACATTTTCAAGCAGAAGGGGTGAGATTTCATAACAAAATAATATTAATCAAAGTAATTTGAATCATGATTAACATCATATCAATCTTAAACAACTTTGCATATTTGATAAACAATTATCACGTAATCACATATTCAGTCATTATCAACAACATAGCATCTTAGACACGACAATGCGACAATGCTCTTAGACTCCTTATATGCATGTGGTACCAATCGTCATCATAAGTATTAATATACTTTAACGTGCGGAGGACAAAGCTCCTAATAATCGTGCGGAGGACAAAGCTCCTATCATGGTGAGGACTAAGCTCAATGAATGCTAATGCATGGACTCTATCAACAAAACATCGTAATCATCATATCAATATGCATCCAATAATTTGGAGCTAAACGTCATCTTATTCATCATATATAGACATCATGCACTTAGTTAAATAACAGCAGCAGCATAGTCGAGTCACAATAACGGATGATATCAATATATCAATTGCAATTCAATAGCATCATAATTAATCATTCATATCTTACATAATACGTAATACATTAACTCATACACAATTAATAACAACATATCTTAAACGGCCTTACAGATTGCATTAAACATCATCATTAGGTTTCATTACCAATTAGGGGTTCACTCTTGATCAAAACGTGCGACACAGATCGCACAAACACTCAATGCACTCCAAACTGGAAGTGCTCGCGAGGCGAGAGTATCTACTCGCCATGGCGAGTACAAGCCAACTTCCCAACTAATGTTGTTCTAGGTTCAATCTTATCCTACATTCATTCCTAATCTTCACTAGGTATGTTCAGGCCCTCAATGGCACTCAAGGTCCAACTAAAAAGTCGAAATTGCAAAATCTTACATGCTCTCTGCCCTAGCTCGCTATGTCGAGTAAGGTTGCTCGCTGTGGCGAGCTGCATTGCACAACTCGCGAGGCGAGCGATGAATGTTCATCACTCGTGAGGCGAGACTCATAGCTCGCCGTGGCGAGCGATGAATGTCGCTACGTCCAGACTTGCTATTTTCACAAAAATTCAACGATTCACATGGTTCTAAGCCTAAGCCTAATATTGATCCAAAGTTCGTCCTAAACATTATCTAAGATCTAGGAGCACTTTCTACATCAATTAAACCAATTCCTACCGTTCGATCATCAATTCTAGGGATTTGACCTAGTTTTCGTTTTCTCCAATTCAATCCTAAAGCTTGCTAACTAATCATCAGAATTACAATCAATTAACATTACTGAGTTATTAGTCTCACCCTTACCTGGTTATGAAGAAATCGCAGCTCTCTCTTTGATCTTCTCCCTTCTAAGCTTTTTCTCCCTTTTCCAAAAGTTTTCACGTACAATAGTTTTTCTAACAATTAGGTCTTCCCCTATTTATATCTCCTCTTAAAAACTTATCTTTTCTCACTTTCTCCCCCCAAACTATCTAAAATCTCAAAACAACCCTTAACTAAATATTTTATATTATTTTCAAATCTTTATTTTATTTAACAATAAAATAAGTCTCATATCCTTATCAAAACCTTCAACTCATAACTTATCACATTATCAATCAAATCATCTAAATCATCGCAAATCATCAAAACATACCAAAATCATGCATATATTATATAAATATAATATAATCGTCTAAACTCAATTAATTAAACAATTAAACGAAAGTGGGCGTTACATGACCCAGCATGCCACAGTAGTAACAGAAATTACCTAAACGCTCATACTTGAATTTTATTGTGCTAGACTCCCCTCCTGGTTTTCTGATTTTTTTTCAGGCGTTTCAGAGGCTTTGTGACATCAAGTAAAACACGAATTCTCATATATGTATGGAGGAAGTTGGAATTGTTTTTAGCATCATACTCAAGAAACTCACCAATGTGATTAGCGATATCTTTTCCGACTTTTTCAGACATAAAACCAGTTGGAAGATCATGTACCTGAATCCAAAAAGGGACAAATTGTAAAGCAACCTGATTCGGATTTCCATTGGCTGGCACAACATTGAGCATCAAGAGATGGTTGTCAAAGTACCAAGGGCCTTTCTTGAGAATTCTTTGCATGTCGAGATGGTGGGTGAATTGGAATGAATAGAGGCCTGGTTCAATCTCCTCTATTCTCATTTCACGAACTGGGTTCCAAAAGGTTTTAATCTTCTCCATCATCATGTAAGAACGAATAGGCCTATTGGTTAAGAATCGACCCACAAGGAGGAGATTAAGATTAGATGGTTGTGTGAGAGTAATGACTGGATGCAACTCAAGTTCAACCTCTTCATTACTCAAGGAGAGTTGATGGAGAGAAGCCATGAGGGATATGGTAAGACGTTACAGAAGGTTTCGAAACTTCTCACAAGGAGAGATTGATGAAATTAGAATACTTCTCACAAGGAGAGAATCATAAAATTGAGGGATTTGTTTCTACATCAAATTAGTTAAAACTAAGCAAATAGCTAGCCTTTCAAATAGGATTACGAGTACTGACCTTCTTAAAGGCTGCTGAGACTTTAAAAATCCCGGCCAGTATGACCTTCTTAAAGGCTGCTGAGACTTTAAAAATTAGTACGACCTTCTTAAAGGCGACTAAAAATCCCGGCCAGTATGACCTTCTTAAAGGCTGCTGAGACTTTAAAAATCCCGGCCAGTATGACCTTCTTAAAGGCTGCTGAGACTTTAAAAATTAGTACGACCTTCTTAAAGGCGACTAAAAATCCCGGCCAGTATGACCTTCTTAAAGGCGACTAAAAATCCCGGCCAGTATGACCTTCTTAAAGGCTGCTGAGACTTTAAAAATCCCGGCCAGTATGACCTTCTTAAAGGCTGCTGAGATTTTAAAAATTAGTACGACCTTCTTAAAGGCGACTAATTAGTACGACCTTCTTAAAGGCTACTAATATTCGACCAACAAAGTCCGACCTTTTTAAAAGGTGACTGATAGTTTAACATCAACAAAACGCCTATGAAAGGTTTAAAACCTTATAAGGGCTCTTATTCAGCGAATTCATGAAAGCGAAGTCTTATTATCATAGCAAAACGATTATTGTATGAGCAAATTATCTATAAAGGCTTAACTTCGCTCAGAAATTTAAAAGGAACGAATCCTTATTAAGGAGATTAAGCCAAATTTTGATAAAGGGAGAAAAGAAGATAATTCATAAAAAGAAGCCAACGAACGTTTATGGTATGAACAAATTGCCCATGAAGATTAAACTTCATCAACCCTTATAAGTTAAGGACGCCCAATCAAGGAACAAACGATAGTCTTCTCATAAACAGAACCATCCCGCCCAAACATTTTAAAGCATCCCGACCGCATAAAGAATCAAAAGCACCACGCCTTGTACCAAGCCTCGTGCTTGGGGGGCTGTGGACCGTCATAATATTCCTTAGGGTTAAAAGCCCTCCAGAAGGACCAAATCCACATTATTAATTCCAAGCCTCGTGCTTGGAGGGCTGTGGACCGTCATAATATTCCTAAGGGCTTAAAAGCCCTCCAGAAGGGTTTAGGCGCCCTATAGAAGGGACTTTGGAGGCCTCGGCGCGTCCTCCTCAGGGCGCCGTCTACCTCGGCTTCTAGAAACCTCTAGAAGTCGCCCTAAACCGCCTAAATGAGCTAAAAAGACTAAAAACCCTGCTTTCTTAGAGCTTAAGTCACGCAGGAAAAAGCCCATTAGCAGGCTATAAATAACCCTCTTGGGGTCATTCTAAAAGGATCCATTATTCAGTCTAAAAACCCTAGATTAGAACCCTAGTCTACGATTCTTAACCCTAGAATCCTTACCGTACTTTTTCTGCAAGTACAGTTGGCGCCGTCTGTGGGGACTCGGTAAAACTAACCTAGGCCACCCCTCACCTCTAAATCGCAAACCTAATCGCAATTTAGAAAGAAAAATCACAACCTCTAAATCGCAACCCTAACCGTGATTTAGAAACACCCTTGCCCTTTCATCACCGTGATGTCTGACCGATTCGATGACGACGTCGTAGAGGCAATGAAAGAGCTCATCAGCCTGTGGGTCATCAATCCATCTCGCCAAGTTTCACATCGTAAGACTCTTGTACAATCGTTTGGTCCTATTTGTTTTGTTGCTTGTTCTGCGGAAACCGCAACAAAAGCTCAAACAAAAGCTTCGATCAAAGCAGGTCCCAGGTTATATCTTTTTATTACTCGCGATATCAAGTATATGGTTGTTTTTATTTACAAAAATGGCTATGATATCAGGTATCTATTTAAGTTTAGTTATGCTTCTGCATATTACACATGCTATGTCTAAGTTTCTTTTTTCTTTTCAATATAAAGCTAAGTTTTGCAACGTGGCGTCGTCATCGAGCAGACTATATTGATTTGAGTTAATATTTTGGCTTTATCCCTTGAAAAATTGATTTATCTTTCTCATGGACATATTTTTTAAAGTCGTATTTGATGGCAGAATTGTTTTGTCCTGTTGTAAGTTCCATTATCAAATATTGACCTATATGTGCATTTGATTTAGTTTCCAAATTAAAACCACTCATGAGATCTTTAATTTTTGCTATTTGTGTTACTATCTTCTGTTCCATTGCGCTACCATATGTTTAAACCTTTCTGCTATTCATTAATGAAATTTCCACCACATGTTTTTAATCTACTTTATATTCATTAATTTAACTAATAGTATTGGAAAGATTTATAACGTTATATTCACCTTGTTAGTAATTTATTCATCATATTATGCGCAATCCTGAATGTATAGTTTTTAATATTGTTGATGTTTCTTGGTTATAATAAAGCTTGCCTATCGTGAGCCTATAGTAAGCTTCTCAATATTCAGTTACTATTTACACACGTTGTTAGTTTTCTTCTAGAAATCATCATAATTTATGGAACTTGAAATATCAACATGATACTGGAGATTCTCATTTATTTATTTAACTATTTGTGATGTGTACTTGATTTGGCCGGTTTCAATATATTGCACAAAACGCCCCTGGAAAAGACAAAAATGCAGTGAGCGTGGAACCGGTAAAACTGACCCGGGCCACACTTCAATCCAGCCTTGTTTGATGCCGTCGTCACTGACCTCCGGGCATCCGTCTCATCATCGAAGCCGCTAAGAATCACACCGCCATGAACCCGACCAACGCCGTCTTGAAAGGACATCAACAAACCATAAAGCAGCGTTATACCAGATTATATGCATAAGGATCATAATATATATTTAATTGGTGAATTAATTTGTTTATTGTTTATTAATTCCTTTGTTGTGGAAGCTGCGATCGAGATATGTTTTCAATTAGGCGAACAGATACCCCTCTTGGTTCGTTAGGAAATAGCTATGTAAAATAGATCAATATAGGTTGTACCACGAAGAAAGGTTAGAATAAAGAAAGCATGGGTATAGGATGCTATTGATAAACAAGTTAAAGGGCGAAAAAGTTTGGAGGAGGAATCAAGATGACAAGCTAGGGCGACTAATAGCATCGATATACTGATTTTAAGGCGTTGACGTATCAACTCATTTTGACTGCTACAGAAACTAAAAGAGCATGGTATGATCGACTTCACCGTAAGTTTTAAACTTTCATACCTTTGAAATCATCCATAAGGAATCAGGTACATATTTTAAAACTGCACAAAAGTCATGAACTTTTAAGATTGTGTTGAGTTTGCCTAGAAACATAGTATGGTGTAATTGAAAGTATAATATTGTCCTTTTTTGTGAGTATACTATGATTATCTTTAAATGATGTACTAAGAGAAATTATAGGAAGGCAGATCAAGATCAGTAAATCCAAATTGCTAGAAAGTCCATGTCAGATTCATTCAACACATGCTAATGTACCAAGTTCTAGTATTGATAAAGCTTGATCTCTACTTTTATAAGTATCTTGTTAGTTAGGAAATATGTTTGTTTTACCATCCTACTAACTAATAGTCAAGTATATAAGGTAGAATTAGCCTACTGAAACTTGACTTCTCGACAAGCATATAGTAATTCCCTTTATTAGTTAAGAATTTATTTAGCTACCAACAAGAATATCCTGATGTGTTATTTCTTCCCATAGGAGCATATGCTAGTATCATAGCTAGCTATCCATATTATTAATCAAACTTCCTGTTTTGCAATTCGAGTGGTATCATATAAATATAATATGTGGATAATCAGTTTTGTATAAAAAATAGACAATTAAATATGATTAAAACTTTCAATTTCTTTTATTTATTTACTTTGGAAGTTCGAGGTATTGTTATATTTCAGATAAATCAAGGTTGGGATACTAATAAGCCCGCCCAGGAGCTAGATGAATGAAAGGATAGAACTCGCCAATCAACACGCCATGATTAAACGAGCATGGAAGCAATAGTCCCGCCATGGAAAATATAAAGATGAAACGCGGAGTTATATTCTAGAATAATCTTTTCGACCTTTGAGATTTGTTTTGCAGGTTTTTTTTTATAAGAAGAAGAATCGATAAGTACGACCTTCTTAAAGGCGTTTAAAAATACCGGCCAGTATGACCTTCTTAAAGGCTGCTGAGACTTTAAAAATCCCGGCCAGTATGACCTTCTTAAAGGCTGCTGAGACTTTAAAAATTAGTACGACCTTCTTAAAGGCGACTAAAAATCCCGGCCAGTATGACCTTCTTAAAGGCTGCTGAGACTTTAAAAATCCCGGCCAGTATGACCTTCTTAAAGGCTGCTGAGACTTTAAAAATTAGTACGACCTTCTTAAAGGCGACTAAAAATCCCGGCTTAAAGGCTGCTGAGACTTTAAAAATTAGTACGACCTTCTTAAAGGCGACTAAAAATCCCGGCCAGTATGACCTTCTTAAAGGCTGCTGAGACTTTAAAAATCCCGGCCAGTATGACCTTCTTAAAGGCTGTTGAGATTTTAAAAATTAGTACGACCTTCTTAAAGGCGACTAATTAGTACGACCTTCTTAAAGGCTACTAATATTCGACCAACAAAGTCCGACCTTTTTAAAAGGTGACTGATAGTTTAACATCAACAAAACGCCTATGAAAGGTTTAAAACCTTATAAGGGCTCTAATTCAGCGAATTCATGAAAGCGAAGTCTTATTATCATAGCAAAACGATTATTGTATGAGCAAATTATCTATAAAGGCTTAACTTCGCTCAGAAATTTAAAAGGAACGAATCCTTATTAAGGAGATTAAGCCAAATTTTGATAAAGGGAGAAAAGAAGATAATTCATAAAAAGAAGCCAACGAACGTTTATGGTATGAACAAATTGCCCATGAAGATTAAACTTCATCAACCCTTATAAGTTAAGGACGCCCAATCAAGGAACAAACGATAGTCTTCTCATAAACAGAACCATCCCGCCCAAACATTTTAAAGCGTCCCGACCGCATAAAGAATCAAAAGCACCACGCCTTGTACCAAGCCTCGTGCTTGGGGGGCTGTGGACCGTCATAATATTCCTTAGGGTTAAAAGCCCTCCAGAAGGACCAAATCCACATTATTAATCACCACGCCTTGTTCCAAGCCTCGTGCTTGGAGGGCTGTGGACCGTCATAATATTCCTAAGGGCTTAAAAGCCCTCCAGAAGGGTTTAGGCGCCCTATAGAAGGGACTTTGGAGGCCTCGGCGCGTCCTCCTCAGGGCGCCGTCTACCTCGGCTTCTAGAAACCTCTAGAAGTCGCCCTAAACCGCCTAAATGAGCTAAAAAGACTAAAAACCCTGCTTTCTTAGAGCTTAAGTCACGCAGGAAAAAGCCCATTAGCAGGCTATAAATAACCCTCTTGGGGTCATTCTAAAAGGATCCATTATTCAGTCTAAAAACCCTAGATTAGAACCCTAGTCTACGATTCTTAACCCTAGAATCCTTACCGTACTTTTTCTGCAAGTACATTCTCCATCATCATGTAAGAACGAATAGGCCTATTGGTTAAGAATCGACCCACAAGGAGGAGATTAAGATTAGATGGTTGTGTGAGAGTAATGACTGGATGCAACTCAAGTTCAACCTCTTCATTACTCAAGGAGAGTTGATGGAGAGAAGCCATGAGGGATATGGTAAGACGTTACAGAAGGTTTCGAAACTTCTCACAAGGAGAGATTGATGAAATTAGAATACTTCTCACAAGGAGAGAATCATAAAATTGAGGGATTTGTTTCTACATCAAATTAGTTAAAACTAAGCAAATAGCTAGCCTTTCAAATAGGATTACGAGTACTGATGTAATCATTACTTTATTAAAAGTAAAAGTTTATATGTCTAAGTGCCAGAATAAATGAAAAATAAATAATTAAACTAATTTCATTTGTAACAGGACAATAACTTTTCGTGGCCCAATACAAATTTTTTTTATCTTTCAAAAAAAAATTGTAATGGACAGTGAAAAATCACTATCAACAATACAATAAAATAAAGAGAAATAAATAATTAAATTAATTTCATTTGTAATAGGACAGTAATTTTTTCACGATTTTTTTTTTTGTAATCTTTAAAAAAAAAATTGTGATGGACAGTGAAAAGTTACCGTCACCAATACAATAAAATAAAGATAAAATTGTACAACATGTGTTGCTTTTGGAACTGTGAAGTAAGAGGTGTATGCTCTATTTATAACTCCTTTTGCTATCAATGTTTACTAGATAACTGATGTGGGATATTTTAGGCTACATTATTTCTATTTCTATCTTTATCTTTGACATATTGACAAATACTTTACCTTTTCACTAGTATTATGATAATATATATCCAAAATATTACATTGTATTCAATTTACAATGTACTCAAAAAACATCATCCATTCTTTACGAATGTCCCCTACGCGGTTTTATGTTATGAAATCGTTGAATAATCAACTCATCATCAATTTTGTCCGCCACATCTCTCTCAATATAAGTCACGAGACAATCATTCATCCAATCATCTCCCATTTGATTACACAATCTAGACTTCACAATCTTCATAGCAGAAATGGCTCGTTCAACGGTTGATGTGGCAACGGGCAAAATCATTGCTAACTTCAAAAGTCGGTAGACTAAAGGATAATCAATTGCGTTTTGGATGCAGCCAATTTTTTTTGAAAGATCACTTATTCCTTTCAAAGATGCAAATTCAACATTCCTACGCATATCAACGATGTAAGTCTCAAGTTGACTATCAAGGAACTCCAATGAGGTTGGAGAAAAATCATTGGGATAAAACTTTGGAAATTCAATCAACTTTGCTTTGTCAAATTTAGAGAACGAGTTGTTTGGGCACAAACACTCCATAAAAATGAGCAACCGACTATTTGTCTCATTAAAATAAATATTATGTTCTTGAAAGCTGCATGTCCAATATAAAATAATTCA